>NC_080084.1:16934459-17240564 GCF_949987535.1 Balaenoptera acutorostrata | reverse complement strand
CAGGTTCTGTGGTCACATAAGTTTGAAGAATACTTGCTTAAACTAGGCTCATCACATTTCTTGACTGTGGAACTTCTCAGAAGTTTCCTCATATGCTAAGATATTTGGTGTTTTTCAAAAACAGCTCTACAAAATACAGGGTTTCTGAAATTAATTTGACCAGAAACCCTTTTTCAGAGGATCTCCTAGGACTGATAATCTACACTCCACACTTTGGGAACCACAGCTCTAATTCACAGACTCCTAGAGTCTGCACTGGCTGGGTGTTTAGAGATCAGTGAATCTGGGGACCTAAGAACTTAGCCTAGAGAGTAACTGCAGCTCTGAACTCATGACAGGACCCTCTTTCGTCAGTAGCGATATGGGGCAGGGTGCACAACTTACAGGCACTGAAAAACAATGGAGGGAGTTGGGAGAGACTGTAAGTCAAGCCGAGCTAATGAAGTCCTCCTGATCCTTCCTGTATGGGTGCCCCATGGCAGCTGCCATAACAAAGGACCACAAATTGAGTGGCTTAAACCACAGAAATGTATTGTCTCAGTTCTGGAAGCTAGAAGTCCAAAATCAAGGTGTCCGCCGGGTTGGTTCCTTCTGAGGGTTTCAAAGGAGAATCTGAATCGGGCCCCTCCTTGGCTTGAAGACGTCTGTGTTTTCCCTGTTTGCTTGTCTGTCTCCAGATTTCTCCTTTTTAAAATGAGGATGCCAGACAGATTGAAATAGGCCCATCTAAGGAATTCTTTCTAACTTGATTATCTCTGTCAAGACTGTCTCCAAATAAGGTCACACTCTGAGGTAGCAGGACTTAGGACTTCAATATATGAATTTGAGGAGGACACAATTCAACCCATAGCATCCTCCAATAGAGCTAAACTGGCCAGAGATTCATGAGACGTCCAGTTTTCAGGGTTGCCCTACCTGTGGAAGTTGGAAACTGATCGATTATATTACCATCTGAATGTCCTTCTGTTTTCTCTAATTTATACTCTGCTTTGGTAAGCTATCTTTATTCTATTATGTAAATAGACTACAAAAATTTTCTCCTTCATCTGATATCTACATATAGGTGGCTTCTTACTGTGGTTTCTATGATCTACTGAGCCTATTATAGGTCAGGCACAGTATTCACCATCCTCGCATGCCTTTAAAGTAGGTATTTTTCATATTTAAAGAGAGGGAGAAGGCAGGTAACTTTCTCAAGGTCACATAGTTAGCAAGGAGCAGAATGTTGGGATTTGAACACACGTCTGACTCCAGAATCCCTACCCTTCCTTTCCACCACAATCTGGGATGGATGCATTACCCTTGTACTCTTACTAAAGTTGAACGCACTCAGAGAAGTAGCTTTGAGAGGGGAGAAAAAAATCAAGAGCTCTGTTTTAGACATGAGATGCCTATTGGACATTCAAGTGGAGATATAACACAGGGAGCTGAATATATTAGTCTGAAATTCAAGGTATAGTTAGAGCTGAAAGTATACATTCTTCATTTATCTACTACGTATGTGTGATATAGTAAGACCAAGGTTGGATGACATCACTTTGTGATGTAGAGCAGGTATCAGCAAACTACGGCTGATTTTTGTATGACAGGCTACAGCCTATTTTTATATGACCTGTGAGTTAAGAATGGTTTTTACATTTTTGAAATGGTAAAAAAGTAGTATTTCTTGATGCATAAAAACAATATGAAATTAAAGTATTAGAGTCCATGAATAGTTTTACTGGAACACAGTCGCACTCATTTATTTACGTAATATCTAGGGCTGTCTTTGTGCCACATCACAGTTGAATAACTGTGACAGACTATGTGGCCCACAAAACCTAAAAGGTTTGTTAAAAAAAGACTTCTTCCAGAAAATTCTGCCCATCTCTCCTAGAGAAGAGAGAGCAGAAGTCTGAGGACAGAGCCATCCCTGGTGGCCTGTGACACTTCATGCTGGGATGAGGAAGCACATCCAGCCAAGGGGACTGAGCACCCAGTGAGATAAGAAGACAGCTGGGCAAATGATGTCCCAAAAGCAGTGAAGAAACAGGATGCCTGGGGAAGGCAGTGTCTCCAGAAGGACGGAGGGAACAATAGCGGGGTCAAGTGCAGGGCACGCTGAGAACTGACCGCTGACCACACGCACATCACTGGAGACCAAGGCAAGAGCGGCTCTGGATCAACGGTGGGGACAAAGTTGGACTGAAAGAGATTCAGAGAAGGAATGGGAAGCAAGGACGTAAATGCAGAGGATGAACAACATTTTCAAGGAACTTTACTATAAACAGGGTAGAGACAACAGCTCGCATGGACCATAAAGTGAAAACATGCATTGGTTGTTTGTTTTAAGAAAGAACATGCTACAGTCTGATGATCTGCTGACAGGATTGATCAAGTAGAGGGGAAACTGGTGAAGCAGGAGAGAGGGGGGAGCACTCACTGTAGGATGAAGGGCTTCTGAGTAGACGAGAGTAGAAGGTGTCCTGCGAATGACTGGCCAGGGCAGGGATGGTTCATGTATCACAACAGGCAAGGTGGAGTAGGCATATGGGTGTTCATACAAGTCAGCTGGTAAATGTAGTGGTGGGAAGGTGACAAAGTTTCTTCCTATGCCTGCTTTTTCCTTGGTTGTTTTTCTGCAGCTGCGTTCAAATACATGAACACCAGAATGACTGTGCAGAATGGAACCTGGGCTAAGGGAACTGAGGTGAATGGTCAGTAATGGACCATGCGGTTTAAACTGGGTGAGGAAGTGAGGACATGAGTGGGGCTGGGAGACAATATAAAAGTGGAAAGGTCAGGAGGTCTCAGTGGGATCAGAGAATTTTTAAGTAGATTATGTAAATATGCCTTAAATATGCCTTGAATTTGGACCTTCAAATATCACATTTTTAAAAAATGTAAAGCAGAGTCTTATCTAGAGTTCAAGCTGGTATTTGATGGGAGTTTTCTTGGACAAAAACATAATCGGTTAAGAAGCAGTCACCCCTAACCACCTATCAATCATTAATTTCCTCCTGTCAAGGGAGAGGACTCAATGAAGGTACAATGTCATTCGATTCATATCTTCTCTGTGCAGCCATGAGTGAAAAGGCATCTGAGGAGAGCAAGAGGAGGAGGAGGAGGAGGAGGAGGAGGAGGAGGAGGAGGAGGAGGAGGAGGAAGCAGGCTTGTGGGGGGAAGAAGAAAAGGCACTCATGAGAGAGGGAGAAAGGGAGTGAGATGAGGTTGAGAGAAAGAAGGAAGAGAGGTGAAGGCGACAATAATTGTAAAAACCACTTTTTAAAAAGAGTCAAGAAAGTACTGAGTTCTACACATGGAGGTGTCAGCACCAGGAAACGTCCACATCATACACTCAGTGGTCATCAGCACTAAGACTCCAAATTTACCAAATACCAGTGTCCTTTCTTCCTATACACAAAGAAACTGCCATTTAAAAATGGCAGTTTTTATTAAGGACAGTGTATTAATGTCCTAGGGCTGCCATACAAAATACCACAAACTGGACTCTTAAACAACAGAAATGTACTTTCTCACAGTTCCGGAGGCTAGAAGTTCAAGATCAAGGCGTTTGGCAGGGTGGTTTCTTCTGATAGTCGTGAAGGAGAATCTGGTCCATGCCTCTCCCCTAGCTTCTGCGCTGTGCTGGCTATCTTTGGCTCTTTGGCATTTCTTGGCTTATAGATGCAGCACCCCAATCTCTGCCTTTCTCTTCACATGGTACCTTCCCCTGTGTGCATGTCCCTGAGTCCAGATTTCCCCTTTTTATAAAGACATGGAGTCATATTGGATTAGGGCCCACCCTAATGGCCCCTAATGATTTCATTTTTACTTCTACAATGGCTCTATCTCCAAGTAAGATCACATTCTGAGGTACTGGGGGTTAAGACTCCACTATACCTTTTTTTTGGGAGGCGGGGTACAATTCAACTCCTAAGGGACAGGAAGCCTTGTCTTAGTTTTGTCTCTTAAATTAGACTGCAAGTAACTTAAGGGCAGATACCATTTTTCAAAGAACTCTGATTGCCTCAAAAGATGGAAGGATTTTATAGACAAAGCGCATATTTTACAACCTTGTTGGAGCTGATGTTAAATGTGGTACAAAACACAATTTTGCTAAATTTCATGTTAATGTTTGATTTCATTAGAAAGAATCTCAAAGCAGAGGACATGGTTTGGGAATTAGACTTTTCTGGAGTTTAGCTTCTCCAATGTGCAGGATTATGTAAGTATTTCCTAAGAAAGGGGTGAAGGGAGAAGAAAAAAATTCCATGTTGCTGTTTTTGTGCGTGCACACGCGTGTGCACACACACACACATTCTCCTGTCACAGATAGAAAAGTGATTCCTGACATATGCATTTTTTCATCATAAGCTAAAGAGTTCCCTAAGTTTAGAGTGATATGAAATATAAATTAAGCATGATTTGTACCCCATGACCCTTTTCAAGAACAAGTCTTTGTGAAGGAGGAAGGATGTGATTATAAAGGGTCAGCAGGAGGGAGTTTTTGGGGGGTAATAGGATTTTCCTGTACCTTGATTGTGGTGGTGATTACATGAATCTATACATGAGTTAAAAGGCATAGGATTATATGTCGAAAAAAGTCAATTTTACTGTATGGTAATTTTTTTTTTTTGCTATGTGATAATTTTTAAAAGACTATTTTAAAAAGAATATTGGCAGTTAGTGTCTATTTTTCAACAGTTTTAAGTGACATCAGTATTAATCCCACTTTTCAGATAAGGAAAGTCGCAGCTCAAAGTTAAGCAACTTGCCCAGGATTATACACCTTAGGGTGGAGGATCTAGGATTGATCCACATCTGGCTGCTCTAAAACATGTACTCTTTTCCACTGCCCCACGAGGGCACCAAAAAAACTACTGCACTACTTAATTTGAGTATGCCTGCTCCCTCTCAGAACTGCAAATCCTTGATCAAAAGTAAAGGCTATTGTCAGAGGTAACACACACAAACAGCTGTGAGACTCCATAAAGAGTGCACAGAACAAAACATGGAAACCCATCCCACTTATATAACATCATTTCTTGGGTACATGCTCTTCTGGGGCAGAGGTCCAAAAACAACAGCCTATGTGCTATGTATCAACTATCAACAATCTCATCTCTGACTGCTAGAATAGCTTCACTCCACATAAAAAGAATAGCCCTCTCAGTCCCCTGCACTTATTTAGGAAAAGAGAAGGAGGAAATACACCAGAGTTAGGAGACATAAAGCATGCATTCTGCTGTTTTCCATTTTGCTCAGATGGGTCTCCACTCAGAAACCTAAGAAAACAGGGCATCGAGTTGACCAGCCTGGACACAGTGTTGTATTGAATGCTCTAGAATATGTCTTTAGAAGTTTCCCAGGGTTCTTCATTTGATGCTTAGTGTGGCCCCTGTCACCAACTCAACAAACAATGAAATTTAGTCTTAGGATGAAGTGACAGCCACTTTCCCCACACCTGCACACCAAACAAAAGGCCACAAAGACACCCAGAAGCAAACCTCCTTAAGCAGTGCTCACCTCACTTATGACCAACAGCTCAATACAGTCAATGGATAACTAAAGAAAGAGTCAGTGTGAGGTCATCCACTAAGTAACGGCAAACAATACAGACTTTTCTTGAAAAACGTTAAGAGATGCTTGCTCTTGGCAGACTCGAATATTATGCAAATTGCTGACCTTGTTTCTAGTTTTTCTTTAGGCTCATATGCACATAGATTTATATATACACATCCACAGCACTTATTTCTTCAGTAAGAAAATCCAAATACCTTTCTATAATTACTACAATGGAGACAACAGTGACTAAGAGCTGTATTTCACAGTCGTGATTATGGCAAAGTCTATACATGTCTTTTAATTTCATCACCTAAATTCTTCCAGGCAAGGGCAACAAACTCATCTTTATATCCATCCACTGTAATTCCAAGTATAATGCCCTGAAAGCGACAGATACATGAAACATCTACTGAACTGAAAAAGCAAAATGAGGGAAAAGAAAATGCATAACTTAGAACAAAAATTTAGGCTTTTTGGCTTACAAAACTCTTGAAATTTGACCACTGCCACATAATCTTGAGCTGTAACCACTGCCAAAAGTCTTTCCAATGAATTAGAAAGCAAACAAAATTTCTTCTCTTAGTTGAACAACAGGAAATTGCCACTTTTACAGTTCAAAAATACTGGATATCAACAATTTCATATGGTTCAACATAATAGAATATAACCAATCACACAAACATAGGTGGGAAATCTGGATGTATCTTCATAACATGTTCCACTTATCAAAATATTCATATACAGGACTTCCCTGGTGGCACAGTGGTTAAGAATCCGCCTGCCAATGCAGGGGACACGGGTTCAATCCCTGGTCCAGGATTCCACATGCCGCAGAGCAACTAAGCCCGTGCACCACAGCTACTAAGCCTGCGTTCTACAGCCTGTGAGCCACAACTACTGAGCCTGCATGCCACAACTACTGAAGCCTGTGCACCCTAGAGCCCGCGTGCTGTAACTACTGAGCCCAGGTGCTGCAACTACTGAAGCCCGTGTGCCTAGAGCCTGTGCTCCACAACCAGAAGCCACCGCAATGAGAAGCCCTTGCACTGCAACGAAGAGTAGCCCCCGCTCACCGCAACTAGAGAAAGCCCGCGCGCAGCGACGAAGACCCAACACAGACAAAAATAAATAAAAATAATTTTTAAAAATTAATTAATTAAAAAAAATTCATATACAAAGGATAGGATCACAAGGCACATACCACGTTAATGTGAAAAAATTTGTTTCAGGATATCGAAGGAATTATTTTAACCAGAACTTATTTTAAAATTAGTTTTAATGAGGTATAATTTACATATAATAAAATTCCCTAATTTTAAGTGTAATATTTGATGCAGTTTGACGAACGTATCCAGTCTTGTCATCCCCACCACAATCATGATGTGGAATATTTCCATCACCCACAAAAGTTCCCTTGTAGTCCATCCCCTGCCCACACCATCAGCCCCTGATTTGCTTTCTGTCACCATAGCAGTTTTGCCTTTCTAGAATTTCCTACAATTGGATTCAAGCCCAAAAGTCCATACATTTTTGTGTTTGGCTTCTTTCACTTAGCACAATGCTCTTGATGTTCATCTACATTGTTTCAACAGTAGTTCACTTCTTTTTATTGCTAAGTAATATACCACAATTTATTTATTTCGCAGACAAGTTGTTTCCAGTATTTGGCCATTATGAAAAAAGCTATTATAAACATTTGTGTATAAATCTTTTTATAAACACAGATTTTCATTTCTCTTGGGTGAATACCAAGGAATGAAATTGCTAAATTGTATGGTAAATGCATGTTTAAATTTATTAGAAACAACCAAACTGTTTTCCAATGGTTACACCACTTTACATTCCCAGCAGCAATGCAGGAGAGCCCCAACTGTTACAAATCCTCACCAGCACTTGGTATGGTCAGTCTTTTTAATCTTTGCCATTCTAGCGGGTGGGTAGCTATATCTCCTACTGGTTTTGTGTTTCTCTAATGACTAGTGATGTTACTATCTTTTAATATGTTTATTTGCCATTCATATACCCTGTTTGGGGAAGTGTTTATTCAAATCCTTTGCCCAGTTTTTAATTTGGTTTTATAATTATTGACTTGTAAGAGTTCTGTTTTGGTTTTTATCAGGTATATGTTTTGCAAATATTTTCTCCTGAACTATGGATTGCCTCTTCATTTTCTTAACAGGTCTTTTGAAGACCAAAAGTTTTTCATTTTGATTAAGTCCTATATAGCAAAATTTTCGTAAGCACAGGAGTTTCTCCTGTGCTTTCTTCATAAGATTTTACAGTCTTAGCTCTTACATTTAGATCTATGATTCATTCAAGTGAATTTGTGTGTACGGTACAAGGTAGAGGTCAAGGTTCATTTTTATAAATACAGATATCTAATTGTTTCAGCGCTATTTTTGAAAATATTATCTCTCCCTCACTGAATTATTTTGTACCTTTGTCAAAAATGAATTAACCATATATATGGGTCTATTCTGTCCTACTGATTGATTTATCTGTCCTTACACCAATACAACACTGTCTTGATTACTGTAGCTTCAAAGGAAGTCTTGAAATCAGGTAATATACCTAAGTATATTCAACTTAGAATACCTATTTTTAAATAATTTAATAACTGGTGATTGATTCCCTATGGGACAATTCACTCCCAGTGGATACAGCATGAGATCTCCAATTGACACTGTTGCTCACTCCATCCCCCCCAGCCCTTTCTGAAATTAACAGTGGCTCCTTCTACACATTCCAGGGAGCTTCAAAGCCCTACATCTACTTCCTGCTTAGGCGGGGGCATAAAGAATTCCTACCCAGTTGACCTCACCAACAACGGGCTCTCACTTATGCTCTTGTTCTACCAGCCATGACCCCCTGGACTCTTGGTCTCTACTCCTTAGATTTCTCCAGACCACATCACCAAAACGTTGCTAACCTCTGTGTTGACCATCTGATTCCTACTCCTATGGCCAGCCTTAGAGACCAATTTCCCTAGGGTGCTGTGACCTGGTTCATTCTGAGTTTGGACTTCAGCCCTAACCAGCTATAACCATAAATGAATAAATGAATGAACAAAGATATTTCTACCCACAAGCCAACGAGGCCTGTTGCCAATGGCCAAGAGGGCTGTTCAGGGCATGATGCCAGGGGCACTGCTCATGCTCCCTGCAGTGGAACTGTGCAACAAGATGGCCCTGCCCCCACTCCTCCGCCCCTTCTTCCCTCCAGCTCACACATTAGTGACACAGTGCCTTCATACTGAAAATTACATAGTAAAAATATGTTCAACATTCCTTGGACCAAATTCACATTCCAAATATTCTTCTGTTGACCTGGATGTGTTTCAGACAGGTCCAAATGCAGAAGACCACAAATAACTGTTCGGGTGAAATCACTTTTTACATTTCTTTCCCCTAAAATATTCAAACATATTTACATTGTCTTATAGAACTACAGTCAGCATAAAATTAGCTATTCCCTTCCTGTAATGTGTACCAGCTATCTACCAGATGCTTTTGAAGTTTATTTTCTTTATCAGGTAAAGTGAATTTTCCCAGTTGCATCCCAAGATAAATTCACCTACAGGCTCTAGGCTCTGTTTAAAAAAAAAAAAAGAATGAAAGAAAGAAAAGAAAACAGGAATAAAGGAAGAAAGAAAGGAGGGAGGGAGGGAAGAAAAACAGGAACTAAGATGAGATATCATAAAGTTATATAACACAGCACTGAAATTTTCTCATCCGAAAGATTACTTGAGATTTCTTTTGCCTTTATGTGTGAATTAGCTACTAAAAAGGATATCTAGGTCCCAAATAAGTCAATTAAGAGTCCACCTAAGTTAAAAAAAAAAAAAAGTTTCAAAAAATGAGAAGCTTAGAAATTCTTTCCTCATAAAAACCTAGCTCTCCTTGAAGAAACTAAACTCAAAAGGCAGAATTGGAAACTCCTGGATACAATGATTAAAAATGGGCAGGGAACTTCAGACTATACTACAAAGCTACAGTAACAAAGACAGTATGGTACTGGCACAAAAACAGAAATATAGATCAATGGAACAGCATAGAAAGTCCAGAGATAAACCTACACACATATGGTCACCTTATCTTTGATAAGGGAGGCAAGAGTATATAATGGAGAAAAGACAGCCTCTTAGTAAGTGGTGCTGGGAAAACTGGACAGCTACATGGGAAAGAATGAAATTAGAACACTCCCTAACACCATACACAAAAATAAACTCAAAATGGATTAAAGACCAAAATGTAAGGCCAGACACTATAAAACTCTTAGAGGAAAACATAGGCAGAACACTCTATGACGTAAATCACAGCAAGATCCTTTCTGACACACCTGCTGGAGAAATGGAAATAAACACAAAAATAAACAAATGGGACTTAATGAAACTTAAAAGCTTTTGCACAGCAAAGGAAAGCATAAAAAAGATGAGAAGACAACCCTCAGAATGGAAGAAAATATTTGCAAACGAAGTAATGGACAAAGGATTAATTACAAGCAGCTCATGCAGCTCAATATCAAAAAAACATACAACCCAATCCAAAAAAGGGCAGAAGACCTAAACAGACATTTCTCCAAAGAAGATATACAGATGGCCAACAAACACATGAAAAGATGCTCAACATCACTAATCATTAGAGAAGTGCAAATCAAAACTACAATGAGGTATCACCTCACACCAGTCAGAATGGCCATCATCAAAAAATCTACAAACAGTAAATGCTGGAGAGGGTGTGGAGAAAAGGGAACCCTCTTGCACTGTTGGTAGGAATATAAATTGATACAGCCACTATGGAGAACAGTATGGAGGTTCCTTAAAAAACTAAAAGTAGAACTACCATATGACCCAGCAATCCCACTACTGGGCATATACCCTGAGAAAACCATAATTGGAAAAGAGTCATGTACCACAATGTTCATTGCAGCTCTATTTACAATAGCCAGGACATGGAAGCAACCTAAGTGTCCATCGACAGATGAATGGATAAAGAAGATGTGGCACATACATACAATGGAATATTACTCAGCCATAAAGAGAAATGAAATTGAGTTATTTGTAGTGAGGTGGATGGACCTAGAATCTGTCATACAGAGTGAAGTAAGTCAGAAAGAGAAAATCAAATACCGTATGCTAACACATATATATGGAATCTAAAAAAAAAAATGGTTCTGATGAACCTAGGGGCAGGACAGAATAAAGACAAAGACGTAGAGAATGGACTTGAGGACACGGGGAGGGGGAAGGGTAAGCTGGGACGAAGTGAGAGAATAACATTGACATATATACAATACCAAACGTAAAATAGATAGCTAGTGGGAAGCAGCTGCATAGCACAGGGCGATCAGCTCGGTGCTTTGTGACAACCTAGAGGGGTGGGATAGGGAGGGTGGGAGGGAGACACAAGAGGGAGGGGATATGGGGATATACATATGCATATAGCTGATTCACTTTGTTATACAGCAGAAACTAACACAACATTGTAACGCAATTATACTCAAATAAAGATGTTTTAAAAAAAATGGGAAGGCAGACAAACAGGGTATAAACTGGTAAGGGCGGGGATTACGAGTTACCTTAACTCAGAAGGACTGCTAACTCAACAAAGGCCACGGTCCAGGAAAGCCCTGCAAGGGGGGAGTCACGCCAAAAAGCAGCAAATGACACATGATATCAATTACTCTCTGGACACCTTCTCTTCATTTTAGAAAGTGGCTGCTTAGTGCAATTTAAGTCACTCAGGTGTCAAATCTTAGGCTGCTCCAGGTGAGCTGCCTGTGACTTCTCTGATATTCCTAGTAATTACATATAAAAATCGAGTCTGGGATAAACCATAATGGAAAAGACTAGAAAAAAAGAATGTATATGTATATGTATAACTGAGTCACTTGGCTGTACAGCAGAAATTAACACAACGTTGTAAATCA
This sequence comes from Balaenoptera acutorostrata, assembly GCF_949987535.1. Classification (NCBI taxonomy): domain Eukaryota; kingdom Metazoa; phylum Chordata; class Mammalia; order Artiodactyla; family Balaenopteridae; genus Balaenoptera; species Balaenoptera acutorostrata. Next base: position 17,229,089 of record NC_080084.1, on the reverse strand, counting down.
ACTATACATCAATAAAAAAAAAATCCAGTTACTGCTATTAAACCATATAGCCCCTTAATCCAACTACTTTTTGTTCCCCAAATTGACATTCAGTATCTTAGAAAAACTAAATTTTCATAGTCCAAAAAGGCCAAAAAAGGTCAGAAGCCTGGTTATTATAGAGAGCTGGTGTCCTCTTAGTTTACTGGGGAAGACAGGACAACGAGGACAGGGACCACTTCCACTGCAGAGCTGGCGTCCTCCACGCCCCACTGAGCTCACTTTGCAAGGAAGCACCGACGTGCCGGCCTCAAAAGGAGCTGATAGCGAAGATGCTCCAATCCTGGGTCTCCCGGGACTTAGCAATTTTGGGAGAGCTTTACTCCCTGCTGAAGTATTTTTATTATGCTCTTTCTTGAAGCAGGAAAACAGAAAAATATTCCCAAGGAACCTGGGGAAGCTGTTTACCCACTTACAGGTAAAGTGCCTTTGCCTGCCCCAAGAGCTCTCCTACCTGATCATTGTTTTTTCAGAAGATAAAACTGAGGCATTTAAATGGGGACTTAGAAGAGGGCTCTGCGATTACCCAGTAAAGATCACTCTTAGAGTTGGGAAAAAGGAACAGTGATCCTAAATGACCATTGATTGATCTTCTTTCTCCAGTCTCCAACATACTGTCACAGTGATTGCTTCATTGATTTTCTGCGGAAGATAGAACTGCCTTTATGTGATGGAAAATGTTCACTGTATAACTTGGATCTCTCCGGTCTTCTGAACCACCCGAATAAGCGATTACCTCGACGAATCCCAAAATAAAATCACGATATGAATTCATGGATCAAGAAAGTGCAGCTAATTTGCATAATAAGGCTTCTTTAGAGAATAGGGAGCTATATATCTGATACAAGACAATTCTGAAAGTATAATCCCATCATTTGCAAATAACTAACTATAAATTTAGAAGATGATACTGAGCAAAAAGAAAAAGAGGGAGAGAGAGAGAAATGGCTTGGTATGATCTACTTTCAGCATACGGTTCAGCTTCACATAATACAGTCACAATATTTCCTGTATTACTAAGACGCATTTGTATAGTAGAGAAGGGGAAACAAAACGGGACTCAGATAGAAGGAAACGACAATAAAGCAGATGGATTGAGCTCTTCAAATCTGTGCTAGCAGAGAATGCAATTAAACAAAGGCTACGGTTTATTAAAATCACAATTAAACAAAGGCTATGGTTTATTAAAATCACAATGGTTAATAGTGTAGGTAGACCCATTAAATTCTTCACCATATAAATCGTTCCATGTTTATAGCACAAGTTAAAAATGTAATCTCACACTACTGGAAGTATGCCTTTAACTGTTCCTAGGATAGCAAAGAAAATAAATGTTCCAAAACTAGCGTAAAAACAAAAGGAGGTACATCATGTCCCCTGTATGTATTGCATAGAAAAAAAATTTAAATAATCAATGTTCCTACTCTTTTATTATTATTTCAATCCCAGGATTTGAAAAGCAATGTAAAGTATCATTACATGAGAACGGGAAAATAGTAATTCAAAAATTATGAATTACTGCACTTTTTTAGCTAACAGGTTAAAAGCCCAGGGATTTGACTGATGATCTCTCTAGAAGAAAAAAAGACCATTTGTAAATTCTTTGTTCACAAATGCCTTTCCCACCACCTGTAAGTGGAATTCTAGTTTCTCCATGACCCACTCAGTTGGAAGGAGTCTCTTTCTCTACTGAATTCTCACGGCACAGGGTCTAGACCCATTTTACAATGTCTCATAGTGGTGCCCAAGCCTCATCTCCCTTTCTGGACCAAGGTCCTTGAGGACAGGCTCCGAGCTTGATTCCTGCTGGAAGTCCCCTGGTGTCCGGCCCTTGCTGGGAGGCCTCCGTGAATTTCTGCTGAATGAATACAGGATTAAGTGGATGCGTATCCAGACAAATTTCTGCCTATGTGTAACCTCCAGGCGTTATCCCATTTCTCTACATTGCATGAGCACTGTGTTGTGTCTTTTAGTTAATACTATAGACAAACTGAGTTAAATACTTTTTCCTGCAAAGATTTTTTTTTTAAATTTTAGTATGAGCTAAAACCGTAATTAACCACTGAAATCAGAATAGCCCCAACATTTTGCAACTATGACTACACTGGAACTCTGATGAATACACGGACCAGCCCTCGGTAGATGCGCACATCCAGAGGCGGCCATGGGCCTTGGAGCCTCAATCTGGAGCCACTCCCAACTATTTCGATGTTTGCCTCTGAGCACCCCACAAACGATCATCTTAGGGCGGATGAGACAGCTCACCTAACCACAAATGAAATGCGGTGGGTAGGCCTTTTCTAATTGATTCTAGATGAGCCAGGCCTGATATCTGTGTCTGGGAGGCTCCGCCCTCACAAAGTAGGTAGCGCTTTCACTATAGAAAGGAGATATGAATGACCAAAATAAGCAATGTGACCACCAGCTTCCACTTACAGTCATTATGACTTCATGTATGAAATTTAAATGGTACCTTTGATAGCATACTCAGATTCTAAAGGAATCTTGGCCAGGGGAGGGGAGGGGAGGGGAAAAAAGAGCACAAACTAATTTTCTGCTGTGTTTCATGTTTTTTTAATCCTCTCTAATTGCATTGAGAGTGTAGAGAAAATTAGTGGGAGAAAAGATCATGGGCATGTGAATAATTTATTCCAATTTATTTTATTTTACTATTATCAGGTTATAAAGTACTTAAGGCCTCACCTGCTTTTATACGGAGCATAAACCCATTTTTACTTCATGGCGGCCCACTGCCTTGAAGAATTTAAAGAGGGTGCAGCTCAGAGAAAGAAGGGGGCAGGAAGAGAATTGCTTTAGAGATGCAGGGAACCAACAAGGGGTGTGTGAGCCCCCTGCTCTATCATTAGCCTGACCCACAGCTGTTAACTCCACAGGGGGTCCTCCGCCACTGTCCCCAGATCCCACCCTACTGCGGACCAATTTGATAATGAATAAACAAAGCACCAACAAAAGCAACTAACAGAACAGGATGGCAAAAAACGATCATCCTGCACCAAACAGATCTCTTTAATGGATTTGCTTTGACCTCTTCTTTTACAAGCACCCCAATGAAAATAAGCTAGAACAAAAGATGATTCGTTATGCACAGCCATAAAGAGCTCCAGGGCACGCCGCATCCATAATTCATGATGCACAGCCAGCCACCATCAGCATCACTTATCCTTTCAATATTTTAAAGTGGTGAAAGGTTGCTGGATACTTTTAAAGTAGCTGATTTCTACACGATCCTTCCAAATTGAGGAACAAATGGGGAACTTTACTCCTCTGCAAATGACATTACTTACAAACCTAAGACTACAAATCTACTAGAATTCACTTGGTTTCCATCATAGGGAGGGTGACTAAACAGCCCTAATAAAACTATTAAGCCAGCAGGCAACATATATCAGTTCTGCTGAAATTAATCTTATCAAATCACTTCTGCTTTCTGTTTTAAAAATAAACGCCCCAGTTTTCTTCTCACTGTGGTTAAAATCCATCCCATCCCATACACCCAAATCAAAGAGACATGCCAGGAAAGTGAGGCCCCGAGAGGTACTTAGCTTGATGGGAAAGTGAGGCCCAGAGACGTACTTAGCTTGCCCAAGATCTCCCAGCCAGGCGGAGAGGCCCTCATTAACATCCTGGACTGTCTCCTTCATTCCTAGGGACTTGCCTGGGGTCCCGTATCATATAACATCTGAATGACCTCAGAGTGATCCCCTGACTCTATTCCCACTCCATTCACGTCCATCTTCCATGCCGCTGCCCTGAGTGGTCTTACAAAAGGTACACTTGACACTTCCCCCATTTGACCCTTCAATATGTCCTTCTCACCCTAGGGGAAAAAAAATCATCAAATCAAATAAAAATATTTTAGCTTTATATCATGCTGCCAAGAATTCTGCCAAGAATTTTAGCTAATCAAGTAGATAGGCTAAAAAATATTGACATGGCATGTGCACTGATAAGTAAAAGAACTGGCTCCTAATAATCTGTACGACCCCCTTCCCCATCCCAACTCCATCGCACTTCAGTGGACCTGATGCTTTGCAGAAAGTCCTCTAGCATCACCTCCACTCAGCTAGAGATCTGCTCCCATCCATCCAACCCCACCCATGGGGCTCCAGAGAGCTCCCCTCCTCAGGCCTCTCCTGGCCCCTGGAGATCTTTTAACTTGGCATTTATTACACAGCACTGCAACTGTACATTGACTGTGTGCACCACTTCCCTAAACTGCAGCTTCCTGGGATCAAGGCCTGTTCACCCCGGACTCCCCATCACCTGCCCTGTCGTCATTGTAGATTCCCAGTTAACGCTTATAGTCCGTCACTGCAGAGTTAAACACACGTCTTTCACACATGTTATTCCATTTTGCACTCAACCAACCACCCGTTTATGGCAGGTGGAAAGCTATCATCCTCCTGAGAGACAGTATAGGGTGGTGGCAGAGAACGTAGGTTCTGGAGGACAGCCTGGGCCCTGCCACGTACTGCATGTACCCAACCAAGTTCCTCAGCCTTCCCGTTCCTCAGCGTTCCGCCCCTGGAAACAGGGATCCTGAGCTAACATTTAGTGGGCTGGCCAAAAAGTTCATTCGGGTTTTTCATAACATCTTAACAAAAACCCTGAACGAACTTTTTGGCCAACCCAATACTATGTGGTAAAAACTACTCTGGACCCTTGGCGTGCATGAATTCATTTAATACTCATAACATCTGAGGAGGCTGTGACAGCAAGAGCGAATGCTTAGGAAGTGTTAGATTACTTCTCCTCATCCACAGATGAAGAAACTGAGGTTCAGGGTGGCTTCCCAGAGATCCAGGCTTCTTTCCTCCCTAATCCACTGGCTGGGAAAGATAAAAGATGTAAGGCCTCTTGCTCTGATGCTGGTTTAGCATAACACAAGAAAGCCGCATGGCAATATTCATCTCTAGCTATAGTTAAAGGGACATTTTTTCCAATATCACCCTCCGTAGGAAACTATGTAGACTCCTTGGGATAAAGATCTGTCCCATTACAGAAATTAGCTAAGTCAGAGGAGTAGGAAGCAGAAAGGTATTCGTACTTTAAGTAGCACACACCCAGATTCCAAGCATTATCAAATTGCACCCGGTGTGCGCCTGAGTCCTTAGAAGGCAAGAGAGCGTGCTTGTTGCGTGGATGCGAACAAAGGCACCGACACACCACTAGATTCTGCAAAAGCAAATATTTGTCTACAAGCAAAGAACGAGGGTTCTTTTCTAACAAAGAACAATGTACACCATTCTAATTCCTGATTCTTTCTCCTGCTTGACAGCGGGCTCTGATTTCAATGGAGATCCCCCCACAAATAAACATGTCTTGAATCCCAGATGGCAAAATAAATCAGAAGATTTATGGACTGTAAAAAGGGATGACATGAGTGATCCAACCTTCATGGAACACCTGGGGCCGGGTGTGCAGCAGCTTTTCAATTCCTGGAAACAGTCACCTGTTTTTTTTGGCTCTGCAAAAAAATTTTAACAGCCCTGGTAATCAACAAGATGCCATCATCCCTGCTATTTGGGTGAGATTTTAATGCTGCGCCCTGTCACACAGTCAAGGCTCAGCGGCATCAACAGTTTTCAAGAAGTGGTTGAGAGGCTAACACAGACCTCATAAGCTCTGTGTGGCTACAGGAAAGCCTGGTCCAAGAGCCCCAAAGGCAAATTCCTGAAATGACCAAACAGAAAACTAGTGAATTTTCCTTCTCCCTACACTAAGAATAAAAAGATGGAAACAAGGTACTAGCCAGTGAGAATGCACGTTACATTATACAGTAACCAGAGGGTGAGCATGTGTGTTTTTCTCGGGGAGGGGAGAAGGCATACATAGTCGCAGAGGCTTAATAAAAGAAAGAAATTCAAAAGAACACCTGCCCCAGACTAGAGGGGGGCACAACCAGGGCCGTGCCACTCACTAGCCATCTGGGGGTGAGCAGTGTCAGCAAAGGGGACAGATGCATCCTCCTACAGGGGCTTTGCATCTCATCTTTTGTTTCTGTAACCTGGACACGAAATGGTCCCGCTCTCAGCAGACCAGTGAGCTGTTTGGGGCATCACAGCATTCTACAAAATTCCCATCTCTCTTTTTAGCTCTTCCCCCATGTGATTCACCTGTAACAAGCCCCCTGAATCAAAGGCACCTCAGCTATGCCATGTCGATGTACAGCTAAGGTGAGTCAAGATCATCCCCGCCAATATTTGCTTTAATAACATGTTCAGAAAACGTGGCTTCCTCTTTCCCTCCATGCTGTCTGAACCAATTTGGACATTTACTATAAGAAGCAGGATTTTAAAGACCAAACACTTCATTGGACCCTGTGAACAATCTCTTTTCTCCAAGAACCTGACTGATGATGATTTTGTTTGCTTTAAGCAAAATACACAACTAAGTAGCTTTTAAACAAACAAGCCACTCTACCAGGATTTAATTGTTTACTGTTCTTCCAGGTCAAACACATTTAGTGGGCTGGGTTAGACCCATTCTTTATTCATGACACACACCAGAGAAGCAGACAGTTCCGGATAATCTCTTAAATTTTGACCCCTACTGGTCCCAGGATAAAATATCCAGGGCACATCTGTGCATAACACACCAAGCTGTATCTAGAAAATACAATGGTGTGGAACTCTGGGGCTAGTTACAGGGCAGAAATAAAAACGGCCCCGCTGGCACAGGTAGACCGGCCTCTACATGACAGTTGGGATAGAAAGGTATGTTTCTACCAAGCAATGTTTTGAGCCAATGAGATACGGTTCATTATCAATTATTTTTCATTAATGTCCCCCATGGACACAGCACTATTCATGCTGCCACTGTCTTATTTTGATCAGTGGTATATTTATCTGCAAACATGCGAGATTTGTAATTATTGCTATGTCTAAACATTACATCATGTTATAATGGATGGATTAAGCTGGGAAATGCATAATTATGCTGCAAACAATGGTATTCCACTAGGCATCACAGAAGCCAATTAAAAAGATTACCCTTATTTTAAATGACAGAGTTAAGCTTTTATCATTCCCAAGCCCCTTTTTAAGTCCCACCATTTGACTCAGAGATTTGTCTTTTTCTAACTGCATCTCGACAGTGTCCTGAGCACAAAGAGGGGTCACCAACCCTGAGGGAAATAAAATTGATTATTTCTCAAAATTCTGGAAGGTGGAGAATTTAGTTTAAAATCTATAAAATAATCTGGAAAGAATCAAAGGTCTGTCAATATAGGACTAACTAAACAGTACATCCATTGGTAGAATATTATGCTATATGTGTATGTACACACACACAATAGGTTTATAACTGCTCATATGGAAATATCTCCAAAATATATTTTACGTGATCAAAAGCAAGGTGCAGAGCAGTGACTACAGCATGATCTCTTTCAGTTTAAAATATTTGCAAATACATGTTTTATTTTCCTTGAAAGCAATAACAAGAAACAGCTTACTGAGGAGAAAGGGGCCTCGGGGAGGGGGCTGAGAGGGGCTTTTGCTTTTGAATATACCATCCACGTACAGGTATTACTTTTTTATGGTCAGTAGACGTTATATGGGTAGAGAATTATGGTTCACTGTGTGATCCCTTCTGTTACTTCTCTGTATTTAGAAAAATAATAATGGTATTTCATTCAATCACAAGGGAAGCTATCAATACATTGTATCAAATGAAATTTAAAACTTCAGAACATCATAAGTTTTTTAAACATCGAAAAGGCAAAAACACCTTAAGGATGATGGGGTTCAGGGCAGGCCACCCCAAAATATGCCACTTTGACATATTATTTTGAATTAAAGTTAAACAGCCACTACAAGAAGGACACTCTGACCCTCCTTTGTCCCCCCCCACCCCGAAAGTAGGAAATAAATCTCCCGGGTCGGGTGAAAGGTACCCTTCCTGTACCAGTAGGTAAAGAGATATTCTTATCGCCAGAGATAGGGAACTCAAGGTAGAGAAGGCTGTATAAACAAACCCTGCTTAGTTTCTTCATTAATTAGTACCCAAGCCTAAGTTTATCTTGTCAGTTCTTCACAAATTTATTGTTTCTTTGTCTAAAAGGTATATAAACAGCCTGCTTTGGTCAGTTCTTAGGTCCCCTATCTTTAGCACCCCCATCCATATGAAATTAAATTTGTTTTTTTCCTCCTCTTAACCTGCCTTGTGTCAACTTAATTATTAGACCAGCCAAAAGAACCAAAATGGGTAGAGGGAAGTGTTCCCCTCCCTGACAGTTTGATAGTCAAAAGGTTATCATCTTTCATATATAAAGTGTTAATGTAAACTGAAATCTATGATTATAAGAAATCACTGTGATTAAAAAAAAAATACCAATAAGACGATCCCAAAAGACATGATCAGACAATTCACAAAAGAAGCAACACAATTAGGCAACATTCATAGAGGAAAACATGCATGTTCCCTAATTAAAATTTCATCTATCAGTGATATATTGTTTTCCATTCATTGTTAGTGCATTTTTAAGATGATACCCAATGCTGAGGAAATGCAGTGAAATCATTCTAGCATCCTATGCAGGTAGCACAATGTTCCTCAAATGAAAAGCAACAGAAGCATGTACTGAACCTTAGACACTCTTTGCCTTTGACTCAATGAGTCTGTTTCTAGGATTACTGCCCAAATAAGAGCTTTTATAGAGAAGTACAGTCATCACAGAATTACTCATAACAACAAAACTTGAAACTACTCAAGTGTCTAATGTTTAAATAAACAAAGGTAAAAATTTCCTTGATGTACTATTATGCAAGCATTTAAAATTACTGTGTAGCTACTAATAACATGAAACCATACTCATGGTAACTTAGGTTAAAATTTTTTTAAATTATTTATACAATATGATTATCACATTTTAATAAACCTAAACTTAAAGGGAAAAAAAACTGAAAAGAAATAGAGCAAAATGTGTAATTATGTTAGATACCAACTGTGAGTACTTTTTTCCCCTTTATACTCCAAGTTTGTAAATGTTTTAATAATGGGAAAAATGCATTTTGAAAAAAGCATAAGGTATTCACAAATAGGAATCACACTGTACTATACTCCTATGAAAAAAGGCTTTTATCCATAAGCTTATCAGATTTCCAAATAGATCTTTAGACTTGTGCTTTCTGGAATAATGGTAGAAACAGCAGCAGCAGCAGCTAATACCTAAGGGACCCCTGCCATGCGTCAAGCATTGTTCAAAGCATTTCACTTGTATTAGCTCAACATGCAGGGCCAGCCTATGAGACAGAAACTATTATGACATCCAAAGTCACACAGCTAACAAGTGGAACAGGGATTCGAATCCAGCAGAATCTCAAGAGCCCTTGCAAATAACCACTATATTATAATGCTTCCATTTTAAAATGCAACACAAAATTCCAAGTGTTTCAAGTCAAAATATTAAGCAAATGTAAACAAAACAAAGTTTTTTAATATCTTGCACCTCCCAGGATTTCAATTAAAATGTAACTAAGTATATTTTGATAAATTGAGAGGCAGGGGAAGACAAACTCCAATGGTGATATGATGAAAGGTGCAAGAAAACACCATCACAGCGTGGTAAGTGGAGTCCAAACAAATAAAGTGCATAAAATATGCTGTTCCATCGGTGCAAAATTAATTTAAAAAACAGTATTTGCAGTCAGTCTGTGGTGTCACAAGAAAGCCCAAAGTAAAGACAGGGAAACTTAGTCCACAATAAAATGTTAATTGTGTTACAGCTAAATTCGCCTTTATTGCAGGATCTGTTATGGTAAGATTTCAAGTCAGGAAAATCGATGTTCTGGATACATTCCTAGCGATCACAGAGGCATGCAGCCATCTGGCTGGGGGAGCAGCCAACGTGCGTGTTCTCTCTGGACTCAGATGCAGAGAACCGGACCAGGGGCACGCTTAGCTGGGGATCACACAGGACAGGTGCTCTGTCAGCCCAACAGTAACTTGATCGTGAGTCTGAGCAAATCATCTGAAACCACCCTTCAGCTCTCCGAGCCGTAAATCCCCTCCATGGTCTCAACAGAGCCCTGCCTGATGGACAAGGAATGAGCCAGGACAGTGCTCCCAAAACTAGTTCATGGGCCAGCAGTGGCCAGTGGCAAACTCTGACCAGTCCATAAATGATACTTACCATCGAGAAGCCTCTTCTTTATGACAACTGCTAACTGCTTTCGTGCACACACCCCCATCCCCAGGCATAGCCTGGTGATCTATCTGAACGCCCTCCGCCTTTTTTAAGAGACATTCTAATTTGAAATACCCCCACTTCTCCATGCGATTGGCTGGGACTGGAAATCACACTCAGTTGCAATGCAGCCCTTTCAAGAACCCCTCTCTGAGACCATACCTCTCGCTGGCACCTGACCATGACCTCTGCTGACCTCTGTGTGGGCAGGTCCCGTGCCTTACCAGAGCCTGTATGCCCAACACTGAGACAGTGAACAGCACGCAGTGACACAGAATGGACGTCTAGGAAAGAGGGGGACAGAGGTGAGTTTGTGTATCCTGGAGGGCAGTGGGCAACCTGACCCCGAGGGGCAGAGCAGGACAGTGGGTAGGAGCGGAGGGTCGGGGCTGGAATCCCAGAGTGTTCGAATTCTGGGGGACTCACTTAACTTTCTGATACTCAATTTCTCCCCCTGAAAGTCAGGACAATGACAATATCGACCCCCTAGGGTTGCTGGGGGGATTCAGCGAGATCGCCCATAAGAAGCACTTAGCACTGTCTCTAGAACATGACAGGAACTCAACAGTGTCACCGATTATCATGTTTTCTCCCAACCCTATGCCCTTAGAATGACTGATGTGATGATTAATACAATAATAACCGCTATGGCATGAAAAATAAGAATCTCATGGAAACAGTAATAAAGTTGATAAAACAACAGTACCTAGGAGAAATATTTTTTTGATTTTATATTTTTCTTCTCCATTACCTTTCTTTTTAAACATCCTCTTTTCAAAAAAGAAAAGAAAGAAAGAAAGAAAGGGAGGCGTGTTCTACTACCTCCAAATTCACTATTACTGTAACACAGTACTAATACAATGTTAAGATTACACGCTTCATTTTAGGAGTGGGGAGGATCCAAGAAAATTAACTCTTTAATTCTCTCAACATTTAATATGCTAAGAATAGTAAACCACCCCAACAAAGTGTCCCTCAACAAAGACATCTCTAAGTAGCAGCCATATCTTTTTTTTTTTTTTTAATTTATTTATTTATGGCTGTGTTGGGTCTTCGTTTCTGTGCGAGGGCTTTCTCTAGTTGCGGCAAGCGGGGCCACTCTTCATCGCGGTGCACGGGCCTCTCACTATCGCGGCCTCTCTTGTTGCAGAGCACAGGCTCCAGACGCGCAGGCTCAGTAATTGTGGCTCACGGGCCCAGCTGCTCCGCGGCATGTGGGATCTTCCCAGACCAGGGCTCGAACCCGTGTCCCCTGCACTGGCAGGCGGATTCTCAACCACTGCGCCACCAGGGAAGCCCGCAGCCATATCTTTTTAATACGGCAGTACCCGATTTAATTTAGACTGCCTTTGGAGGCAGTGGTCATGCAGTCTTTGGGGTTCAGAAATCACTGCTGATGGCAATCCCTCTCAAAACAGAAGCAAATCCAAAAATGACTCTGAAAAATGTAAAAGATTCCTGAAGAGGAGGCATTTCCCTCCTCTTAAAAGGCTGATTAGTTTTGGAAGTTTTGAGAAATCCTCAGAAACAATGCCTTTTCCTTTTTCAGCAGCCTCTCGAGATCTGCCTCAGATTTCTTGCAAACAAATGATCTAAACTGTAAATAACTGAAAAGAATGACTATGTCAAGCAAATTCAAAATTATACCTGATTTTTTTCCATATGAACACATTTTCTTCTAGAAAATCAAAAGCCAGTTTTTTCCAGTCATTCCTCAAACATGCAATGAATTTCTCTATATACAGTCAGATTCCATATGTACAAGAGTCAACAATTACATCAACCAAAATCCCATCTCAGCTCCTCATGACCATGGCCAGGTATTTTATTTTATTCTCCTAAAAATCCCAGTTTGGTACAGTCTTCTGTTTACAGAAGGTACTCAGCAGTGATTGATGACAGCATCCAGCTCATAGACGTATGGTACACTCGTCTGTCTAATCTGGTAACAACCTAATTTTGAATCAATGCAACCCCATCCCCTTAACCCTCATACCTGCCTATGGCCTTGCCAATCATTCCAGAACTCTACTCAAAATCTATATGGGAAAAAAGCACTGTACAGAAGACAGTAATTACACAGTACTTATTTGTGCTTCTCTCCTACATGTCCTTTGTGTGTCAGCCCCCCATTAAGTCACATATGCACAGCACAGACCAGAAGTCTCCATGTCCTACTTTCTGTCCTCTCATCAACACTAAGCTAGAGGATTCTCATGGCAGCTGTGCTAAAAGACGTTCATCAACGTGGCATCTCAAGGCCTAGCTTAAAAATCCCTTCTCAAGTCATGTCTTAGAAGGAAAGTTGCCACAAAGAGTCTGGCCAAAGAATTCCAGAACATTCGCCCCAGGAAGAAAGCCACCAACCTCATTGGCTCCTTCCCTCCAGAAGCACCTGACTTACAGTTGTGGCTGCACAGCACTGTGAGTACACTAAATGCCAGGGAACTGTTCACTGTAAAATGGCTCATTTCAGGCCTCATTCTAGATGCAAAGGGGAACTGTTGTGCACGGTGTCCAGATGTTACTGATGTGGTCACACTGAGACACGGGTTTTGTTTCCATCACAGTAAGTTCATTGCAGTGGTGACAAGCAGACCTGTAACATGTTTTGCTAGGCTCGTGAGTGAAAACTGGATGTCACAAAACTTTTCAATATTAGAAATGATGAAGGAACAATATATTTTAGATCATCTGCCAAAATAGCAATGTACTTCCTACAATTTAACTTCCAGGGCCCTAAAGTAAATTGCTTGAAGAAATTGGAACCCAAAGATTACAGGTGGGGAATTTTTGAAGCATCTCCATATTCAAGTAGAGATCAAAGAATCCCAACTAAATAGAATTGTGGACTTACTAATACGACAACTGTGGTCTGAGCAAAAGTTCTCTTTAAAAGGGCTACCTTGAAGATTATGACTCAAACATTGAGGAACTAAGGTGATTGGCAGTGGAGGGAATCATAACATGTGAATTCTTTAAAAAAAATTTTGACTTTCATTTTGCCTATGTTACTTATAAAAAAAAAAAACTTTCACATTAAAAAAATATGGTTGGGGGGGCTTCCCTGGTGGCGCAGTGGTTGAGAGTCCGCCTGCCAATGCAGGGGACACGGGTTCGAGCCCTGGTCTGGGAGGATCCCACATGCCGCGGAGCAACTAGGCCCGTGAGCCACAATTACTGAGCCTGCGCATCTGGAGCCTGTGCTCCGCAACAAGAGAGGCCACGATAGTGAGAGGCCCGCGCACCGCGATGAAGAGTGGCCCCCGCTTGCCACAACTAGAGAAAGCCCTCGCACAGAAACGAAGACCCAACACAGCCATAAATAAATAAATAAATAAATAAATAAATAAATAAATAAATAAATATTAAAAAAAAAAAAAAAATATGGTTGGGCTTCCCTGGTGGCGCAGTGGTTGAGAATCTGCCTGCCAATGCAGGGGACACGGGTTCGAGCCCTGGTCTAGGAAGATCCCACATGCCGCAGAGCAACTAGGCCCGTGAGCCACAATTACTGAGCCTGCGCGTCTGGAGTCTGTGCTCCGCAACGGGAGAGGCTGCGATAGTGAGAGGCCCGCGCACCACGATGAAGAGTGGCCCCCGCTTGCCACAACTAGAGAAAGCCCTCACACAGAAACGAAGACCCAACACAGCCATAAATAAATAAATAAATAAATAAATAAATATTTTTTAAAAAGGTTAATTTCATGTATGTGAATTTCACCTGGATAAAAAGGAGGAAGAGGAGGAAGAAGCATGAGCAGCAGGGCTAGACTCGGTAAGCCACCCCACCCAAAAAGCAGAAAGGCAGGCACAAAACAGGGAACCCTCAAAGAGCAGTCTTGATACAACTTAACACAACAACTTACACAACTTAACACAGCTTCCTTTCCTCCTCGCCCTTCTCCTAAGCACCCTTGTGCACAGATTTGCAAAAGCAAAGGAAACAGCTGGGACAGCCCGGGTGCCTAGGACTGCCAGTCCCGGGCAGGAAGTTCCTTCCTGAGGCGGTAAAACAGGCTCCAGGCTCGCAAAGCCCATGCAAACCCACGGCAGTAACTCACCAGGACCCAAATGCCTCTCCCCTGCTCCCATGCTCCCCACTCCCACTTTCTTTCTCCTTCAGTATTCCTTGCCTTCTGTAAACCGACAGCTAAAGAGAAAGAAGTTTGCTGATGGTTTTTTGCTAATTTACCCTTTAAGAAACAAGGCATCACTATTTGCAGCTAAGAGATTAGGTCGAGGAAGGAAAAATGAGAAAATATTTTCTTGCATTCTGCGCAAAAATAAAAATAACTGAAAATGTTTTCTCCTCCCTCTCCATGAAGTCAGGCCCACTGGCAGTGGTGTCTGGGAGTTGTTACCATAGAGTATAGCACACACGAACCATCGCTGCCTTCGTTCCAGCCAGCAACTCTTCTATGGTCTCCCCTGAACTCAAACCAGCAAGAAACCTGGAAGGAGCTTCTGGAAAGCAACAGCACTTGGAAGAAGGCAAAACAGCTGGGACACACCACGGAAAACACCTTCTTTCCTGCATCGCCACCATCAGACCTTCACTCTCCTTACCATTTATACTTTCCCACTTCTTAAGGCCAATGTCAAGGAAGGTTAGGGGGCTAGTTAGAAAGAAAGAGCTACGATGTGGAACAGAAGAAAAAAGAATGAAAAGAAATGAAGACAGCCTAAGAGACCTCTGGGACAACATTAAACGCAACAACATTCGCATTATACGGGTCCCAGAAGGAAAAGAGAGAGAGAAAGGACCAGAGAAGATATTTGAAGAGATTAAAGTCGAAAACTTCCCTAACATGGGAAAGGAAATAGCCACCCAAGTCCAGGAAGCGCAGAGAGTCCCAGGCAGGATAAACCCAAGGAGAAACATGCCAAGACACATAGTAATCAAATTGACAAAAATTAGAGACAAAGAAAAATTATTGAAAGCAAAAAGGGAAAAATAACAAATAACATATAAGGGAACTCCCATAAGGTTAACAGCTGATTTCTCAGCAGAAACTCTACAAGCCAGAAGGGAGTGGCATGACATACTTAAAGTGATGAAAGGGAAGAACCTACAACCAAGATTACTCTACCCGGCAAGGATCTCATTCAGATTCGATAGAGAAATCAAAAGCTTTACAGACAAGCAAAAGCTAAGAGAATTCATCACCACCAAACCAGCTCTACAACAAATGCTAAAGGAACTTCTCTAAGTGGGAAACACAAGAGAAGAAAAGGACCTACAAAAACAATCCCAAAACAATTAAGAAAATGGTTAACAGGAACATGCATATCAATAATAACCTTGAACGTAAATGGATTAAATGCCCCAGCCAAAAGACACAGACTGGCTGAATGGATACAAAAACAAGACCCGTATATATGCTGTCTACAATAGACCCACTTCAGACCTAAGGACACATACAGACTGAAAGTGAGGGAATGGAAAAAGATATTCCATGAAAATGGAAATCAAAAGAAACTTGGAGTTGCAATATTCGTATCAGGTAAAATAGACTTTAAAATAAAGAATGTTACAAAAGACAAGGAAGGGGACTTCCCTGGTGGTGCAGTGGTTAAGAATCTGCCTGCCAATGCAGGGGACACAGGTTCGAGCCCTGGTTCAGAAAGGTCCCACATGCCGTGGAACAACTAAGCCCGTCCGCCACAACTACTGAACCTGAGCTCTAGAGCCCACGAGCCACAACTACTGAGCCCATGTGCCACAACTACTGAAGCCCACACGCCTAGAGCCCATGCTCCGCAACAAGAGAAGCCATTGCAATGAGAAACCCATGCACTGCAACAAACAATAGCCCCCGCTCGCCACAACTAGAGAAAGCCCGCGCACAGCAACGAAGACCCAACACAGCCAAAAATAAATAAACAAATAAATTTATTAAAAAAAGAGACAAGGAAGGACACTACATAATGATCAATGGATCAATCCAAGAAGAAGATATAACAATTATAAATATATATGCACACAACATAGGAGCACCTCAACACATAAGGCAACTGCTAACAGCTCTAAAAGAGGAAATCACAACAATAGTGGGGGACTTGAACACCTCACTTACACCAATGGACAGATCATCCAAACAGAAAGTTAATAAGGAAACACAAGCTTTAAATGACACAGTAGACCAGATAAATTTAATTGATATTTATAAGACATTCCATCCAAAAATAACAGATTACACTTTCTTCGCAAGTGTGCATGGAACATTCTCCAGGATAGATCACATCTTGGGTCACAAATCAAGCCTCAGTAAATTTAAGAAAATTGAAATCATTTCAAACATCTTTTCTGACCACAACACTATGCGATTAGAAATCAATTACAGGGGAAAAAACATAAAAAACACAAACACATGGAGGCTAAACTATATGTTACTAAATAACCAAGAGATCACTGAAGAAATCAAAGAGGAAAGCAAAAAATACCTAGAGACAAATTACAATGAAAACACGATGATCCAAAACCTATGGGATGCAGCAAAAGCAGTGCTAAGAGGGAGCTTTATAGCAATACAAGCCTACCTCAAGAAACAAGAAAAACCTCAAATAAACAATCTAACCTTACATCTAAAGGAACTAGAGAAAGAAGAACAAACAAAACCCAAAGTTAGTAGAAGGAAAGAAATCATAAAGAACAGAGTAGAAATAAATGAAATAGAAACAAAGAAAACAATAGCAAAGATCAATAAAACTAAAAGCTGGTTCTTTGAGAAGATAAACAAAATTGATAAACCATTAGCCAGACTCACCAAGAAAAAGAGGGAGAGGACTCAATAAAATTAGAAATGAAAAAGGAGAAGTTACAACAGACACCGCAGAAATACAAAGCATCCTAAGAGACTACTACAAGCAACTCTATGCCAGTAAAATGGACAACCTGGAAAAAGGTATAACCTTCCAAGACTGAACCAGGAAGAAATAGAAAATATGAACAGACCAATCACAAGTAATGAAATTGAAACTGTGATTAAAAATCTTCCAACAAACAAAAGTCCAGGACCAGATGGCTTCACAGGTGAATTCTATCAAACATTTAGAGAAGAGCTAACACCCATCCTTCTTAAACTCTTCCAAAAAATTGCAGAGGAAGGAACACTCCCAAACTCATTCTATGAGGCCACTAACACGCTGATACCAAAACCAGACAAAGATACTACAAAAAAAGAAAATTACAGACCAATATCACTGATGAATATAGATGCAAAAATCCTCAACAAAATACTAGCAAGCAGAATCCAACAACACATTAAAAGGATCATACACCATGATCAAGTGGGATTTATCCCAGGGATGCAAAGATTCTTCAATATACACAGATCAATCAATGTGATACACCATAGTAACAAACTGAAGAATAAAAACCATATGATCATCTCAATCAATGCAGAAAAAGCTTCTGACAAAATTCAACACCCATTTATAATAAAAACTCTCCAGAAAGTGGGCACAGAGGGAAACTACCTCAACATAATAAAAGCCATATATGACAAACCCACAGCAAACATCATTCTCAATGGTAAAAAACTGAATGCATTTCCTCTATGATTAGGAACAAGACAAAGATGTCCACTCTCACCACTATTATTCGACATAGTTTTGGAAGTCCTAGCTACGGCAATCAGAGAAGAAAAACAAATAAAAGGAATATAAATTGGAAAAGAAGTAAAACTATCACTGTTTGCAGATGACATGATACTATACATAGAGAATCCTAAAGATGCCACCAGACAACTACTAGAGCTAATCAATGAATTTGGTAAAGTAGCAGGATACAAAATTAATGCACAGAAGTCTTTCATTCGTATACACTAATGATGAAAAATCTGAAAGAGAAATTAAGGAAACACTCCCATTTACCATTGCAACAAAAAGAATAAAATACCAAGAATAAACCTACCTAGGGAGACAAAAGACCTGTATGCAGAAAACTATAAGACATTGATGAAAGAAATTAAAGATGATACAAACAGATGGAGAGATATACCATGTTCTTGGATTGGAAGAATCAATATTGTGAAAATGACTATACTACCCAAAGCAATCTACAGATAAATTACCAATGGCATTTTTTACAGAACTAGAACAAAAAGTCTTAAAATTTGTATGGAGACACAAAAGACCCCGAATAGCCAAAGCAGTCTTGAGGGAAAAAAACGGAGCTGGAGGAATCAGACTTCCTGACTTCCGACTATACTACAAAGCTACAGTAATCAATACAATATGGTACTGGCACAAAAACAGAAATATAGATCAATGCAAGAGGACAGAAAGCCCAGAGATAAACCCACGCACCTATGGTCAAGTAATCTATGACAAAGGAGGCAAGGATATTCAGTGGAGAAAAGACAGTGTCTTCAATAAGTAGTGCTGGGAAAACTGGACAGCTACATGTAAAAGAATGAAATTAGAACACTCCCTAACACCATAAACAAATAAACTCCAGATGGATTAGAGACCTAAATGTAAGACTGGACACTATAAAACTCTTAGAGGAAAACTTAGGAAGAACACTCTTTGACATAAATCGCAGCAAGGTCTTTTTTGATCCACCTCCTAGAGTAATGGAAATAAAAACAAAAATAACCAAATGGGACCTAATGAAACTTAAAAGCTTTTGTAAAGCAAAGGAAACTACAAACAAGATGAAAAGAAAACCCTCAGAATGGGAGAAAATATTTGCAAATGAATCAACGGACAAAGGATTAATCTCCAAAATATATAAACAGCTCATGCAGCTCAATATTAAAAAAACAAACAACCCAATCCAAAAATGGGCAGAAGACCTAAATAGACATTTCTCCAAAGAAGACATACAGATGGCCAAGAAGCACATGAAAAGCTTCTCAACATCACTAATTATTAGAGAAATGCAAATCAAACTACAGTGAGGTATCACCTCACACCAGTTAGAATGGGCATCATCAGAAAATCTACAAACAACAAATGCTGGAGAGGGTGTGGAGAAAAGGGAATCCTCTTGCACTGTTGTTGGGAATGTAAATTGATACAGCCACTATGGAAAACAGTAATGTAGGTTCCTTAAAAAACTAAAAATAGAACTACCATATGACCCAGCAAGCCCACTACTGGGCATGTACCCAGAGTAAACCATAATTCAAAAAGACACATGCACCCCAATGTTCATTGCAGCACTATTTACAATAGCCAGGTCATGGAAGCAACCTAAATGCCCATCGACAGATGAATGGATAAAGAAGATTTGGTACATATATACAATGGAATATTACTCAGCCATAAAAAGGAACGAAATTGGGTCACTTGTTGAGACGTGGATGGATCTAGACACTGTCATACAGAGTGAAGTAAGTCAGAAAAAACAAATATCGTATATTAACGCATATATGTGGAACCTAGAAAAATGGTACAGATGAACCGGTTTGCAGGCCAGAAATAGAGACACAGATGTAGAGAACAAACCTATGGACACCAAGGGGGGAAAGTGGCCAGTTGGGGGGGTGGGGGAGAGGGGGGGATGGTGTGATGAATTGGGAGATTGGGATTGACATGTGCACACTAATATGTATAAAATGGATAACGAATAAGAACCTGCTGTATAAAAAAATAAAATTCCAAAATTCCAAAAAAAATAAAAGAAAAAGAAAAAAGAAAGAAAGAAAGAGCTATGAGACAGGAGGGAGGGGAGTGCCCACTGCCTCAAGGAGAGCGACTGTGATGTCAGGTGGTGGAAGCTTTCTGTAGCCAACTTCCACGCTTCACTCACCTTCATCATGATAAGCTGCCCCTCGCCCACTCCTCCCCCATCTCTGTAAGAGTCAGGAGGGTGTACACAGAGGGCAGGGATTGACGTGGCAGAAAAATCCCATGGGAAAATTATACACGTTTCTATTAAAGTACACACTCTGAGATAAAAAACATCACAAGCAACCTAAAAAAAACCACTCTGCCAAGGAATCAATTAAGAAACACTAGAATTTCTTGAGTTCTTGAAAAATAACGAATCCGCTTTGAGTCCCTTCTACCTGCTCGGCCCTGTGCCAGGCACCATCCCAGGTGCGATGTACCATCACATGAGACATCAGAACTCAGAGAAGTGAGGGTACAACTGCAGAGCAAACTGCCACACCTTTCACGGAGAGGGTCTTGGTGGTTCAAGAAAGACATGCCATCGTACGTATTCTGGGGCTGTCTGAGATGTCTGTCAGCCACTCTGGGTTCTACAGGCCGTGCAGACTCGAAGCACTAAACGGGGATCCAAGGGTCAGCTTCAGGAGTGCCGGAGCAGGTCTGGGGAAGGCAGGCCAAAATGAGGCCTCCACAGCCCTCCCCACCGAAGTGAAGGTAGCCAGCCCCCAGAGGACAGTAAACCTGACAGCAACCTGACACCTGGTTTTGCAATCAGAGCAGCTGAACCAGGGGACTAGAGATCTGGCTGGGCCTGCCCCAAGCAGAGCCTGAAACGCAAACAACTCTCCTCTCCAGCCCCAGGCCCAGGAGGGCCTCAGCTGCAGCAGACAAGAGAGGGCAAGAGATGAGACCAGCACTACTGGTCCCCTGCGTTTTTAAAAAAAAAAAAAAAAAAAAAAAAGCTCCCTGATGGATGGTCAGATCCTTAATCAAAACAGACTCCCATGGAGAGAAACAAGTTGGTGGGTGAAGGGAGAAATCAACCAGAAATGTTCACTCCCATATCAGCCCTCCCCACCACGGCCCCCCTCTGGTACACAGAGCAGAAGCCCCTCACTTCCTCCAGACACGGGGGGTAACTGCTTTCCCCGACACAGTCTCTCACCTAATGCTCAGAACAACCCTGTGAAGTACACCCTATACATGTTCTAGGTGTTCAGATGAAGAAAATGAGTAAGAACTAAAATAGGTGAGGTTTTCTGGAGGATAAGACAAGCAGGTGGCAGAGAACGACACAAAATGTCTGTTAACAAATTAAAAAATACTTTCTCTAGGAAATTCTAAACTTGTGCAGGGATGGACTTGAGAGTTTATTCTAGAGTTTAAAGAAGAGGCACCTAATATTCAAAATAATTTGAACACTCCAAAGGCCTTTCAAGTCTTTGAATTCTGTTATGCAGGGAGTTTCTTTCGTCCACTGCATGATGAAGGTTTTGATGTTTCTATGAAACAAAGCCCAAGAGAGTTCAAAGAGGACTCTCCACAAAAACAAAAGCCGAGCGGTATCAGTATTAATAAAGCCAAACCAAAAAGATATTTAATAACCTTTGCAAAATTAAAAACAATGACTAATTCAATCTGAGCAACTAGGTCATGCTCAAATCTAAAACTGAGATAGAACAAGGCAAGAATTTTGCTTTGCTTCAGTGGTCAAAGTGAAGGGCCCATTCAAGGGCAAGGCCAGTAATACAGTCACGAAGAGAACAACAGAGGGACAAGTGTGGGGGAGGGAAGCTGGGACACAGGACAAAGCGAGATGACTACAAGAGTACCACCTGGGAATCTGACAGAGTATGTGACTATCAAAGAAAACAAAAAAGAGATTTCTCACTAAGACCAATCATCCAGCAGACAGTTGAGAGGCTCTTACAGAAGCCACAAAGCCTCAGGCATGTTTCTTGCTTGGAGGAAGCAAGTGAACAAGCTAATCAAAGAGATATTATGGCCTACACAAACAGCCACAGAACAAGGCAAAATTCACTGAGGGCTTCAGAGAGGTACAGAGTGTGTAAGAAATTAAACGAGGACAAAAGGCACTTCACAAGGGAGAAGCGGCAGGGTGCTGAGCAACTGAGTGAATGAAAGGGATCAAACATATAAAACATCATCTACCAATTCTCTGCCTACTGCTCTGGGTTGCTTTCTAATTATTCTTAAGAGTGACCTTGAATAATTTGGAGAGTAGGATATTTCATGAAAAATCACACGCGGCCCAAGTTCATCTCACCAAGATGCACTCTTCCAATTTAAAAACACACAGCATCCTTTCAAATACTGAAATGGATAGCAAAGCACTAGAATCTCGCTGTGGACCTCCGTCCTCACCTCCACATCTTACATCCGTAGGCCACACATTATCCAACCTCAGGAGCAGTCAGCTCTCCTGGTTTAGATGTCATGTTGGTGGAAAAGAACGAGAGCATAGATAAATATCCCGCAAGAAGAAACTTACTCAAGGCCAAGAACATTCCACGGAGTTCCCTCGTTAAGGATGAGGAAGCCTGGCTGTCAGGTGCTAGCAGTAAAGTCGTTGCAGAAAGTAGGCAAAGACTCACACCTGACATGTAGGCTGCATCATGGGCCTTGAGTTTCCGAAAGCCTCTCTTATCACTCAACCCATTTATCTCAAATGAAACAAACAGGTGACCTCTCTGACACGGTGCTTAGATCTTTTTTACAAGAACTTTTCAAAACAAGTGGCCTGGTGACTAAGGATTTTCCAAAACATTGCATTTCTTTTGTAAATCAAAATAAGAAAAGAGAAATCTAGCGTTATACTTCCCTAGGCCAACTACCTCAGTGCAGCTCAGGCCAGAAAATTCAATGTCCCATCCACAGGGACAGAGCCAAAATGGGCTTTTCACACACACACACAAACTTTTTAAGATAATAATGCAACTTTGTTTCTTCCGTATAAAATCAAAGGAGACACTTTGATTAATTTCCTATTTAATCTTAATGTCTTGAAGCTGAAACAAATTTAACAGCCAGTGTTTTTTCACCATTGTATATAAAATTGCTAGTTTACAAGAGAACTTGTCACTTTAATAAAATGTAAAACTAAGTAACGAACTTTTTTCATGTCTCTAAAAAGCAAAATGACTTCTTAAAGAAACAAAAGGCTACCAAGAGATTCAAAGGTTTCTGCTGAGTTACAATATATTTTAATAATCTAGGGACTCGTTGAGCATATTTTTAAATGTATGCCCTCACTAACTGAACACCCAACGTTATACGTTTGTTCCTACATCACCTTCTAGCTTTTCATTATTTTAGCTCTTCTCAAATCTTTCAGAATTGTGACAAATACTAACAAATGATGGCTATCGCAGAAAATTATGAAAGAGGAAAATGTAGTTTTTTCTTTGTCTTCTTAATATAATAAATGTACTATAATCATCTTTTCCCACTACTCTGTACCCTCTGCTGCTTTTGGAAGAAATCAATCCTGAACGAAGCAAAAAAGATAATTTCTTTCTCTGACCATAAACAAGACAGAAGCCTGCAGTCCATATTATAAAAACAGCTGTGGAGTTATTCCTACTCACTACATAAGATAATTTGACAATTTTCAATCATTTAATTGCTTTTTACGTTGAAAAAGCCACCTCTTCCCTATAGCCTGGATTGCAAACCAGGTGAACCTCCTTGAAAGACAAAAAGGCAAAACAATAACAAGAGAATGGGGTTGTCTCTGCATCTGGAGACAGCTTGTTTGTGGAATTTATGACTGTTAAAAAATAAAGAGCTGAGATTAGAAAAAAAAAAAAATTCAGCCTCATTGTTTACTCTTCAAAGTTCTTCGAATTCCTCTGCACAGATCCTTACTTGTTCAATAACCTATGTGTTCCCCTTTGTTGTTAATAACATCAGTTTTATTAACGCTCCATCTTTGTGTTAAGAACTGGCTTTAAGTAGCTCCTTCAATAATCTGCTCTGTGAATATGTAATTCTCAACCACTTTCTTCAATTTAGTGGCACAATAGAGAAGAATTTTGCTTTCATGAATAAAGACAATGGCAAATATAAAGCAAACTGAAAAGGCTACCAAGTCGTAAACTGTGAGGAGACACCAGATAATCATACAGAATGGACGGCTTAATTGACTGGTAACTGGATATGGTGGCTTTTTTCAGCTGATGAATTAAACTCAACCTAGATCTAGGGCAACAGGGAGATGTTACCTTCGGAAATATTGGTGTCCAATTCCTTCCCGATACTATTACGAGCAGCATTCAGACTAGGACAAAGATGACAGTGGCGTACAGTCTTCCATTTCATCACCCCCCTCAATGTACCCAGAGGTGGGGGACCGAGGGGAGAAACTGGCAGTGATGCTATTATTGGGTTTGTCCTTAGGACACTTGGAATGTTAACTAAGCCTGCTTCACAAAAATCAGAGCTGTTTAGAGAAGAGTTCCAAAGGGTGAAGAAATGGACCCGTTCCCAAATAGACGCTTAGGATACCAATTAACCAGGCTTGAAAAACCCTACCAGTCCTGGAATTCTCCCACTCACCTGAAACAGTTAAAAAAAAAAAAAAAAAAAAGTCTGCTGGAAAACACTCCCCAAAGGAGGAAAACAAACAAAAACAAAAAAAACCTAAAAACTCGTGTCAGTTTCTTGTCCCTTCCATCTCTTACAAAGGACCTCCATAAAGCTCCACTCTCTAACACTTAACCAAAAACCGGGCCTTAAGATGTCGGTAAAGCACAAAATTACCAGGAAATACCCAAAAAACTCCCCTTAAGAGATTTCAGTAATCTCTCTTTCATGCCCTAGAGTGCAGTGGGTGAAACAGTGATCCCAGGATTGAGTCATGCCTTACAGACTGACATTTTTGTCTTTACTAATCCATCATTCACCCCGATTATGAAACATTCTTCTCTGGAATTTCTTAAGAAAAAGGAGCAATAATTTCTGCATTATGGTCACACTCTGAAGTTAAACAAAAGAATATGAAACTAGACATCTCAAACTCAGAGCACCCCTTCGAGATGTGTCTAATAAGCATTATAGCCCAGGGCTCGGCATCAGACACCACTCATCTTCTGTTCAACCATCTGACATTTCCTTCCAGGAAAGGCGGGCTGAATTGGGAAGAGGGAAAAGGAGATCCAAAATGTTTTGACTGGAACCCACTTTGGAAGTTTGAGTCTTGCTATTAGAAGAGTATGATACATGATACTGGGGACTGTATTCATATTGCTCACATACTTACTGCCTTTTGCTTGTCCCCAAATCCCCCTCTGTTTACCTTGAAAAGCTCTCCTGGGGAGCCAGTGAGGTTAAGCAAACAGTCTGCCAAAGGAGAAACAAATATCTTCCCAAAATGCATCTTAAAACATACCGCAAGAGAGACACATCCCTCTCCCCTCTTACCTGGGAAAGCGTGTGGATTGGGTGACCCTCTCTTAAGGCACTTAGAACAGAGAATGTGCACGGTGTAGTGCAGTCCAGGCCATTCCTGAAGTAGGACATTCAGTTCCTCTACTAAGGGGGTTATGGCTTGCCATGCCGTCCATATGTTCGGTAAGGATGCGTGGCTGGCAATGGACAGCGTGTCCGGCTGCAGGACCCCCTTGGCAGGTCTGTAACTCACCACCACAGGGACTTTCCCTCTGTATGCAAAGATCTGAAGTTTGCCATCCGACCTGTGCACCACATGGCTGTTGATCTGGACGCTGTAGCGTGCAAACAAGCTGGGTGGAAAGGTGAAGGGAAAGCTATATTCAATCTGCAACTGCTCAGCCACAAAGGACTGCCCGGCCAGGTTGGTCCCGTTAATCCAGGCCTCCGCGTGGGGCACCTCGTTCTGCACATAGCACGGGAACTTGTACCAGGCCGTGGACCCATTCAGAGGCTTGCCCTTGGCTTTGTTGAGGCAGTAACAGAGTCCCATCTTCTCCAGCAGCTCCAGCAGGAGCTGCAGGTCCTGCTGAGCCTGGATGTGAGGCTTCAGCAGCAGCCGGATGACGTGGGCCGGCAGGAGCCCATGCAGCAGAAAGCCCTCCACGTAATGATGGAGCTGGGTGGCCCGGAGCGCATCCTGGCTTGGGGCGGGCGGCGCCATCAGCGGGGAGCTTTCACCCCGGCTCTCAGCCTCGCCCTCGCCGCTGGTCCCCAGGAGCAGCTTATGCAGCAGCAAGGAAGGATCCCTCTGGAAGAATACGTTGAGGATGTCGATGAGGCGGGAGAGGTTGTGGAAGACGTGCTCCTTGAGGGCCGGGCTGTCCTCAAAGTAGAGCAGCTTGCCGCTCTCGTGCAGGTAGGAGAGGGCGCTCTGCAGCCGGTCCTCGGTCAGGCCGGCCTGCAGGCCCAGGCGAGCCGAGTCCCACCAGCTGAGCCAGAGCCGCTGCGCCTGAGGGGGCTGGAAGTGCAGCTCCTCCAGCACCTGCCAGGACCGAGGCAGTACTCTGTGGAGGTTGGGAAAGATTTCCCGGTGCTCGGCCACTGAGAGCAGTTTGTCCCGCAGGCGCTGTAGCTGGCGTGGGTCCCTGCAGCTCACGGGCAGCACAGGGGAGAGGATCTGCAGCCGGTGGTTGAGCAGGTACTGAAAGTGGGCCTTGCGCCGCCGAAGGTTCTTGTCGGACACACCGTAGTAGGCTGCATGGGGGCTGGCGGAGCGGAGCTCAAAGTCCCGGGCCAGCGCCTCATCCACCACCTGGGCCAGATGGCTCAGGCCCTCGGCGTCATGCTTCTCCTGCAGGGCGATCTGGCGGTGGATGTCCAGACACTTCTCCTCCAGCTCCTGCTCCCCGCACAGGTCAGCGTGCGTGCCCACAATGCACACCACGGCATGAGGCACCCGGGCCCCTACCCGATGCAAGAAGGAGCCCACGGTGGTGGGAAAGCGGAGCGGCTCATAGGTGGCCAAGTTCACCACCAGCACATAAAGGGCCCCCGGGGAGAGGAAGAAGGGCTGGATCACCTCATAACTGTCATCCCCGGCTAAGTCATACACGATGAACCGCAGGCCCCGGGAGGCATCCGCTGTCCAGCTGGTCACCTCGATGCCCTTGCTCACGGGAGGAGGTGAAGGCGGGTGGCTCTTCTTGTCCTCTCCTCCTTGGTTCCCCTCCACTCTGTCCTCGGTGAGGCAGTGACGGAGCAGGGTCTTTCCTGCAGCTTTATAGCCCATCAGGAGCAGCTTGAGGCGGGGCTGGACCGCCGGCTGGGAATGAGCCAGCTCCTTCTGGTAAGCTGCGATGTAGGGGATCCCCTTCATACAGACCTCGTAGGGGGGCTGGATCAGCGGGTTGTCCTTGATCTTCCACAGGCCCACCCGGGAGAGCTGGCCAAAGTTGTCTGGCAGCACAGCGATCTGGTTCCCCTGCAGGACCAGCTCCTCCAGGCCAGTGAGCTCCACGATGGAGTCAGGCAGGTAGCGGATCCGGTTGTTATCCAGCCACAGGGTGAGAAGACGGCCCAGGCCCGAGATCAGGGATGGCACTGAAGTGAGCTGGTTGCGACTAAGGTAGAGCTCCTCCAGACCAGCCAGGGGCAGCAGCGCGGCGGGGAACTCCTGCAAGAGGTTGGAAGAGAGGTTGAGCATTTTGAGTCGCTGCAGGCGGCTGAACTGGGCGGGCAGAGCCTGCAGCCCGTTGTTGTCCAGCATGAGGCTCTCCAGGCTGGCCAGCTCGCAGAAGCCGCTGGGCAGGGTGCCAAGCTCGGTCCCGCTCAGCCAGAGGATCTTGAGGGCCCGCAGGGCACTGATATCCTCAGGGAGGCCCCGCAGCCGGTTGCTGGACACGTCGAGCTCCTCCAGGGCCGCCAGCTGCAGCAGCTGCCACGGAAAAGCCGTGAGCTGGTTGTGGTCCACGTCGATGGCGCGCAGGCGGGAGAGGCAGGAGAGGGAGTCGGGCAGGTGCGCCAGGCGGTTAAAGCTGACGTCCAGCTCCTCCAGGTGGATCAGCGCGCCCAGCTGGGCGGGCAGGGCGGGCAGCTGGTTGTGGCTGAGGTTGAGCTTCCTCAGCTCGCGCAGGGCACTCACCACCTCGGCGCTTAGGACGCTCAGCCGGTTGTGGCTCACGTCCAGCTCGGTGAGGTGGTGGCCCAGCTCGGCCACCGCCGGGGGCAGCCGGGCGAAGCGGTTCCGGCGCAGGACCAGGACGCGGAGGCTGCCCAGCGCCGAGCCCAGCCCGTCGGGCACCTCCTCCAGGCCGTTGTTCCCCAGGTTCAGCACCTCAATGTCCCCGATGTTGGCCGGCAGCACGAGCTGGGGCGCGTCGGGAGAGTCGAGCTGGTCGGTCCCCGGGCAGCCCCCGGCCGCGCTGAGGGTGAGCTGGCGCAGGTTGCTCCGCAGCTTCCTGGCGCGCAGGGCGGCGTCCCGCCACAGCCTCACCGTCTTCAGGTTCCCGCTGTCCGTCCCAGCCATGGCGGGGCCGGGCCGACACCCTCGCGCGGGAGCCCGCCGCTACATGCCGCGCTGCGCCCCGGCGGGCGCCAGTCTCCGGGGCCCTTTCGCTCCCGCTCCTCCCTTCCTACCGGCCCTCGGCGACCGGCGGCGGCGGGTCCTAGCGCAGCCAGCGGCCGGGCGCCCGCAGCTGGGGGGCGGCGGCGACAAGAGCAGCTCCGGGGGTCGTCGGGCGCACGGCGCGGGGGGAGGCGGTGGCCGGCGGGGAGCGCAGCTCGCATTCTCCGGGCTCCCGGGCCAGGGGCGCGCCGGGGCAGCAGGGCCGCCGCCCGCCCGCCGCGCCGCGGAGGATGCCTGCCGCTCCTCCTCCCACTCCGCCCGCCTTCGGCGCCTCGGGGCCGACTCCGGCCCCGCTACCCTTGCCGCCGCGGCCCCGCGGCCCGCAGCGTCGTCGCCTCCGCCAGCTCCACGAGGACGGCGGCGCCCGGCTCCGCGGCGGGCATCCTGTGGGCGCAGGGCCGGGCCGCCTCCTGGCCTCCGCTTCCCCAGGCTCCGGCGGGAGCACGATCGCCGCGTCCCCGGCACTGGGAGGGTGCGATCGGGAAGCAGCAGCGCCGCCCGGCGGAGCGGCCCCCACGTGACCGCCGGAGGCGCCGCGTGTTCCCGGCACCGCCCCGGGGGCGGGGGCACTGACCCGCGCCGGGTGCGGACTGGGGGCGCCTCGCCCGGTGCAGGCCGGCGGCGTGGACGGCGCTGGGCGGGAGGTGCGCTGGGGGCCCGTCCCGGGTGCAGAGCGCTTGGGTTCGCCTGCGTCTGGCTCTTTGTTGGCCCTGGGCCTCTAAGCATATCTTTCTCTTCCTCCCTCTCGTTTCGGATCCCTGGCCTCCCTGATTCCTCATTCCCCTTCCTCTCACCCTACATCCACACCCTAGTGGAACTGGCAGCATGCAGCGCCCTGGGTTTCTTTGTAGGAGCTTAAAAGGAGAGTGTGACTAAACAAAAGGAGAAAAGCAGGCAGCCGTTCATGCACTTGGTAAATATTTATTGAGTCCCTATTTTGTGCCAGACCGACAGACAGAAGGCTCTGAGCAGGCTCCTCGCCGGCCTCATTGGGGGTGGGGTAGGGGGGCCACGCCCCGTTTTATCTGGGCTATCCCATTCATCCTCCCAACAGCCCCGGAAGACAAATACCATACCCCCAACTCTACGGTACTTGTTATGCTGTAGGTTTAAGAAAACGGCAGCTATTTCAAGCAAAATTCGCAGCCCAACGCTCAACTTGAAGGTTTATTTTATTTATTTGTTTGTTTGTTTGTTTATTATTTGAGGAAGTTTCTTTGAGATCACATCTATACTAAGTAGTTTCTTCAGAATTTACCCAAACCTTGAAATCTATCAGGCCTCCGAATATCACCTCCATCATTGCCTCCAGCTTGGTTAATAATGAAGCAAATTGTTTTCAGACACAAAGTCGAATTTAATTGGTTAAATGCACCAGTTAACAGTCGTGGCTCTCCCCTACACATGACGTTGCTGTCATTTGGGGACCCAAATTCGGTGCAGTAGTAATCGTTTGTCTCTTCAAAGAGAGTGACTGAGCACCTCAAGCTGGAAATATGCCCCAGTGATGGTTATCCAGCCTGGGATGGTACATCCTGTAACTGGAGGACGCTCCTGGGGCCAGGTGAATCCCAGATATTCCAAGTACATTAACAGGTACAAGTGAGCTGTGTTCACCCTGCAGGGCTTCCTAGAAGATCAAACTGCTCAAGGGTTCCCCAGACCCTCCTGCCCCAAGGAAAATTCTAAATCACCTAGGCTAGCCCTTTTATTCTCAGAGGTGGCAACCCAAAAGAAGCAACCTCCCAACTGACCAGCCAGGTGAAGAGAAGAGCCAGGTGTGCTGACTCCCCTTGTGGGGTTATTCCCCTGAGTGCGTCACCTTCAAGGTATTCTTGAGTCAGACGCCACCTCCTCCGGGCTTTAGCTCCTGAGGAAGAAGATTGGAGAAGGCATCAGCTCCCTACTCCACATAGGGTAAACTGAAGTGGTTTGGGTTTGATCTAAATAACCCAGCCTAAACTGCTCCCTTTCAGAAGCTGTCAGAAGATTATATTTCCATCTCAAATGTATTTGAAAACTCTGCTTTTCCTTTGCCAGGAGATAATCTGTAATTTGCTTTATCTGATTAAAAAAAAGCTGGATAGGACCAGAGAACACCCCGTTTGGGGCCTCTCACTGGAGCACCGAAGCCTGCTGTGTTTGAGTTTGCTCAGCGGGAACATTCTTTCTGGGCTGTTCAGGCTGCTTGAGCTGTTACAGTCAATATTGTGGGAAGCCTTATTGTAAAGTCTTGTCCAAGAGTTATTTGAAAGTCAGACTGGGAGAATGCAGTGATAAAATATAACTGGAAAAAGATAATGTGTCCAGTATGTTTGTTAAACTCAGGCAAGAAGGATCCTGGCCTCGGCACACAAGCTGGTCCTCCTCTTGCGTCACCACACCCCTTGTGGTAAGGTTTCTGATGGGTCAAGGGGTTAATGGATATGCCCCCTCTGCCTTCTGGAACACACTTGGTATGAAGGACCCTAAATTCCCAGTGCAAACAGCCTGAAGCCTGCTTGGAGAAGGTGGGCAGTATTTCATAGTCATTTAGGAGTTGCTGATGTGGACATCCCTGGGCCTCCAGGGTGTGGCTGGAGCTTGATTGCTCCTGTGAGCCCACAGGCTCCTCACAGAGCCCAGGTTAGGATGAAAGGGGTGTGGGTGAGCCACACTTACTGGCCTGATGTAGCACATTTAAAGATTAGGTGTATGGTAGATGGGCCTCCACTTGTGCTCTCGCCCCAGACCCTGCCAATGTTAAGTGGCCGTGCATGTGTTGGAGTTTTCCTAAAAGCTAAAAACAGTCTCAGTTTGGAGAATAGGGACTCTGATTATTCAGGGTTTTCTTGTCTTACGTATAAAAGATACTCTTGCTTCGAAGTCTTTCTAACACATTAGAGTTTTAAATTTTTGCCAATTGAATTCCACAAAATGGTATTTCATTTGCATGTCCCTCATCAATAATGAGGTTGAACATCTCTGTATTTTTGTTGGTGCTTATTCTTCTGTAAAAATCTTTGCCCATTTTTCTTTTGCTTTTCTTATTGATTTATGAGAATTCTTTATGTGTTCTTATTAATCCCTTGCTGTGTTTATGCCAATATCTTTTCTAAGAGTCTTTTCATTTTCTTTAAAAATTTTTTTGATGTAAGAAAGTTCTTAATTTTTTTAGGCTACCTTTTATTGAGAAAAGAAGGACAATAAAAATACATAAATTTGACTTTCTAAAAAAAAAAGAAATTTCTTAATTTTGATATAATAAAATGTCAGTCTTTTATTAAAAAAAAAAAAAGTTTTCTTGTCTTGGATGTTTACCCAATGTCATGGACCCAAGCTATAAACTTTCCAAAACTTTTACGTTTATCCTATTTTTCTTATTCTGACACTGTTTTCATTTTAGCTGCTGCCGTATGATTGCAACTGGCTTGCTCCCAGAGTCCAGACCGTCTGCGACGGCACAAGTCATTTAAAGGAGTGGGAGAGCACATGTATAGAGGCCAGGTCTTGAGCTGGGCCTTAAAAGATGTGGCTAGCTAGAAGGGAGGATCCTGGACACGTGGGCCAGAGTCTTCCATTAAAATATTTCTCGATAACAGTCTGAATGGCCCAGGTGGCAGGAGTCCTCTGTTCTTGGTAGCAACAAGCTCCAAGTAAGCTTTCCATCCCTGGTTTCTTTTGTTCTGTCTTCAACACACTAGACTTTCCTCCACCTTGACAGACTTTTTTCTTGCCCCCTAGCTGCTGGCTCATTGGTTTACTTCCTTTCCCTGACATCTTACAGAAGTGGTCTCAGGCCGTCTGGAGCCTCTCCGCTGGGTCCCTCCTTGGGCCCAGTAATCTGCCTTCTGTCCCCACTGTGCCAGCAGCACTGTTCTCTGGAAGGTCACCTCACCCTTTTCCCTTTCTTGACCTCCCATCGTTGAAAATGTTAAGCAATTTCCTTTGGAAACTTTCTCCTTTCTCAGCCTGTAGGATATCTGGTGTCATGCTAAAGTTTGGGATTTCCAAAAGAACCCTATAAAGGCTAATTATTTCCTTGTAGGAAAAA
Source organism: Balaenoptera acutorostrata (assembly GCF_949987535.1). Lineage (NCBI taxonomy): Eukaryota > Metazoa > Chordata > Mammalia > Artiodactyla > Balaenopteridae > Balaenoptera > Balaenoptera acutorostrata. The sequence continues at coordinate 17,196,647 of NC_080084.1, read as the reverse complement.
AGTTCGCAATTAGAATAAGTGCTACCAAATGAACCTCTATAACTGCATGGACAAAGTGTCCAGGATTTGCCTATATATGGATAGCTTCTTAGGAGAGTATTTAGTCATTATGCTTTTTCTGTTTTTATTTATATTACTCCATTTATATTAAAGATACATAATTTGGAAAATAATATATAAGTACCCTTTCCACTGAATTTTAATTTCATCAACCACAACTTAAATCTTTATTTTAGGGTGACCAAATGTCCCAGTGTGCACAAGACTGAGGGGTTTCCCAGGACAGGAGACATTCTGCACCTAAAACCAGGGCAATCCTAGGAAACCAGTACAGTTAGTTAACCTACTTGGTCTTTATCTTGCTCTCCCTTTACCTTTCAAGAGTTCAGAAAACATAGCTTCCCAGAAATGCAGGACTTTTACTTACTTCAGCTACTTTAGACTTTCAAAATAGTTCTGATTTATTTACTTATGTATTTACTTAGGCTGACCTCGTTTTATTGCACTTCACTTTATTGTGCATCGCAGACATTGTGTTTATTACAAATTGAAGGTTTGTGGCAACCTTGCCTTGAGCAAGTCTATCAGCGCCATTTTTCCTACAGCATTTGTTCACTTCATGTCTGTGTGTCAAATTTTGGTAATTCTTGCACTATTTCAAACTTTTTCATTATTATATTTGTTATGGTGATCTATGATCAGTGATCTTTGGTGTTACTCTTGTGTTTGGGGGCATGAACCGCGCTCATATAAGATGGTAAACTTAATAAATGTGTGTGTTCTGACTGCTCCAGTGACCAGCCCTTCCCCTGCCTCCCTCTCCTCAGGCCTCCCTGAAACACAGTAATATTGAAATTAGGCCAGTTACTAGCCTCAAAATGGCCTCTAAGTGTTTAAGTGAAAGGCAGAGTCGATCAGTGTGATGAACTTCATCACCGTCTTATTATAAGAAATTGTCACGGCCACCCCAGCCTTCAGCAGCCACCACCCTGATCAGTCAGCAGCCATCAGCATCGAGGCAAGACCCTCCACCAGCAAAATGATTAAGACTTGCTGAAGGCTCAGATGATGCTTAGCATTTTTTAGCAATAAAGTATTTTTTAATTATGGTACATACATTGTTTTTTTAGACATAATGCTATTGCAAACTTAATAGACTACAGTATAGTGTAAACATAACTTTTATATGCATTGGGAAACCAAAAAATGTGTGTGATATTCGCTTTATTGCCGTGGTCTGGAACTGAACCCACAGCATCTCTGAGGTATGCCTGTAAATGCTTACTAACTTATCAGAGAGGACATTCATGAGCTTGAGGTTCTAACTAACTTTAGAGTGTCAAAACTACCCATCTAGTCTTGAAAGGAAATATGGCTATTCCTTAAGCCTGCAGTGTAAATGAGACCCAAGGGTGGGCTACAACATTTCATGAGAAAATTTACTTAGCTGTCTCCTTGAAGTCTGGAGAGGCTCAGTATATGCTGCCTTTATCATGAAAAGAAGAAAAGGGCTTCTCATATTTCTCCTTTCTTATAATTTTAGATCCATTGGATATTTTGCTTTAAATAAACAATAACAAAAATGCTCCCTACTATCTGGTTAAAGGTAAGTAAGAGAAAATCCATCTCCATGATTTTCATCAGACCACACCCTTCTTGGCTTGGTTTTATTGGAGGAGGAAATCAAGAGGAAAACAGAAAGAGGAAAAGGAAGGGATGCCCTCTAAAAGGTTTTAGGCTTATCCCAAAGAAGAGGATAGAAATCAAGCCTTAAGAATTGATGCGGGGGACTTCCCTGTGCATCAGGGTTAGGAATCCACCTGCCAATGCAGGGGACACAGGTTCGATCCCTGGTCCGGGAAGATCCCACATGCCACGGAGCAACTAAGCCTGTGAGCCACAACTACTGAGCCCATGTGCCACAACTACGGAAGCCTGCATGCCTAGAGTGCGTGCTCCGCAACAAGAGAAGCCACCACAACGAGAAGCCCACGCACGGCAATGAAGAATAGCCCCCGCACCCGGCAACTAGAGAAAGCCCAAGCGCAGCAACAAAGACCCAATGCAGCCAAAAATAAAAATTAATTAATTACTTAATTTAAAAAAAAACTGATAAAGGACAGTTCAGGAAGTGGATCTTCGAGGTGGTGTCAGTTAGCTTTGATATTGGGCACGACTAACCAGGGTATCTAAGAATCATCACCGGTAATAATAGCTAATATGGATTCAAGGTTTTCTACGTACTCAGGCAAGGTGCTGTATGCTTTTCACACAGTATTTCATTTAATCTTCACAACAGCCTTGAACAGCAGGTCCCATCATTATCCTCCTTTTACAGATGGAGAAAAATGAAGGCAGAACTATTGAGTGGCAGAATCCAGACTCAAAAAAAGGTGGAGTCCAAAGCTCATGTTTAATTGCTGTGCTATTTCTCGGGGAGCGGGGGGGGGGGGGTTGGACGGGGGTTGGGGGGGAGGGGAATGGGTCTTAGTTCTCTGTCGGCAGGCTGTGTATTTTAAGCTCCAGAGTGTGGTACCAGCTGGAGAGCAGGGCTGAGACTTCATCTTCAGTAAAGATGGAACTTTGCTCTTACAATATTGAAGAATGTCATACTGGGCAACCAAAAGCTCTAAACAAACAGTATCCCCAAACTACAAGAAGTGGATTGAACATCTGTTATTAAATGTTACATCAGGAAACAGAATTTCTATGCCATCTGTAGATAAGTTGTATTTGATTTGTTTGCTTTTCGTTTTAGAGAGAAAAGATTTAATACAAATGTCCATAAAATCTATATTTCAATTAGAGGGCACTTCAGATTGTCTTTTGAGAAGAGCATTAAAAGAAAGAAAGAAGAAGATGGAAGGCTAAATTATCAATCTAAGATTAGATACAAAGAATCTGACATTTTTGTTTAGGTAAAAAAAAAAAAAATCAAACTCCTCATCCCGCTTTCCCCAAATTTAACAAATCTGCTTTGGACTCACCATCTGATTTGAATGCAAGCCAGTTTATATCAGCAATAGCTAAGAAGTCTGAGAGTAGTCATTTAACTACCAACAGGGAACATAAAAAATGTGTTCAAGGCACTGACTCCCCCAGAGAGCAAAGGCAAAATCATACCAATATGTCTGTTGTTTTTTCTTTCCCTTGCTCTCCAGAAAACAGATTTATCTTGGAATGGGCAGCATTAAATTTAACATTGGATCTCTTTGTGTTTCCAGGTCAAGTGGGAACACATATGCTCCCTACTGAGGAAAATAAACTGCAATGTATTTTTAGCATCCGTTGGAAGTACTTTCAGCTGAAGATGTTCTGCAGGATCTAGGCGATTTCACTGAAAGCCAAAGGATTTGCAGCAGTGTCACCTAGAATTCCAGAACTCGCCCTGAGGGTCTGTAAATAGCACTCTCCCCGAGCCCCCTCACGCCACCCTCCACCATTCTCAGTCCCAATCCTGGTGCAAACATCCTCTTTATGAGAAAATGGAGGAAAATCATTCCAGTGAAGGATAAATGAAAAACATCTGTGAAGTAGTTAGGACAAACGAAGCTAACTACAGCTCACTTGGCGCTCTGAGATGCGGCCCCGTGCAGGAGGAAGGGGTAGGGAGGTTGGGGAGCAAGCAGGTCGTTGCCCCACCCGCACTTTTGTGCCGAAGGTTGAAGGTAAGCCATGGACAGGCAGCCACCAAACGGTGCATCTTTGTGAAAAGGGCCCACGTGTGCCTTCGTGAAAGGCGGACCAAGGCAGCACCCCCAGCAGACCTGCGAGAATCAGGTGGTTTCAGCTTCTGGTCCCTCCCTCCAAGGGTGGTGTGTGCAGTGTACAAGCTGTGTAGCCCGGGCAGTGGAGTCTTAGTTACTAGTCTGAAATGTTTGTTCACGAGATTTGGTGACAGTGAGACAAATGGTTTCAGATCTTGCACAGTTTTACAAAATATTTCCCATTTTAAAAAACAAATTTACTTAACGGCTAGCTTTTAAATAAATGACACCTGGGATATTGCCTCCTCCTTGAGAAACACTATTTCTAAGATAGAAACAAAGTCTACTGTGACATAGTATAACACATATCATAAAGCACAGCACAGCATCACAAATGTGAAGTCCTCCCAAAGAACTGTAATTCTGATGATGATTATAATAAAGCCATGTATTTATTAAAAGACAAGGAAGCCAAAGTTACCATTTATGTTCTTCCTGATACTTTATTACTTTTGTATTTTAAAAAAAGAGTTTGTTTACCCTTCTGCAGAACAGAACAATAAAACCTGACTCCCGATCTGCTCCACTTCATCCCACGAAATGGTGAGATGCTTTGGAATAATGGTGTGTCATAACACAAGCATCACAGCTGGTCATAACTTCATTATTAATTCAACACATTTATTTAAGACTGTGCACGGTGCCTGGATACAAGATAATTTGAGAAGGCTTCTTTTCTCTGTTGTCTTTGCCGAGGTATAAAAATAAAATATTGTCTTCTGCTGATTAAGACAGTCTTCAAAAGCTGTGGATCTCCCCTCCGTTAAAAAGATATTGTCTATTTCAAAATTCTCAGAGGATTTGATGGAAGTCTAGCAGATGCCTGAGTTTTGCTCCTTTGTTCCCGCACCACAATGGCTCTTCAGATGCTAAAGAAGAAAGGCTTAAGAAAGCCTTCCTCTTCCTCTGTAAGGTGATACTGTTCCATGGTCTTGTGGTTCTTGAATACAGTTATATTAACACTTAATTTACATTTTCAAAACAAAGAGTATTAAGTTTACGTATTGTATTAGGAGTTTGGGTAATGTTCTAGGGCAGAATACTAAGCGTATTGTTCTTTTTTTCCTTACTTTGGTTTTTTAAAAAATAAGTTTTTGTTTAAACAAGTTTAACATGATGTACAAATTAAATGACAATGTGCCCCAAAATAAAACCGAAAAGATTATTGGAGATTTATCCTAGCAGTTTAGCTTTGTAGGGGAGGAAAAATAATTTCCCCTCTGACTCTGAGTTCTTAGCTGAGACCCCTGTAATAAAAGACAGAGTAACAAGAGAAAAGCAAACAGAAGTTTATTAACATGTATACCTCATGTATACACGGGAGATACCCAGTGGAAAATGAGTCATTCAAAATGGTGTCTTAGAACTCTGGCTTATATAACATCTCCAGCTGAAGACATAAGAGAGATATGGGGCAGACCAGTCTTGGGGGTGATGGGGGAGTGGGTTATGAACATTTAAGTCATTGCCTTCTCCATTGACAAGGGTCTAAAGTTGTCTCCAGGGATTAACCTTTGTCCTTCCCGGTACAGAGGGGAGGAGGGACGCCTTTGTAAATATATGTCCTCCTTTTAGACAAATAGGGGGAAGATGGAGCTTTTCTTGTGTCCATTTCTTCTCAACTGCCTTCAGCTCAAAATAATTGCTATGCCAAAGTGGCATATTCTGGGGTGATATATTCTGCTACCTTTCAGGACTGAAAGTAGAAAAGTCAGTCGTTCTGTGGATCCAGGTGTTAAATTGCAAATCATGAACTCCTATCTTAGCCTATCAGAGGGACTTGGGAGCAGAGGAAATCCATTCACCAAGAAAGAAAAAGGTAGATGTGAAATGATCGCAGATTTAGCAAGAGATCATATTTCTTGGTTTTCCAACATTTTGGTTTCTTGCCTGGTATTCTTGAGTCGTAGCTACATTCCTTGCCCTAAAGACTTATAATAAATCCCCTTCTTTTGCTACAGTACCCTTGAATTGGCTTCTCTTCCTTGAAACGAAAACACTCTTAGCATAGAAATTGTTTTCTGGAAGTGAGTTTGCAAGTTACAGACCATCTAAGAAAATGGTTGTCAAAGCAGATGGGGTGAGAAATGGGTAGTCCTAGAAACAAAAGAGAGGATGATAAACTGTGTTCCGTCCTTGCAGCCTTTCAAGGAAGTACAATGAGAGCAAGAAGGAGAGAGGTTTGAGGCCAAGCCTACCCAGCCAAAAGCAGACAGAAAAGCAGAGTTGGAATCCAAGTGGGTACCAAGATCCTTTCTGACCAAAGCCAGCCATCTAACTGCTCAAAGTCCATCTAAAAAGCATCTAAAAAGACACAGATCAATACAACCAGATTCTGTATTGTGATCGTTTTTAAAACTAAAATTGGTGTGTTTATTGAGAAAATGTATAATCTCGGCAATTAGAATGGGAATATCTGGGAAAAACCAGATGCGCTAAGGACTTAAATCCGTGAACTCCAGCTTTAACTCCCCAAATCCTCTATGTGCTCCAACCCCACCATTTATCCCAACAGGTAAATGTGGTGAGGCCTGTCCCCATTGTAAAGCAGTTCAGCTCAAATCAATTTGGGAGCACAGGTGACATTTCATGATATTATACACTGGAGGAAAAAAGTGCCAACATAAGCTAAAGAAAATGACAAATGGGAAATATTTTCAATGCATACAACATAGGGTTTATATTCAAGATATATAAGGAATTCCTACAAATCAGTTTGCAAATGATGAATAACATAAAAAAAAACAGGCAAAGAAAATAGTTTACATTAGAAGAAATACAAATAGGTAATGAATATATTTTAAAAATAGTTTACTCTCCAGAGTAATCAAAGTGATGCAAATTAAAATAGGATACCATATTTAGCCTATAAAATTGGTATAGAATATATCATTATTTTTTCGTTTTGTTGAGATACAATTTACATACATAACTGTATAAGTTTAAGGTTTAATAAGTTTAGTTAGCATCCATCTTCTCATATAGATACAACAAAAAGTAAAAGCAAAAAAAGAAAAAATGTTTTAACATGCGATATTAGTAGAAGAATAAGGAAATGGGGCATCCTCAGGTATTACAGCTAAGAATGTATTGGTACAGCTTCATGCAGGGCATTTAATAATATGCAGCAAAATCCTAAAGAAATGTTCTACTCCTGGGGATTGTTCTAAAGATAGACATGCCCCCAAAGATCTATCCAAGGATATTCAGTGGGGAAAACAAAAAACATCCTGATTTCTAGCAGTGGAATAATGGTTAAGTAAATGTTGGCATCCTATATGATAGAATCTATGTAGCCATTAAAAATTGCTTTCCAGGGCTTCCCTGGTGGCGCGGTGGTTGAGAATCTGCCTGCCAATGCAAGGGACACAGGTTCGAGCCCTGGTCTGGGAAGATCCCACATGCTGCGGAGCAACTGGGCCCGTGAGCCACAATTACTGAGCCTGCGCGTCTGGAGCCTGTGCTCCACAACAAGAGAGGCCGCGATAGTGAGAGGCCCGCGCACCGCGATGAAGAGTGGCCCTCGCTTGCCACAACTAGAGGAAGCCCTCGCACAGAAACGAAGACCCAACACAGCCATAAATAAAATTAAAAATTAAAAAAAAAATTGCTTTCCAAGAAAATTTAAGAACTTAAAAAAATACCTATGTCATAACATTTGTTGAAAATATACAGTTCTTCATATAAAGCATAACCTCACGTTGATGTAAATACATACACACATACTATTACTGAACCAAACTTGGGTCTGCTCCCAAGTAAAGCGAATCTACTGACACGGAGTTGAGGTGAAGGAAAGTGCAGCGTTTACTGCAGGGCCAAGCAAGGAGTCCAGGCAGCTAGTGCTCAGAAGGCCTGAACTTGCTGATGGGTTTCAGGGAAATGTTTTTAAAGACAGGGTGAGGGAGAGGGTTGTGGGGTATGTGATCAGCTCATGGACATTCTTCTGATAGGTTGGTGATGAGGTAATCTGGAGTCAACATTATTGACTTTCTGGTTCCAACTGGTCTGGGGTCTAGGTGCTTGTGGTCAACAAGCAGTTAACTTCTTCCACCTGGTGGGGGTTTCAGTATCTGTAAAACAGCTCAAAGGATTTGGCTCAGAATATGATCTATAGCCCTTGAGGAGGAACTAAAGGTCAGTGACTTTGTTTAATGGCTAAACTATTACTATTTTGTCTTGCTTGGCTGTTTTCCTTTGTTTCTGCATTTTCTCACTTCTGTGATTAAATTTATTCTTTGGAACCCAGCGAAGGCCTAGGAGGCTAAAGTTCTTCTACAAACAAGAGGCAGGCAGAGGAGGACAAGGGTGGGTGGGCAGGGGGCAGGAAGGCCCCATAGGGCTCTTCTCTGCTCGACTACAATACCTGTATGTATATGTATATGTGTGTGTGTGTGTGTGTGTGTGTGTGTGTGTGTGTGTGTGTGTGTGTGTGGTGGGGGGAGTGGTATAAATGGACCCTTACAGAATAAAGCCTGAAAATATCACAAAAAGTACATCAAGTTGTCAGTAGTTGTTATCTGTACTTGCTGGAATTACAATTTTTCTTTTCTTTTTTGTTTTCCAAATTTTCTATAATAGGTATTATCTTTGTCATCAGAATAAGTTATATTTCTAAAGAAAGTCATGCCAAAACGTACATGTATTTTGCTCAAGCAATCACAAAAAGTGCTTGTTATATTTAAGTTACAGTTAAGGTTATATTTCTATATTTTAATTTGTGATTTGTTTGAGAGCAAATATGTTCACAAGGAAATCCCCCTCTTTCCTGGAATATGGATCTAAGTTTCCTTCTTGCCCTTAACGCAACCTTATTCAGCATGTGCAATTTCTCCAAGTTAATTGCATGAGACTTGTAAAACTGGGGATTTTTAAATACATTTCAACAATGTTTAGAATACGTTGCCTAGTAATTTAATACAAAACATTTCCAGAACTCTCACTTCTAGCTACAAAAAAATTTTGAATCAGTTGTATTTCTGAAAATGCTGCCTTTGCTTAACTTTAATCCTGATAAAGAGAGTTTTCTGCCCCACCCTTCTTTTTTTTTTTTTTTTGACACCGTATTTCTCTAGCCCCTCCTCCTCCATGTTCTGCAGAGCTGGTCAGTTGGAAAAGTAGGCAAATGCATAAAGGCATCAAAGTCAACAGCAGATAAGGAGACCAAGAGTCTCAAAGGAGAATTCAGCATGAGAGAAAGAGAGTCTGGGCTAGTGACCCCTGTTATCCTCTGGGTGCCTTCACCTGGCATTTGAATGCAGGGCAGTGCTTAATGTCTTGTCCTTGTTAGTACAAGTGCAGTCAGGCTTTCCCTATCCTCAGGTTCCACATCTGAGGATTCAACCAACTGCGTATCGACAATATTCAGGAAAAAAGATTTCATAAAGTTCCAAAAAGCAAAACCTGAATTTGTCATGTGCAGGCAATTATTTACATAGCGTGGAGAATGTGTGTATGTTATGTGCAAATACTACACTATTTAATATAAGGGACTTGAGCATCCACAGATTTTGTTATGCGTGGGGGTCCTGGAACCAATTCCGCCTCGAATACCAAGGGCTGACTGTATATTACCTGAAACCCACACGTGCGAGAATTTAAGGCACTGTTAGAAGCTGGTTGGGAGATACCTTGGGGCCAATGGGGCCTTGTTTAGGAATTTCACATCAGTCGCTTGCTTAACAATTTCATAACCAAGATAGTAAAAATCGCTTGTAACTAGAGTGAACTCTCTACCCTACCTCACTCTGTAGCTGTTGGCTACAAGTCCCATAGTCACCATGACTCTCAATTCCATTAAGCATAAAAGGAAGGAGTTGAATTACATCAGATGGTCCATGAACATGTGAAATTATAAGCAAAATTATATGCATTTTTTGAGAGAGAAGATCCATAGCTTTCATTGGATTCTCAATTCATGTATCCAAAGAGATTATAGCCCCCTGAGTTATACAACCTCTAAATTCCATTCAACATTAATATTCCATGATTCTCCATTTATGCATATTTTGGATAGTGCTTTTACCTAATTAGAGAACTTTATTTTATACCATGCTTGGTTTACTTAGATTTCAAATTGGTGAATATTATTATTTCCCCCAATAATAATAGTGGAATATGAAGTGAATATTATTATTTCCTCTCATGTATAAGGCATTTTGTGACAGGAGTCTGTATATATATGTAACCACAAGAGAACAAAATGCAGAAAACTTATTAAAACAACAAAAAAAGGATACAAATGAACTTATATACAAAACAGAAATAAACCCACAGACATAGAAAACAAACTTATGGTTACCAAAGGGGAAAGTGGGGGGAGAGATAAATTAGGAGTTTGGGATTAACAAATATACACTACTGTTTATAAAACAGATAACCAACCTACCTACAGTAGGGACCTACTGTATAGCACACGGAACTCTACCCAATATTTTATAATAACCTATACGGTAAAAGAATCTGAAAAAGAATATATAAAGAAAAAAAATATATATATGTCTGAATCACTTTGCTATACACCTGAAACTAATAGAGCATTGTAAATCAGCTATACTTCAATTTAAAAAAAAGTTAACCATCAATTATATTTCACATCAATGGTAGAAATTTTGCAATTACACAGTTTGCTGGTTTAGTTGATGTAATTAAAATATTTTAAATTTCATACATGTTAAGAAAACTTTTACACAGTGTTATCTCTGTATGATCCTGATGTTGACCTTAGGATAATATTTTTAAAGAGTAGGTTGCAAAGAAGTTGGGAAGCCCTAGAACTGTGATTCCGACATCCCAACCCCATCAACATATAATTAACTACAATGAGTTCAGAATCTTCAGATTTTCATTCCCTGCTTGACATCAGTAATGCAGGATATCTATTCCCATTCGACCCTCTGCCATTTACATAGTCTTTCAAGAGACCGCATTAGAAGTGACTTATTAACGGTGCAGGCTCATAGCATCTTGTTGCTCTACAAGCTGACTTCAGATGTGTTGGGAAATTCTGTCCGGGAACAAACACTGCAGCGTCTCTGCCAGGGGCACTGAATCAACACGCCAGAGCACAGTCCTCTTTCCCGACCAGCCAAGCTGGGCACACAGAGCCAGTCTCTCTGGTTCAGAGCACTCCGCAATGATGTCTTACTGTGGGGCGGATACCATATTCACTAAACAACAAAAGAACAGCCTGGCCCTGTGGAAAGAAGGTTTTTTTTGTTTTTGTTTGTTGGTTGTTTTTTTTGGCCACACCGGATCTTAGTTCGCCTACCGGGGATTGAACCCCAGCCCACGGCAGTGAAAGCACCGAGTCCTAAGCAGGAAAAACAAATTCCCAAGCAGTTTGTTTTTATTTTTGAAGTGGTTGACTTTGGATTGTTGGAGCTCCTAAAAAGGTCTTACAAAGGCTTTAAATTCTGTCATTTGATTCTTAGATTCCTCATCTCTTTGGGTTTTGAAAAGTATCACTACCACATATTCTATGTGCCCTTTTGCCCCCAAAGAATCCAGTGAATTTGTAAATAAAGCTGGAAATAAAACAGTTAAAAAGAATTATGAGACAACCGGATAAACAAAACGTGATCTATACATACAATGAAATATTATTCAGCCTTAAAAAGAAAGGAAATTCTGACACATGCTACAACATGGCTGAACCTTGAAGACATTATGCTCAGTGAAATAAGCCAGTCACAGAAGGACAAATACTGTATGATTCCAATTCTATGAGAGACCTAGAGTATTCAGACTCATAGAGACAGAAGGCAGGATGGTGGTTGTCATACTTCTGGGGGAGGAATTGGGGGTTATTGTTTAATGGGTTTGTAATTTCAGTTTGGGAAAATGAAAAAGTTCTGGAGATGGATGGTAGTGATGATTACATAACAATGTGAATGGACTGATATCACTGAACTGTACACTTAAAAATGATTAAAATGGTAAATTTTGTTATGCATATTTTATCACAAATTTTAAAAATCCATTGAATTTTTAAAAATTATGAGACAATAAGGGAAATTTGAACACTGACTGGATATACAATGATACAAAGGAAGTATTGTTCAGTGTTTTTTTCCTAAGACTATCTTTTTGAGGTACATAATTAAATATTTACAGATAAAATGATATGATAGGGACTTCCCTGGTGGTGCAGTGGTTAAGAATCTGCCTGCCAATGCAGGGGACACGGGTTCAAGCCCTGGTCCGGGAAGATCCCACATGCCGCGGAGCAGCTAAGCCCGTGCGCCACAACTACTGAAGCCCGTGCACCTAGAGGCCGCGCTCCATAACAAGAGAAGCCACCGCAATGAGAAGCCCACGCACTGCAACGAAGACTAGCCCCTGCTCGCCGCAACTAGAGAAAGCCCACACGCAGCAATGAAGACCCAACACAGCCAAAAATTAAATAAATAAATAAATAAAGAGAGAAGACAATAAAAAAATACTAATAAAATAAATTTTAAAAAATGATATGATATCTGTCATTTGGGTATAGAGGATACAGTTTTGGCTATGAGTTGATTAAATTTTTAAAAAAGAAAAAAAGAAGACCAAGGCTATTTAAACATGCATTGCTGACGTGGATGAATCTAGAGACTGTCATACACAGTGAAGTAAGTCAGAAAGAGAAAAACAAATATCGCATATTAACGCATATATGTGGAACCTAGAAAAATGGTACAGATGAACCGGTTTGCAGGGCAGAAATTGAGACACAGATGTAGAGAACAAACGTATGGACACCAAGGGGGGAAAGTGGCGGGGGGTTGGGGATGGTGGTGTGATGAATTGGGAGATTGGGATTGACATGTATACACTGATGTGTATAAAATGGATGACTAATAAGAACCTGCTTATTAAAAAATTAATAAAATTCAAAACTTCAAAACAAAAAAAGCATAGGAGAGGACCTTGGCTAGTTGGAGGCCATCTCTGAAAGCCCTGGGTCCCTGGGTCTGGCTTTTGGAGACTTCAGAGGAGGTTGGGGAGTTTGCGTCCTCACCTCCAGCCCCCAGGCAGTGTTTGCCACTATCAACTGTCAAGGGTTTCCAACCAGGGGCGGTACATCCCTACAGGGGGTGTTTGACAATGTATGAGACCATTTCTTATTTGCTTTTGGTTATTACAAATTAGCACTTAATGAGCGGGGTCCGGGGATCTAATATCCTACAATGTGCCAGACAGTCCTTCCCCACCAAGAACTTTCCCACTTAAAATGCTTGTGGAACCCCTGTTGAAAGCTGACAGAATAAAATCTGTGAAAATACTCCAAAAAAACCCAAAAAACAAAACATGCATTGCTGTTAACCTTACATAAATGAAATCAAATATAGATTATAGATTATTTTTAACCAAAATCTGTTATGCATTACATTATTATCTATACCTTTCGGTTTGCCTAAAATATTCAGTATTTTTCAAATGTTTTCTTATTATTCTGATTATAAACATGTTAATATGTTTCACATACTAACATGTGTTAATATGTTTGTCAGTACTATATTCTACAAGATATAAACTTCTAGAAAGCATTCACTGTGTTCTGAATAATCCTTCAGCCTAATCAAAAAAACATAGTGACTTGTTTGAGATCATAGAGAAAATAAAAATTAGTCCTTTGGAGTCTAATTCCAGTGTCATTATTTTTTAGGACTCACTTTTTTCTTATTATGCAACTTGGCTAGAATTAAAAAAAAAAAAAGGTGTAGTATCACCATAGAATCTGCCTAAACACTAACATAAATTTAAAACTAATTTAATTTAGTTTCATCTAAGAGCAAACTGAGGTATATAATGCTCTAAATTGTATACTTCTTGAGAACAAAATTTGTTTTTTTAATCTAGAAAATGATAAATATTTTTATTATTTAATAAAATAATAAATATTTGACTAAGAAAAGAATGTCCAGTTATAAGACTGGTCACAACTGTATATTTGTACTAATAAATATCTGACTAAGAAAAGAATGTCCAGTTATAAGATAAATAAGTACTAGGGATATAATGTACGACATGATAAATATAATTAACACTACTGTTCATTATATATGAAAGTTGTTAAAGGGAGTAATTCCTAAGAGTTCTCATCACAAGGAAAAAAATATCTTTTTCTTTTTCTGTTTTCTTGTATGTATTTGAGATGATGGATGTTCACTAAACCTACTGTGATAATCATTGCATGATGTATCTACATCACATCATTATGCTGCACACCTTACACGTACGTAGTGCTGTGTGTCAGTTATCTCTCAATAAAACTGGAAGAGAAAAAGAATGAAAGAAAGAAAGAAAGGAAGGAAGAAAGAAAGGAAGAAAGAAAGGAAGAAAGGAAGGAAGAAAGGAAGAAAGAAAGAGGGAGGGAAGAAGGAAGGAAGGAGAGAAAAGAATGTTTAGGACCATATTTTTGGAGTTCCTATGCTGATCTGTAAACCATCATCACATACTTGGAAAAGAAGTATAGTATTACTTTGAGTCAATGCGTAGATTGATATTAATTTAAAATAAACCTCCTCACTCCATCCCAGTTGTGACGGCCTTTGCATTATTCTTGAAGATCTGGAACACTGTCCACTTATGAATCCCTCATTTGGAAATCTCTCTCCTAAGACATTTGCATGAAATTCCTTTCCGCAATTTTTCTTGTTACCTTCCCTAGAGACCTTCTCTAACCACCCCAACTAAATTGGCTCCACACTCCTACCCTTTTTAACTCTCTGTCTCTTCACCCATCTCCTCCTACCCCCTCCTCAAGCACTACTTATCACTACCTGGATATGTTGGGTTGTTTGTTGTCTATTTCCCCACGCAGGACTATAACTTCAGAGGACGGGATTTTTTTCACCACTGAGTAACCTAAGCCTTGGCACATGGTAGGTCACAATTGAATATTTGTTGAATCAATGAATGGACAAAGAGTTGAAAAGGCTCCCATTTAAGAGAGTCTAACTTCCAGCTTGAACAATGAGCTTCAGTCATATCTTCAGCAACTTCCATGGGAACTCTCATGGAATTTAATTACATGTATTTTTCATCTTCAAAGTGCATTATAAATAATTCTTTAATACCTCCATGAAACAGATGTTAATACTCTGTTTTATAGTTGGGAAAATGAAAGCACAAAAAACTAAATCCCAAAAGATCAATGAGTGAGTCAATGTCAGAGACAGATTTAGAGAAGAATTTTGGATATTTAGTCTTGTGCACCTGACTCTCCAAAGTCATTTATCTATATCTTGCTTGTTACAACTCATTTAAAAGCATTTACTATTCCTGAATTTGAAAGTCTCTCAGGTAAGAAATTGGTGACAGCAGGTGACTCAGTTACTGTAAATGTTCTTTCAAGATCTTGTTCTTTAATCTGTAGCCAGTAATTCCCACAAAGCAAGTTGCTGCCTTAGCAGAAATACA
Organism: Balaenoptera acutorostrata; assembly: GCF_949987535.1. Classification (NCBI taxonomy): domain Eukaryota; kingdom Metazoa; phylum Chordata; class Mammalia; order Artiodactyla; family Balaenopteridae; genus Balaenoptera; species Balaenoptera acutorostrata. The sequence goes on along the minus strand of NC_080084.1, from coordinate 17,181,474 downwards.
TGGTCTGAAAGTAACTACTAATTAGTTTCATTATGCCCATCCCTCATTTAATTATAAAATGCTTCCACCACCCCAAATCTATTGCAAACATGGGGAAAATTCTTTATGCAGTGTCTGTAAAAGATTTTCTCGAAGTCTAAGTTTGCTTTTGATTCTTTAAACGTTATCAGAAATAATGGGACCTCAAAATTCCATATGCCAGAAGGATCACATGACCTCATTTTCCATCAGGAAGTTCCTTTTTATATAGGGACAGTGGTTCTCAAATCTGACTGCATTTTAGAATCACCTGGAAATTTTACAAATACTGATACCTGGATCCTACCCTCAGAGATACTGATTTTTTTGATCTGAGGTGTGGCTTTGTAATTTTTTATGGAAGCTTCTGAAGTACACCCAAGATGGAGACTTTTGTAGAAGAGCCTTGGTTCATGGATCTCCTGACACGACCCGAGAATGGACTCCAGGAAGGAGGCAAAGCCAGAAGCCTTTGTAATGGTCTCTAGATTTCTATGTAATTCTAGGTATTTAAAATTATTACACTATTATAAATATCTTATAGTATTCTCCATCCTGGGGTTATTTCTTAGAAGGATCTAGTTTTACTTTATCTAAGATTTAAGTTACCTCGAGCTAAGATGAAACAGATGTCAAGGTGACAACAACTGGGATGAAGTGTATGAAACACTTTTTAAAATTGTAACAAGCTATAAAAATGTGAGATACAGGGGCTTCCCTGGTGGCGCAGTGGTTGAGAATCTGCCTGCCAATGCAGGAGACACGGGTTCGTGCCCTGGTCTGGGAAGATCCCACATACCGCAGAGCAACTGGGCCCGTGAGCCGCAATTACTGAGCCTGCGCGTCTGGAGCCTGTGCTCCGCAACAAGAGAGGCCGCGATAGTGAGAGGCCCGCGCACCGCGATGAAGACTGGCCCCCGCTTGCCACAACTAGAGAAAGCCCTCGCACAGAAACGAAGACCCAACACAGCCATAAATAAATAAAAATAAAAATTATTTTTAAAAAAAATGTGAGATACAATTATAGTAATCAAAATTTTGACATGCTACATGAGCCACACAGGACCAAAGTGGCCATTTGTATGATATAAACTGTCGCCAGAATCATTCTTAGTAATAAACAAAATCCACTAAAAATGTGTCTACTTTTATTTTGGACACGCTGTGCCTTCATCATCAATCACTCTCACTGGCAGAAAAATGTATTTTGTTTTTCATGCCTGATCTTTCTACCCATTCTGAAACCTACAGCTTCAAGTAAAACAGAACCCTATGGTAACACACTTGTTGTTACATTTAACAACGCAGACCCCTCCATCATGAAAGCATTATGAAGGGTCACACCCATATATGGTTTTCATTTGTTTTCTATCAACTTCTCATACTTGGTACTTATGTGGATGGCTTAACTGTGAATGGCAACAAAGGCAACACAGAAAAATGGATGTAAATGAGGAAAGAATTACTGAAAAAGAAATGCTTTGTAAAAAATCAGCAAGAAAAAACACATGAGCTTAGACCTATAAGAGCTAGGACTAGAGACCCTGTCTCTATCAGTGGTTCATCTTGCTGGGTGCTTCCAGAACCCTGTGTTCCTGTGACCCTCTCTCCCATCATTGGCTGTGGATCTTGGGTTTCTTGTCACCTGATTACCTAAGCTCTTTGAAAGAGTTGTTTTCCCCTACTTGGCTCCAGGCTGCTGGGCTTGCATTTGGTATAAGTTCTCTGAAGCAACAAGGCTGGTGTCATCATTCAGCGCTTCTATTTAAATACTCCCTTAATTCCTCCTGTTTAGTCTGGCTCATTGGGTGTCGCCCATAAAAACAGTTTGGCTTTTGTAGTCACCATTAGAGCAGAGAGTGTGACTAATCAGTCAGTTCACTGCAACTCTGTTATTTTCTGCGAAGTGAGTCAGTTTCAACATAAGATTTGTGCTCATATGTCACTCCCTACTCTCTGGTGTTCAAGTCCATATTTGTTCCAGACTCTAGATGCTTTAAAAAAAAAAAAAAAAAAAGGCTGTTTGTTTAATTTATAAAAACATGTTCTATACACCCTCTCAGAAGAACTCCACAGGAATTTGGAGAAATCCCCGTAACGCTAGCTCACTACACAGAATTCCCAGGACAGGGAAGACATTTGTTCCCTCAGTTTGGGGAACTGTACCAATAATACAACGAGCTCAGGTCAACACACACATACTGAATGTTTACAGAGTGCCAAGTACTTTTCATATATCATTATCTTAAAAATCAACAGTGTATCTTAGAGCAGTTTTAGATTTACAGAAAAATTACAAAGAGTACAGAGAGTTTCCATATATCCCACACCCAGTCTTCCCTATTATCTTACATTAGTATGATACATTTGTTACAATAATGTAATGCTACATTATCATTACAATATTGATACATTGTTATTAACTAACATCCGTATTTTTTTTTCCAGATTTCCTTAGTTTTTACCTATTGTCTTTTTTGTCCCAAGATGCCATCCAAGATACGACATGCCATTTAGTCATTGTATCTTCTTAGGCCTCTGCTGACTGTGACAGATTCTCAGACTTTCTTTTTGATGAACTTGACAGTTTTGAGGAATACTGGTAAATATTTTGTAGAATGTCCCTCCACTGAGATTTGTCTAGTTTTTTTCTCATTAGACTGGGGTTAACTATTCTTAAGAGGCAGACCACAGAGGTAGAATGCCATTTTCATCATATCATGGCAAGGGCAGATACCATCAACATGAGTTATCATTGTTGATGTTAACCTTAATCACCTGGCTGAGGTAACATTAGTCAGATTTCCCTATGGTAACTTTACGGTCACTTTGCCTTCTTTTTCCCCTTTTCCATTCTGTACTCTTCAGAAGGAAGTCACTATGCACAGCTCACACTTATAGAGTAGGGAGTTATGACCCACCTCCTTGAGGGCAGACTATCTACACTAATTATTTGAAGATCCTATTTATTCAGTCATTTTCTATATCAGTGTGGACTCAAGGTTTGTTTTTAAAATATACTTGGGTTATAATCCAACACTTTTTTTTTTTTTAATACAGGTTTTTTTGTTTTTTTGTTTTTAATTTATTTATTTATTTATGGCTGTGTTGGGTCTTCGTTTCTGTGCGAGGGCTTTCTCTAGTTGTGGCAAACGGGGGCCACTCTTCATTGCGGTGCGCGGGCCTCTCACTATCGCGGCCTCTCTTGTTGCGGAGCACAGGCTCCAGACGCGCAGGCTCAGTAGTTGTGGCTCACGGGGCCCAGCTGCTCCGCAGCATGTGGGATCTTCCCAGACCAGGGCTCGAACCCGTGTCCCCTGCATTGGCAGGCGGATTCTCAACCTGCGCCACCAGGCAAGCCCAATAATCCAACACTTTTTAATTTCTTTTCTTGCTCACGTTTTTCCAGGTTTGACCACTGGGGAGTCTTTCAGTTGGGTCCTTGTCCCTTTAACATAGTCCTTTATTATGGATTTTTTTTTTTTTTTAGCACTTCTTTAATTTCTGGCTCTATAAGATGCTCCAGGCTCATCTTGCATATTTTCTGCCGCAGTCCTCGGATTAGCCATTTCTTGAGAAGCCCCGGTTCCTTTTATTGGAGGATGGTATTAGAAATCAAGATTTGGATGATAAATATGCTGTTACTGGGATGTTTTTGCTTCTCAGCTAAAAGAGGAACTATATGTACATATACTAACCCACGTATTTACACATATCCGTAAATATTTCTATGTAACCATTTGCATCTATATTAATCTAAACATGAATTCATACAGATATCTTCAACTCAAATCCATTACCATATTGATCATTATAGCTGACTTCCCTTGCTTCAACAGTGAGAAAACTGGTTCCTACCATCCACATCCATTTACTTAATTGTTCAATTCCAGTATACATGTAGAGCAGTTTCAGAATTATTGTTAACCTGCACCCATGTGGGAGGCAACTTTATCAGCTAGAGTGGTTTTTCCAGAGAGTCTGGAAAACATTATTCTGGACAGCCATTAGCCTGGTATCATTCAACGATTCTCTATCAAGGAAGAAGGCAGAATCAATAAGGGAGGAAAATGAATGGTCCTCACCACATAACACATTGGAGTGGCAGGTCAGGGAAGAGAAAAATACAGTGGGTTCATTTTGAATTTTAGCTGAGTTTCTATGAAAAGGGCAGTTGTTTTCCTCCTTGGACTGCAAACTTTTGACACAACGCTCATGTCCTTCCTTTGCCACTGAACCAGTTCCACCTTCTTTCAGCCTCCACAGCCATCAGCCATGATCAACAGAAGGGGAGCAACTTTACTGAGTATATTACAAAGTGCGAGCCGAGAGGGCACAGCAGGGTAATGAGGCAGCGAGGGATGGATAAACAGAAGTATCAGCTAGTTGTTGGGCAGCTGGAGGTAGCAGAGATTGCAAATAGGTACTGACAGGTCCAAAATATTAAAACAACAAGGGGAAAATGTGGGTGATGGAACTAAATTTTACAGTTGACCATTAATGAGGCCCCATCCACAGCTTTGACTGGCCTGTGCCCTTTCACTTATCTATTATCAAATCAGTTGTCAATGTGCTATTTTCATCCAGTGGCACTTGGCAATTCTAAAAACAAACCCTTCCATAGTCACTCTCCAGACCTGACCTGATATCTAGAAAGTATTAAGCCAATATATGGGAAAGAGCAAGCAACTCTACACAGGGAAAGCTAAAGTTTTCCCTATCATACAAGAAGATTCAGAGTTAAGATTCTTAGAAGAAGAAAATGGCATGGCAGAAGGAACGGGGGCTTTGGAGGTTCACTCATCTGGCTTTGATTTCAAGCTCTGCCACTTAACAGCTGTGCAACCATAGGCAAACTATTTGCTATTGTTTATATTCAAATGATATTAAAATACTAAATTATTGGATATATTTAAAATAACATTAAAACAATATATTTTATTAATATTTAAAATTATATGTAACAAAACCATAGCATTTTATAGCACAAAGAGTGAATCTTAATGTATGAAAATTTATAAATCATTTAGGAGGGTGAGGGATCCTGAGATGGAATGCAGAATGTGACAAAACAATTTATCTGTATTATAAATGTATGAAGCAACCTCAATGGGGGGTGGAAGGGTCAAGTGTTAACCTAAGTAACTTTGGAAATGAGTGGAGTCTGTCAGACTACAGGCAAAAGAAACTGTCCATGAACATTGTGGTCTAGTTGGAAGTGGGATGTGAAACTTCCAGGAGTGTCCTTAAAGGGAGGGGATGCCCTTCTCACGTTTCTTCTTTCCTACCAGGTAGAACAGGACACGATGTCCAGTGGGAACACTGACTTTGGACCACGATGTCCAGTGGGAACACTGATTTTGGACCACAAGGCTGATGATGATGGAAACAAAAAGAAGAAACCCATCTTCTTCTCATGACTTCGGAGCCACCATACCAGCTAAATTTACATGGAATGAAAAAGAAACTTCTGCCTTGCTTAACCCACTCTTGTTTTGAATTTCCTGTCACAAAGGAATCTAACCCCAACTAATATAGATTTTACTTGTATCTTTTCCTCCCTGGCTTTTACTCTTCCACCAATCCCTGAATCCCTCACAAAGTGATGGTACATAACTTTTCAATATATAACGCTCCTTCTAAGACACTCTGACGTCTCCTTAAGCACCTAACTCTAGACAATGAAAGGGGTGGGGGCATAAAGTGGACTCTTGCTCACAAAAAGATTATGGCCTTGAATGGAACAATAATTGATCAGGAGCATAATTCGTATGAACTCATTATCCTCACAGAAGAGTTTTTAAAATGAGCTGAATGACAGTATAAATTTAGCTTTTGTTTCCTTTATATCAAAATTACACACTTACTGGATTTTGGGAGAAATGTTAAGAAGTATAACCTTTAAAAATTAAAGCAACCTTAACTCTGATCCTCCCAGCCCACAGTGAGGTGGGGATGTAAACTGGTGCAGCCACTATGGAGAACAGTATGGAGGTTCCTCAAAAAACTAAAAATAGAACTACTATATGATCCAGCAATTCCACTTCTGGGTATTTTTCAAAGGAAAACAGAAAGAGTAATTCAAAAAGACATATGCATGCCTATATTCATTGCAGCATTATTTACAATAGCAAGACATGGAAGCAACTTAAATGCCCATTGGTAGATGAATGGATAAAGAAGATGTGGTATATATATACAATGGAACATTACTCAGCTACAAAAAAGAATGAAATCTTGCCATTTACTACAACGTGGATGGACCTAGAGGGTATTACACTAAGTAAAATAAGTCAGACAAAGACAAATACCATATGATGTGACTTATAAGTGTAATCTAAAAAACAAAACAGATGAACAAACATAACTAAACAGAAACAGACTCAGATACAGAGAACAAACAGGTGGTTGCCAGAGTGGAGGTGGGGAGTGGGGAGGGGAGAAGTGAAAAAAAGATGGTCACTGTGAGGTAATGAATGCTAATTAACTTGATTGTGGTGATCATTTCACAATGTATATTCACATGAAACCATCACATTGTACACCTTAAATATAAAATTTTTGTCAGTTATACCTCAATAAAACTGAAACAGGATTTTTAAAAAATAAATAAAAGGCAAAAATAAATAAATAAAAATAAATTAAAATGTGAAGCAACACAAAATAAAAACACTAACACGTTGGTTGGAAGGTGGTAAGTATGTGGTCTAAAACACTAGAACTATTAAGAAAATAGTCATTCATGACGGGCATTGTTGCTTTTCTTTTAGGTATTTCCATAAATAGGCACTAGTAGTCTAAAATCTCTCTCCCCACCTCACCACCACCCCCGACTTCTGATGTTAAACAGGATTTAGGAATTACAAGTCTGTTCAAGGAATAATGAAGCAGATAAGGAGGATGGCAGTTAATTGTTGCTAGATGTCCATTTCAAAATGGTTACCTAGCAACAGCCCGAGTTTGTAGCTACAAGGACTATTGCCAGCAGCTTACAGTTAAAAAGCTTGCTTGAGCTACATACTTCCTCCACTACACATCTCCTCTGCCTGGTTTTCAAAATAAGAATCACCTTTTGGGGTCATGTGGGCTGATGTGCAATGGACCATCTGTTTTGTCTTATCTCACCCTCTGACAGGGTTAATGTGCTTGCTGTGTTTATAGCAAACCACTCAGGTTGTGAAGAAAAAAAAATCTCGTGGTATTTGAAGCTAAAACAAAATCTCTTTCAAAGTTTCTAGATGCCAGAGATAGCAGCTATGTGAGTTCCTAAATAGATTTTTTTTAAAGTCCATTTTTAAGCAAGAAAATTAAGTTTCCTGAAACCCAAAGAAGTAACTTCAAAGAGTTTAAATCAGTGTTAAGTAATTTTCACTAGAGTTAAGTATCATTCTAAGAGTACTCTAACCAACTCAGCCCCCCACGTTTTCATCTGTTTATGTTCAGTTCCAGGAAACTAAAACAAATATCTATAAAAGGAGAAATGCAGGATGTATTACAGAGGTTGTGGTATTTGATATTTACATCCTGTCATTAAGCTGCACTTTTATTTCCTTTGTGTTAAGCCTCTCTGCCTGTTTACACCTATTTTCTAACTATATTTCAAAATTAGAAAAATATTTCTTGGTAAAGTCCCTGGAACTCTATAATCTCTCAAAAGGAAAGCCTCTTGATAAGGTTTAAATACACATCACACATGCTGTATGGGTTAAGAATCTATTAAAAATCAAATTTGCAGGAACTTGGATATTTTTATACACAAACAGATATTTGTACATAATAATGTTCACAGCAGCATTATTCAAAATAACTGAGAAGTGGAAAACCTGTGTCCATCAACAGATGAATGGATAAACAAAATGTGGCATATATTAAAATATAGAATAGGGCTTCCCTGGTGGCGCAGTGGTTGAGAATCTGCCTGCTAATGCGGGGGACACGGGTTCGAGCCCTGGTCTGGGAAGATCCCACATGCCACGGAGCAGCTGGGCCCGTGAGCCACAATTGCTGAGCCTGCGCGTCTGGAGCCTGTGCCCCGCGACGGGAGGGGCCGCAATAGAGAAAGGCCCGCGCACCGCGATGAAGAGCGGTCCCTGCACCGCGATGAAGAGTGGCCCCCGCTTGCCGCAACTGGAGAAAGCCCTCGCATGAACCGAAGACCCAACACAGCCAAAAATAAATAAATAAATAAATAAATAAATAAATAAATAAATAAGAAAATCCTTTAAAAAAAAAAAACAGGTTTTAAAATAGAGAAGAAATTCAGACAAAAAAATATATATATATATATAGAATAGTATTCAGCCCTAAAAAGGAAGGAAATTCTGACACAAGCTCCAATAGGGATGAACCTTGAAGACATGACGCTAAGTGAAATAAGCCAGACACAAAAGGATAAATATTGTATGATTTCGCTTATATGAGGTACGTAGAATTGTCAAATTCATAGAGACAGAAAGTAGAATGGTGGTTTCCAGCGGCTGGGGTGGGAGTAGGGGCAGGGAATGGGGAGTTTTTGTTTGATGGGTAGAGTTTCAGCTGGGGAAGATGAAAAAGTTCTGGAGATGGATAGTGGTGATGGTTGCACAACATTGTAAATGTAGTTAATGCTAATCACCTGTACAGCTAAATTTAAAATGGTAAATTTCACTTATATATATTTTACCACAATTTTTAAAAAGCCAAAAGCATTTATTTAGCCCAGACCAAATGTTAACAATACTCTTGATTTTTCCTTGTGCTCCAGTGTCCTAATGGGAGATAATCACAGCGAGATAAAAATCTACTATGGGGATCGTGTCATGAACAGAGGAATAAACCACGTTATTGAAAGAGTAAAATCCTACCTGATTCTTGCTAGGAATTCTGACATCGGTTGAACCAAAAGTAAAAAAAAAATAGAAAGAAAGAATGACTCTTTTGAGGGGAGAAGGGGCTGACAACATGTATCCTAACAAATATCCTTTGTGTTGTTTTCTCCTTGGTCTTTCTCCTTCAGTGACCAGACATTTAAATTTGTCTCTCCTGAAGAATTAAACAAAGTATATTTAAAAGTGAACTAGAACTGAAATTATATTTTGCTGTTGCTTCCCCTAAGCAGAACTTTCATATACTCTACATGGCTTTTTTTTTTTTTTTTTTTAAGGATTTTCTTATTTATTTATTTATTTATTTATTTATTTATTTTTGGCTGTGTTGGGTCTTCGGTTCGTGCGAGGGCTTTCTCCAGTTGCGGCAAGCGGGGGCCACTCTTCATCGCGGTGCGGGGACCGCTCTTCATCGCGGTGCGCGGGCCTTTCTCTATCGCGGCCCCTCCCGTCGCGGGGCACAGGCTCCAGACGCGCAGGCTCAGCAATTGTGGCTCACGGGCCCAGCTGCTCCGTGGCATGTGGGATCTTCCCAGACCAGGGCTCGAACCCGTGTCCCCTGCATTAGCAGGCAGATTCTCAACCACTGCGCCACCAGGGAAGCCCCTCTACATGGCTTTTGTAATGGATCCTGTTCAGCAGTGTAATGACAATATTACTAGTTTTGCTTGTTTTCTCATCTGGGCCCTAAACTGAAACACTGAGATAACTATTACATAGAGATACTGCCATCCTAATTACAGTGCCCTGGGTTAATCACAATGGATCCCAAATGAAGACCAGATTAGACTTTTAGGCTCTTCTGAGACCCACGTTTACGATGTGTAATTGTTATAAAGACATATCTCATTTAAAAGCATGCTTTTTATCTTTTGATATACATTGTCTTAAATTTTTATCCCTCTTGCAAAAGTAAAGTGTATCTATTATAGAAAAATCAGGAAATGCATGTAGGTCTAATAAATCCTAGGGCTCCACATAATCCAGTGGCTACAAGGAATTCCATCAAAGCAGCATGGTAGGCTAGCCTGTCTGCCTGTAATGGTGCTGTGCTGATTATGTCCTATTTCCTGCACCCCATTTCCTCCAGAGGCATTCCCCCAACCTCCTCTGTGCTGCTCCATCCTTTTAGAGGCTGAGCCTCGTATACACACTGTGTCACCCAGGTTTCCTGCCTTCTGCTTGGGTTCAGCCAATGGGAGGACTGGTAGCCCCACGTCTCTGCATCCCAAAGAAGTAACTACTTCCCAGAAGAAATACTGAGTCTTATTTGGAGTTTGTCCCAGAGCAGATCTTGAAACAAGGACTTGAATGCAAGCTGTTTATTTGGGGGATGATCCTAAGAAGCAGTGGTAGGGAAATGAGGAAGAGAAGAAAGCAAACAAGAGGGTATATTGTCAAGCAAGTCACCCTACGGGCAACTAAAGTTTAATCTTTCGGGACAAGGCGGGGAGGAATCTTAGAAACAGTGAAGAATATGCACCTCAGAGCTGTCCCATGTGAAGGGTGGGAGTGGGTTACTTATCACCAATTTCCATCTGTCATTGCAGGTGGATGCCCCAGGGAGAGTGTATGTGACAACGTAAGGGCTGTGCCCATCGATTCCTCCAAAGGTGTTTCTGGAAGGACAGAGTCAGTGGAGTGGCAGGGCTTGAAGCCAGAATGCTTCAGAGAAAGAAGTGGAGATGATGTGTTTGGACAATTCTTCCAGAAAGCTTGATCCTGAAAAGGAGGAGAGAGAGAAACCATTGCTCTAACCCCACAGCCCCAAAGGCTGCGGGGTTAGAGCGATGGTTTTCAAACTTGGATCTCTGAAAGTACTCTCTGTCCATAAGACCTGAGAATTTAAACACACACACACACGCTGTACACACTGTATCCCCTGGATGCCCACTGATAACTGAAAACTACTTGGGGATTTCAGTTCCTCTGGTCATATTTGTGTTTACAATCAAGGTGCAGCCAGGCGGTAATCCTTTAAAGACGACTTTCCAACAGAAATTGTTCCTGCTGTACGAGAAAAGGGATGGTCTCCATGGGAGTGATGTCCGTTTCTGTGTTGACAAGGAGAATCCTGATCCTGTCTTACGTGCTACTTGTTCCAGCTTTGTAGATGTTTGAATTAGAATGAACATTCCCAATGGAGAATGTTTATGTCCTGGAAAAGACACTGAGACTCAAGGAGAACAAAGAGAAACAGAGGGAACAAAATATTGGGGATGAGAGATTTGTCATATTAAAACAGGGACACAAGCTGAAAGCTTGATCACATGTATCTACCAAATCACTCTGGCTACAGGACACCTTTCCAGAAAGCAGCTCTGGAAACTTCCAACCCTGAAGGACTCAAGGACTTGATTTTCAGAGAGGAACTACTTTAGTGGGTATATAAGTTAATGTCTCAAGCAAGATTCAGTGGGAATGGGCTACCCTGTGGCCATGGCAGCATTGGAGTTGGGGGCATAGTAGGTGGGCGAGATGTAAAAGCCACTTGTTTGGCCATCCCAGAGAATCTTCCTGCCTGTATGAGAATGCAGGCCATGAATATGATTTAGTGTGTATCTGCAAAAAGCAAAGACAACCCGTCACAGGTAATCTCAAGATCTTGATGTCTAATAAGGAAGCTGAAGAACTTGGCATCAATGATTAGGATAAATAATCTTAGAAGTATTCAGTGTTTAAAGGAGTTTTACCAAAATAAACAAACAAACAAACAAACAAAACAAACCTGCAAACCCCCCCCCCTCCGCCACACACACACACACACACTCACAGAGGAAAAACACTCCGTTTTAACAGAGCAACTATTTGCAACTTGTTTTCTGGTCTTTCCAATCTTGATCTATACACCTATGGTTTTTAAATTGTTGTGGTCAGTGTGTTGAATACTTCATGAGTGATCCGAGACAAACCATGTTAGCTCCACTAGTCTGTTTTTCTATCAGCAAATGGAGAGAACTGCTTCTATTTCACAAGGTTATGATGAAGCATAAGTGAGATAATGTAATATAAACATAATATGTAAACTCTAAAGTATAAAATTATGACGTATAATACTCATGCAATTGTTTCTTATATGCTTTTCTATGTATCATTTTCAATGGTTACAAAATATCCAAACTGAATTGCTATCATTGTTTATTTAACCATTGTCTAATTGTTGCTCATTCCTGCTTTTTGCTATCATAAAGTTGATTATAAACATCTCTGCATGGTGAGCATTTTTCCCTTCTGAAATATTTCCTTAGACCGAATTCCTGGAAGTAGAACGGCTGGGTCCAAATAGCAGCTGGGACATTCTTCTTGAGATGATGTACATCTTCTTAGTACAAACCCCACCCCCGCCAAGATCCAAAACCTAGTTAATTAGGATGTATCACAATTCAGATAAATTAATAAACTAAATCTAATCCTGGTGGTGGCAGAAAATCAGGATATATAAAACCATATCATCATAATTTTCAAAAGGCAGATAGTTAAATTTTCTCTGATCCTGGAACATGTCTCCCAGTGGCTAAAAATCCTCTTTTTGAAACATGGCAAGATAGAGAATGAAATGCAAAGACCCTGACCTGGTAACCTTATTTTCCAGTTTTAGCATCCTCTATTTACCTGGTTTTCAGAGGATGAATGTCTTCCTGTCTGAGGCTTCAGGCACCTTCTTCTCAGTTGGATTAGATTCTGAGCAAAGTAATTTTGGTAAAAGGATGGTTTGCTACACAGATTTTAGGTTAAAGTCAGGAATGTGAATTTTGTGCTGCATGTATATAAAATATGAGAATATATTCCTCATGATCTGGTTTCAGTTTTCTGGAAATATCTTAATATTTATAAAGTATATGCAGATTCCTGGGCTCCTGAGCTGTACACACTCGTAACATCAATTATGTGATACTATTTTTGGAGGCTTAAATGCTCAGATTGGCAGGAGTTCTCTCTGCCTAAAAGATTCCTTTTTTTGACTGAAATTTTGCTTTCCTCCAGGCCATTTCTTCACGGATGCCTGCAGGAATCAAAGAAGAAATATCTAACCAAACAAGTATGGTTCACTAGAAACTTTCCCTATAAGATGTTTCAGGGGAATTTTACTTAATATCCTTAATCAAGGGACCAGTGTGGTTGATTATTGAATGATTAGTTCTATATGGATCTTTTGCTTCTCCAGATATTTCTTTTTGAATTTATTTTATTTTTTTATTTTTTGGCCACGCGGCACAGCATGCAGGATCTCAGTTCCCCTACTAGGGACTGAACCCGTGTCCCCTGCAGTGCAGTCTTAACCACTGGACTGCCAGGGAAGTCCTCATATATTTCTTTTTTAAATGGCTTGAGAGGGAGTTAGGAGGAGGTATAATGGCAAAGTGCTGGCTAAGAGTTAGATGCGTCTGATTTCAGCATTGCCACTAACTAGCTGTATGACCAGATTCAAGTTACTGAACCTACTTGGGGTTCAGTTTCTTCAACTTCAATGCTGAATGTAACAAACGCTCTGTCATTCTATATGCAGGAAAGGCTATTCAGAGAGCCAAATAACATAGAAAAGTCTATTTCTAAATGTTGTGCTATTGTGGTTCATTGCATGTGTGTGTGTGTGTGTGTGTGTGTGTGTGTGTGTGTGTGTGTGTGTGTTGGTGGAGCACTGGGTGGCAGGAAAGCTTCCTACTTCTCCACATATCAGTAGTTGAAAAACAGGCTGGAAAAAAACACTGTGTTCTCCTATGTTTGGGCAAACAGGAATCAGGCCGCCCTAACCTCACGGTCGCACGGAGATTGCCAGGAAGCCTGCAAAGCTCGTCCAACGCTGCCCAGACAGCCTGTTTGGCTGAGAGGAAGCTGGAAGGAGCAGTGGAGAGAGTGAATGCCTGTAAAGAGGTGAGCAGGTGCTGGCAGGGTGCTGCACGTACTAAGTGCTGCAGTGACACCTGCCTGACGGTCATTATTAGCTCCTGCAGAAACAGCCAGTAGTGATCTAGGGAGGGGCCTTAACTTACTCCAACCTCACTTCAGGAGCGTTAGTACTTTAATACGTCTACTACTTGTTAAGATTATTATTCCTTTCAGATCCAGGTTCTTGCAGCTGGGTATTTATATCTTTTTTTGGTATTTCTCTGGCATCGCTGTTGAAGCTAAGATCTCAGATGAGAGGATCAGGTTCTGCAAAGCACTACTATGAGAGCTCAGAGAAAGTGAGTCCCAGCGTCCCCGAGTCTGCCTTCCCTTCCTCTGGGGCCCTTGGAGTCCCAGGCCTGTGCGGCTGTGTGGCCATCCCAGCGGCCTCCGGCTCACCCAGCCTACACACCTCTGCTAATGCCTCTTACAGTCACACTTTCATTTCTCCCTAACACTTCTCTGGCCCTGCCACCTGGTCGAACACTACATCCTGCTGCTGCTTCACACGCCCCTCAGCTCCAGGGAGAACCATCTGCTGTGAGCTTTCAGGTGCCCTTCTTTGGCTCTCTGCCTAGAAGGTTCTTACCCCTGCTTGCTGGCCTGGTAAACTCGTAAGCCTGCCATCCTTCAAGACTCAGTTAAACTGTCCCTTCCCCGTGTTGTATTGCTTCCCCCTCCGAGCTGCCTCAGCACCCAAGACAATTACATCTACACAGGACAGTGTGAGTTTCTTGGAATCATGCATTTTATTTTCATTTTTGTAGTTCCAGCACAGAATCTGGCAAATAGGTGCTCAATAAATGCTCAGTCCATATTTAGACATGCGTTCTAATCATCTCACCGGCAATTCCTGTTTAGAACAGGGGGAGGGGAGGGGCTTAGATGAAAAAAGTTGTGTAAACTGACATGGGAGAATCTATATTAAAACATGTTCGATCTTCAATTTGCTTTATGTAAACTCATCTTTAAACAACGAAAAATGGGACCAGATGACGTATGGTCCCTTTCAGTTTCAAAGATCTTATCCAAAGGAAAGTCTCTCCATACTCAACCCCCAGCACACTCCCCCATGAATTTCTCTTACACTTTCTATCAACCATGGACCCATTCAGGTTAACAAGTTACTCTTTTCAAAACATTACTTGCTAGGAAAGCTAAGCCTTATTTACCCCTTAGTGTGAATTACTCTAAATAGAAATTCTGCTGTGGACAGCCATGTGTTGAAGACAGTCAGTGTACTTTGTTGTTTGTTTGTTTATTGAAGTATAATCAACTTACAATATTATATGAGTTCACTTTGGTTTTGTTTATTGAAGCATAATTGACTTACAATATTGTATTAGTTTCACTTTGTTTTCGTTTGTTTATTAAAGTATAATTGTCTTACAATATTAGTTTCAGGTGTACAACAGAGTGCCCTGGTATTTTTGTACAACACAAAATGATCACCACGTGGAGAAGCATACTTTGAATGGAGGGCTCTTCGTAGGCGTACGGGTTACGGCTCTAATGCTAATTAGTGCTCCTGAGCTGCAGTCCACTCTTGGCCCAAATTCCTGGCCCATGGAAAGCCATTCTCCACAGTGTAAAGAGCCTGGGCATCCTTGCCAGACAACACTGGTTTCAAATCCTGGCTCTGTCACATACTGGCCCTATGACTTTGGGTAAGTTGCTCAACTTAGCGGAGTCTCTATTTTCTCACCCATAAAATGGTGATAATAACAGCAAATACCTCACAGGTTGTTGAGAGGATTCCGTGAGATGATGGGGCTAAGGTGCTGCCATAGAGCAAACGCACATAAATAGTAACTATTAGAGCTCTGCATGATTCTGGGGTTCCCTAGACTTGCCAGGAGTAGGTCTGGGTTGGCTGGCTGTCGGGTCTTGCTCTGAACTGGAGGTGGGCTGCGGTGGGGGGTGGTTTGGTGATAGGACGGGAGGCCTGGTGAACACCCAGCCAGGTATGGCAGACTGTGGGGCCCTGAGGTTTGGTCAGCTGGGGGACATGCCATTCCAGGAGCTCCAGGACAGTCATCAACCCACAGCCTGCCAACGACCCTGGACTCTGGGGGCTAGTCCCTCCTGCAGCTGAAGGTCTTTTCCATTCCTAGCTCGCTGAACTAGGGAAGCCACTGCACTTTATAAAGCTGTGAAACATACAGAAACTCTTATTTCAGACATGAAATAAAATGCCAGAATCAGTTTTGCATCTGTAAATAATCTATCTCACCTTTGGAAGCGAAGCCCATGGAAGAGTATTTCTTAAAGTGGGGTGTTCAGAGCAGCTACACCTGAGCCCCATCTCAGACATGCTGAATCAAGATCTCGGAGATGAGGATGAAGAGCCTACATTAATCAAGTCCCCCACGTAATCCTGATGCACCCTGAACCCTTGCTTCTGCAACTGCGTTCCCACCGGCACCACTTGGGAGCTTATAAGAAATGCAGACACTCAGGTCCTGCCCCAGACCTACTGAATCTGCGCTTTTAAATAACTGCGCTAAAATATGCATAACACAGAATTTATCATCTTAACTGTTTTTTTAAGTGTACAGTTCAGTAGTGTTAAGTATATTCACATTTTTGTGCAACCAATTTCCAGAATTCTTTCCATCCCGCAAAATTGAAACTCTACCCATGAAAACAACTCCCCATCTCCTTCTCGCCCCATCCCCGCCCCAGTCACTGGCAGCCACTCAGAACTGCATTTTAACAAGTTCCCCAGCTGATTCATATGCCCATTAAAGGTTGAGAGGCACTGCCCTAAGTACGAGAACCACACAGCATAAAATCAGGAGCCACTGTGAGTTTCTTGAGGCACCCAGGCCATGGCCCTGGGCCAGGCCATGGAAGCCAGGCAGCAGAGCAACGACTAGTCCCTCTAGACAATTCTGATGCATGCTCAGGTGGTTTGAGAACCACTGCTTTGACCAGTGATTTGCACTCTTGCCTACATACTACAATCACCTGGGAACTTTAAAATTCATGCCTGAGACCCATCCCAAACCAACTAACTCTAGTCTCTAAAGGCAGAGCCCAGGTGTCTGTATTTCTGAAAGATCTCCCAGTGATTCTGATAACTTAGCCAAGTTTCAGAACCACTGGAGGGACGAAGGAGGTTGGTAGGATTCTGCACTGTGCATGGGATTTAGAGGGGAATGATGGCTCCAGGGAAGGCATCATAACTGCTGCTTCATTTTATATTGGCCCAGCTACCCTGATATGAATGATTGCTCCAAGGAGTTAAAAAAAAATAAACTGTCTTTATGAAAAGAAATGGCTGTCTCCTTAGAAGCCCTAACACTCTCCCACTGCCTGTCATTATTTCCTATCACATTGCTCCGTTTATTTTCTTAATAGCATTTACCACAATTAGCAATTATCATGCTTATTGTCTGCCCCCTCTCACTAAACCAACACCTGCCTCTGTGTCAGAGCCAGGTTCAGAGCTCTGGCTCACCTCTCCATCTCACAGAGCCCCTGATAAATATTCGAGTGAATCAATCAACCCTGCTATGTCATGGAATCACTGTGGCTTCTGACAGTAAAAGAGACTGCTAAACTGTCAGGACCGAGAGAATCATGGTGGGGCGGGGGGGGGGGGGGGGTTCTGCACGGAGCAGTCAAGGTCAGTGAGGGCGAGTTTTCCCAGAGGGAAGAGGCCAATGCGGGTAGTAGTGCAGATGGACTCACTGTGTGAAAATCAGAATTCTTAAATGAGTGATAGAAACTTTGAGCTAGTGAAATCTGAATATATAAATGTGACCTCATCCAGAACCTCCCAGCTAGTGAGGCTTGTATGACAACACATTTATACAACACTCTCCCACCCCGACTCCTATGCTGGGTGGAATTCTGTAATGGAAATAGCATACATTTTGGAACAGACCCGCATTCAAATTCTGCTCTCTCTCCTGGCTGGCTGCTCAACCGCAAAAAATTACTTATGTGAGCCTCAGACTCCTCATCTGAAAAATGGAGCAACAGTAATTATCCCACAGATTACATAAAGCACCTGACAAAGTGCCTGACACAGAGCAGAGCTCAAAAAATGTTAACTCCCCAATCTGCAATCTGGATTTCCTTACCCACTCCTTTTCAAACCTCTTCTTCCTTTAGTTACACTCTTACTGCCTCATCAGCAGAACACATGCAATCACTTATAGCACCAATCGTCTATGCATTTGACTGGAAAAAAAAAATCACACACTGACTTGTGGATTGTCTTCTATCACTGTATTGAGAGCTCTTGTATACTGAATACATGAAAAGTTGAAGGATTTATTAAACTTGTTTCCCAGCCTAAATGGAAACGCCTTTTGGGACAGGAACCTTACCTTCTGCTTCTTTCCGTCCTCCAGCACTGAATTCCTCAGTCAAACGCGCAGATCTGATATGCACTTTCCAGATCTTCATGACCACAACTGTTCAAAGAGTAGATACAATCTTTACCCTATGTCCCAGCCAGCCCATAGGACACCCTCTCTCATCATCTTCCTCCAAGTTCTGCTTTTCCCCATTTCCCAATGACAGGGAAAAGAAGTGGTTGCTTCCTGAGTATTCTGCATCCCTCCAAGCAACCTCTGCTCAAATGCAGCCCATCTGTGCATTGCTGACACTATGAATCTATTTAAATTCTGATGACTCACTATACTGATTGAACTAGGTTTTACTCTTTTTTTTTTATTAAGGTTTTTATGTGCTTTATCTTTTAACAGAATTCAAAGTATTATGAAGAGATATAACATCTTTAAATCATCATGATATTATTTATGTTAAGACCGTGGCAGGGAATGCAAATTTCTTCACCCAACCTAATCTCCCCTTTTCCTTTAGTAAGATATCCCAAATTTTTAGTTGGTGCATTGCAGTCCAGTTAAAAGATGACATTTCCTATTCTCATGAACAGTTCACTGAGTCAGATGTTGGGGTATTCGCCATAGAGGTGTGAGAATACTGTGCAGCATTTCTGGGTGAAGTCTCCTTATTAAGTGTTTATGTGTTTATTCTTCCTTATCTGTTGCCAGCCTGGAACATAGATGAGATGGCTGGAGCACCAGTTACCTTCCTAGACCATGAATACCAGGCCCACACTTTAGAGATTATAGAGCTGACAGCCAGAAGGAGATTGAGTTCTTAAAGAATTTGGGACACCTGGCCACGCCAACCCCCAAACTGCCTAGTATTTGTAAAATCCCTTTGCAAGAGAAAGCAGCTAACTATTATATGCAGTTGAACCTAATTTGAACTAATACAAGGTACAGTTAAATTATGCTTCTTGCATATTCAATTCACATAAATGAAGTTTAATCACACATAATTATTGCACTGATTCCATGATGATCAAATAGTTTACAGTCTACTAATTGCACTGAACTACTGGCTGAATGTAGCGTTTGGATTTGTAATGCAAAATAAAAAAAATGTTAAGATGCTTAAGGAAGTGTAGCTCGTCCAAAAAGCCAATTTTAGACAGCAGTAAATAGCCCTAAGCCTCTCTGGGCACCAAACATTACCGCATAAGGAAAACATATGCAAAAAAGCATCATAATCTAGTTAAAGTATTGCTGTTGGTTTTATGGATTTTACTAGCTATTTTTATTTGTCTTAAGTTTTAAGTAGATTTTAGGCATATTTATTGTGCTAGAAAATTTTTATCACTAGTGAGAAATAAAGTCTCTGTCCTAGAAACACATATATGTAATTTTGGTCTTTGCTTTTTGTCAGAAAATGAGTGGGAGAGAAACAGACAATATGAGATTAAGGGAATATTGAAGGGAATGAAGTGGAAGGTCATGATACTGGTCACTGGGAAACAGGGAAAAGCAGAACTTGGAGGAAGATTATGAGAGAGGGTGTCCTATGGGTTGGCTGGGACATAGGGTAGAGATAGTATCTACTATTTGAATAATGGACTTCTGTTTACAAAGCCCATGAGTTATCTCACTCAGAGATAGGGGTAGAAACACAGGGAGGGTTGGCCAGGGGTTACGGGGTAAGAGAAGGGATGGCTATAAAGGAATTTCAGGAGGCATTCTTTGGGATGATAGAAAAGAGAAAGTCTCTGCATTCCAACTGCCTGAGATAACCAAGGTTGGCCATAAAGTTGGGCATGTATATAAATATCAGGGAATGATTCCGATTTTGACCTCATACTTATGCTTTTTTGGAGACTCTCTTTATGAAAAATACAAAATTAAGTTCAGAGTTTTGAACAAGATCTCTGCAAGTGAGAGCTTCTGAGCCTTAGCCATGCCGTAAATCCAACTCTGATCATTTATCTATACTTTAAAAACAATCAAAACAGGGACCATACTATACAGACTGTTAGTAAACTTTTTCCCCTCAACTATAAGTCTCAAGTATCCTTCCCTGTCAATACATATGATTCTAGCTCATCTTTTAAGATAATTCTGTGGTTTTTCTAATAGTCATTAGATAGATAGATAGATATTTAAATTATTTCCGTATGTTGATCCTCTCACTGGGGGATGCTTTCCCTAACAACAGAGCCTGGAATATGATAAGCCCTAAATAAAATGTTTGTTGAATTGGTGCCTTGTTCTGAGCACACATGTGTAGTTTCCGGGTTTGACAGGGTTAAAAGACGGTGATCTCTACTCTGAAGCGCCCCCTGGCTGGAGTGGGGAGACAGAGACCAAAGCACCAGTATTCTGTCTCGGAATGCCTGTCCCTCTTCTGTACATCCTCTCTCTCTCTCCCTCTCCCCCTCTTCCTCCCCACGCCCCCACTGGGCTGTCACCACTCAGGGCTTGTAGTGAAGAGTGGGAAACGTCACTGAACACGTCTGTTCAGGAAACACAGTGGTGTTTCAGGAATATGCTCTAGATTTCAAAGCACTTCTAACCTTAAAGGGAAAGTTTCCTGAATATCTTTCCCTGGATTGATGACAGCCAAGTCCCAAATTGGAAAGACAGTGGTAATCGGAGAGGCCTGAGTACATTTAGCTGCTGTGAATCTGAAAAACAAAGAATATTTAAAATGAATAAAAATTTCACAAGATCAAGGAGTGTGGGACTCTAGAAATAAAGTTCTCTTTGTATTCTTATATGAGAGAATGGATGGTGAATATATCGACTTTAGCTGGGCCAAAAGACATAGTTCATTTGTGATTAGAGACATTCTCTGGAAACAATAAACGGACTGAAAGTACCAGCTGAAGAAACAATAGGTTCAAAACCTATCATCCCAGAATAATGCATGGAGTTTTGGTCCTTTTAATGAGAAAATGTGTATGCTCATTTCCTTGAATAAATCTCTGCATCATTCATGAAAGACAGTGGAATATTAAGCCTAGCAATTTCTCTTACTTCCAGCCTCTGTAGCCTTCTAACCTAAACTGGGACCTCTCTTCTTCATGGATTTAGTGATGTCCCCAGATTCAGGAGAATCTAAGGGACCCAAAGGCAGGTGCTCAGTTTAAAGGACAGAGTTACTGTTCCTTGCTACTGTCTCAGCTTTACACAGGTTTGCCAGGAACAGGGCTCTTGCTTCATTCCCAGCGCCTGAGTGCCTGGCAGGCACAAGTTTCAATAACCAGGTCACATGTCTCTCCCATAGTTTTCTCCAGATCCTTGAGCTATCTCGTCATCTCTTTTTGATATTCCATTTTTCTAGGATGAGGACCTTAGGTGGACATTGTTAGTTCACTAATCTGCGTCTACTTCCTAACAGTACTTACATTATCTCTCTGATATTTACCTCTTTCCCATGCAGTCCGGACATTTCAGGGAAAGCCGACCCCACCTCTAGCTCAAGAGGTGGACTCTGGTGGGCTTGAGGCCATCAGCCCATTGCAGTCCTCTGGTCAGTTCGTCTGTTCAGGGATACGCCTGTTACTCTAGGTGAATCTCAGTGTCTTTCTTAGAATACAGGGACTGAGGCACTCTATTTTCATTGGAAATAAGCCAGAAAACATTTAGCTCCCATCGCAGCTGGTAAAAACTAGTTAAATATTTGCCAGTGTTCCCTTTTTTTCCTGGGCACACAGCTCACTACATTTTCCAGCCTCCTTGGCCATATGACTGAGTTCTAGCCAATGGAATGTGGGCCAAATCGATGTCTCCCCTTTCAAGCCTGCCTCTTCTCTAGTGATCTTCCTTTTTCTTTCCCCATCTGCTGGCTGAGTGGAGAACCACAATGGAGAGAGAGCCTGGGTAACCATTTGGAGGACAGCGTCTCAGGACGGTTGCTTGACCAGGAACACTGGACCAAACTGCATGGAGAAACAAATTTACATTGTGTGAAATCACCAAAATTTTAAAAAATATTTTATTTTTATATATTTATTTATTTATTTAGGCTGCACTGGGTCTTAGTTGTGGCATGCAGGATCTTCGTTGCGGCACGTGGGATCTTTAGTTGCGGCATGCATGCGGGATCTAGTTCCCCGATCAGGGATCGAACCTGGGCCCCCTGCACTGGGAGCACGGAGTCTTACCCACTGGACCACCAGGGAAGTCCCGAAATCACCAGAATTTTAAAGTTGTCAGTTACAGTGTTAATCTCTCCTGAGTAGTTCACTTCCTTACCTAGGAATCTTCCTTTTCATGGTCCCATAAATCCTCTTTACTGATTAAACATGCTTGCATTGGGTTTTTCTGTTACTACTTAGAACAGGATAACTGATACAGATCCTGCCTTGCACCCCATCTTAGGATTGCATTGTGGCTTTTTGGTTGTGCTGTTAATGCTTATTTGATTCAGTTCATTTCTGGCATTCAATGTCACCCTGCCTAGGGAGAGTGATCTTGTTTGTTAATGGCTTAACTAGTGATTGTGGCTAGATGCTCTACCTATTTTCTCCATTCACTAAAATAACTCTTGTTTTGTTTTTTTTTTTTTCCACTGCAATTTGCTCTCCATTTAGGGATTGAGGATAATCAGTACTGGCTCTATGCTGCTCCTGGTTAATAACGTAATGCTTCCTAATTACTTACTAAGGGGCTTAGTAGCCAAATAGTTTAACTAACAGCACAAGGTAAGAAAAGATATAAACTTGGACAGGAGCATCGCATCCTTACTTTCATGGGGGTTGTATTTCTCCATGACCAGATCAAAGTATCCGCATTCCTTGTTCCCATGACTTCGACAGGGACCAAAAGACCTGGGAGGCAAGTGACAAGGGTCACAGGAACAATAAAGTGGTTTGATTTAGTCCTTTGCAGAGAATTGTCTATTTAGAACAAGCAGCCTCCTGTGTTAACAGCAAAGGCCACACTCACGTTACATCCACATTCATAAACAAACCAGTGTTGAGGAAGTGCCAAATATGACCACAAGCAAGATCTTCTCTTTTTGCCCCAACCTTTCTTTCTCACAATATTTTACTGTCCCAGCCAAGGAAGCCTTCCTTCCTCCATCAGACTAGATATGTTAAACCAGTATCACTCCAACTTTTTTTTAACCTATTAATCCTGCTTCCCATCTTTTCTACCTTCATTTGCATTGACCACTGGAATTACAAAAATGATTAAGCCATAATTTCCTTCCTCAAAGTGCTTACAACCTCATGAAGGAGACAAACACATATTTTAATGAAACGTAGGAGGTGCTGTAATAAAGTTATACACATGGTGCTATGAGGCACAGAAAAGGACCACTTAGCCAGTATGAAGCTCATAAAGGTTCTCAGGGGGGAAATGACGCCTAAGCTGAACCACAAAAAGCTGAATTCTACCCAAACATAAACCATGGGCGGAAATGCCAGCATTTGATGGGGGAAGGAAGGCAGGAGAGGCCAGGTCTTAGAAAGAACATGCAAGCATGTCTTTGAATTATTTATTCCTATTAGAATTTAAGTTCCTTGAGTGTAGGAACTTGATCCATCTTGTTCACTGGTGTGTTCAGTGCCTAAAACAGTGTTTGGTACTTAAATGGTGCTAAAAAAGTATTTGTGGAATTGAATGACGCCTGGAAGGAATGCCAACAGATATGTATCTCAGAGGAATCTCTCCAGCAGGTGTGTGAAGCCGGCAGGGAGACCCGTCATGAGGCTAAGGCCACAGTCCAGGTAGAGAATGGGACCTCCATAGGGCAATGAGAGCAGGGTAAGGAAGAGGGGGCATATTTGAGAAATGTTTACAAAGTAAAATCAGCAGGACTTGGTAACTGGCTGTGGGAGATGAAGGAGAGACCAGGATGACTCTTAGTGATAAAGAATACAGAGCAGGAATAGGAAGAGGAGAAAACAGAAGAAAACTACATGGCTAGGAATCTGCTTTTAACAAAATCTCTCTCCCACCCATGACCCTCTCAGGGACCTGCTAGCCAGGTAGTGTTCAAGTCACAGTCATACTGTCATGTTCATTCAAGTGACCTTTGCATAATTTTGGAATTATATAATTTATGATAAGTTAGGATATATTTATATATTCTAAATAATGTGTTATTTAAAAGTGTATGTTAGACCTCAGTGTATCTTTCAGGTCTTCTACTTTGTATTTTCTATATTTTTGACTCCCTATTCTAAATTCTTGATAAGTGTGTATTATATATATATATATGTTATATATATATATATATATCTGTGTGGTTGTGTAATTTCAATAATATTGAAATTATAATCTGTGGAAGTTTTATTCTAAAGAAGACATATTTCTCTAACAGCTAGATGAGATAAACTTTTTCTTCTATTGTTATTGATTGTTAGGATGTAGCAAAAGATTATTTTTATTTAAATAGACAATTTGGATTACTCAATTTGACATGTAAACAAATTTTGGGTTATTAATATTTAGTTCATAAATAACACATTTCTTTATTGTCCATTTTACTTTCTTTGATGTTTACTATTAGTGAGTTATAGTCTTTGTGAATGCCCAGACAGGGGACACAACACCTTTTGATTCCTGACTTTTAAGTAACATTATATATGGTTATATCCTACCTCTACAAGTCATCTATTTATATTTTCCTTTGTTAATTGTTATATTATGTAAGTATGATAGACATATGTAGGAATAAAAAAAATGACAAAATGAACACCTGAGTCTCCTCACCCAGCTTAAGAAATACCAATTAGATTTTTAAATAATTTTCTGATTATTAAAATAATATATATTTGTTGTATTTTAGAAAGTATAAAAAAGACTAAGGAAGAGGGAGAAAAATCATCTATGATATTATTACCCAAGAGGAACCAATGTAGCATTTGTATAGGTTTCTCTCAAATCTTTTAATGTAGAAAATCATATTGTAGAAACAACTTTGTATCTTGCTTTTTCCTCTTAATATTGGACCATATGTGTTTTCTTCTATTACTATATCATTAGACATCACTTTTAAAAAGCTACAAAATTTCCATTGTATGACTGAATCATAATTTTTAAGCTGTTCCCTAAATTGTTGGACTTGTAAGTTACTTCCAATTTTTCATTATTATAAATATAATTTGATGTGTATCTTTCGCAAAATGACTTTTCTGTACTGTGATGCTGTGTGTACCGGGTGTGTAGTGTGTATTCCGTCTTCTCTTGGATAGATTCCACACTCACGGAATCACCAGGTCAAAGGAAGTGAACACTTTGAGGTTCTCAAGACATACTGCCAAATTGCTTCCCCCAAAAGCTCTAGCAATTAGTATATTTGAGAGCACATCTTCCGCAATACTCTTGTAAACACAAAATCTAGTTATTTTCTGTTTTTAAAAAGCACATGGATGAGAAAGTATGAATGGGGCCATATTCTCCAAAGTATCCTTTTATCTTGATTCCATGCCCTGTTGATGATAAATATAAACAAAACTAATTTTTTAAATCATAGAGGAAAATTGTGTCAGTGGAGAATTTAATATTAGATAATTGATAGTGGTGATAATTTGATGGGGAGGAAGGTGGAAATAAGAGTACAAGGATGTAAAGACTTATTAGGCAGTGATTCAAGTCACATGCTTTTGTCCTTAATTGTGTGGCTCACTGCACTTACAGAATTTTATAAAATACAAGACTTTAGGATTACAAAATGCACATGAAGACTTTGCATCTCGAAGGTCACTTTTGATGATGTAGGATTTTTCGCTGGCAACTATTTTCTATTAGCATATTGAAGAGATCATACCACTGGTTCCTGGCTACCATTGTGGCTGTTCAGAAATCAACAAGTCCGGGGCTTCCCTGGTGGCGCAGTAAAGAATCCACCTGCCAATGCAGGGGACACGGGTTCCAGCCCTGGTCCGGGAAGATCCCACATGCTGCAGAGCAACTAAGCCTGTGCGCCACAACTGCTGAGCCTGCGCTCTAGAGCCCACAAGCCACAACTACTGAAGTCCGCATGCCACAACTACTGAAGCCCGCGTGCCTAGAGCCCGTGCTCCATAACAAGGGAAGCCACCGCAATGAGAAGCCCACGCGCCACAACGAAGAGTAGCCCCCTCTCGCCACAACTAGAGAACGCCAGAGCGCCGCAACGAAAGACCCAACGCAGCCAAAAATAAATAAATACAATAAATAAATTTATAAAAAAAAAATCAACAAGTCCAAGTGTCCTTTCTTCAAAGCTAATCTGACTTTTTCTCTGGCTATTCTTCTTCCCTCTCCCCCTCACCCCTCTATTTTTAGCTTTCTTCAGTTTTACTCTGATGAATGTAGGTGTGGATTTTAAAATGATCCTTCTTGGTCAACAAGTCCAACTGTCCTTTCTTCAAAGCTAATCTGACTTTTTCTCTGGCTATTCTTCTTCCCTCTCCCCCTCACCCCTCTATTTTTAGTTTTCTTCAGTTTTACTCTGCTGAATGTAGGTGTGGATTTTAAAATGATCCTTCTTGGTATTAACTTGCCAGTGAGTCAGGGAATAGTATTTTTCATTAGCACTGGAAAAGTTTGTCACTACTTCTTTAAATATTGAATCTTCCCTATTATCTCTTTCCTTGCCTTCTGGGATTTTGATCAAAAATATGTTAGATGGAATAGATATTTGAAAGTATTAAGGAATTATTATAAATATTTAGGTGTGATGATATTGCAGTCGTTTTCTTTTAAGAATTCTTGTTAAAGAATGTCTATTTTTAAAAACATGCATTCAACCTTCTCTCTGTCTCTTCCAGGTTTCTTTCCTCTGTTGTTCGTATTTTTGACTCCCTGTTGTAAATTCTTGATGATATATATTCTGAGTTATTTTTAGTTCACTAAACTTCTTCTGCTGTATTCTAGTATCCAATCTGCTGCCAAAGATGTCCAAATATATATAATTTATAACAAATACATAGAGTTTATAATAAATATATATAAATTCTGTTTGGTTCCTTAACCAATCTGTCTTATTTCTGTAGTTTTCTGTTTCCTGCAAACATTTTCAATATTGTCATTTATTTTTTTAAACCCAGTAAGCAAAGTGGCTTTATAATCTGAGCCTGAGAATTCTGATATCAGCAGTCTATACAACCTTTTCCTGCTGTCCTGTTTTTGGCTGATTCTCCCTCCTATTGTCTTGCTCTCTTGTGAGCTTGGTTACCTGTAAGTGCGCATTTGCCACTGCCTGTGAGGTTTTCCTGCGGCCTGAGATGAATATGCTTCCTCCTCGGTGTTTTATATTTGCCGGTTAGATTCTTGGAAACTCCACTACTTGGAAACCAAGTCAAACCAAATTTAAGGCTTGACTTTCTCTGACTCCCTCAGATTGTATGTGCCCAAAATGCAAATGCCTGTGAGGACTGGTCTGTGGCCAATTTTCTTTGGAATTTTTTTTCTTTTCCTTCTTCCTTCTGTTCTGCTCACCTCCAAGTAGCATTTTCTAGTCTCTTGTGGTTGTGATGCAGAAGGGCATATTTAGTTCTGCTTAACTCACACTGATGCCGTTGCACTTTGGGGTTAAAGGCTATAGGGAAAGTCTTCCAGAACTGCCCTCCCTGCTGGACTTGACCTCTGTCCCTCCTACCAGAGCAGGGCTAACAACCTTGGTCAGCTGGGTGCTGTCTTCAATTCCCCCACAGCATAGGCAGTTTTGACTCCCCACTCCCACCACCCCTTCCAAATATTATTCTGAAAACAGTCTTTTATCCAAAAAACTAGCCAGAGAGTCCCACTTGTCAAGTCTTTTCAACTTTTCAATTTTTTTAACGGGATCCAACTAACCTAACCCTCCATTTTGAGAAACAAGAAGTCTTCTGCTAAAAAATTTTAACTTTGTAATTAGCAAAAAGTAGAATAACTAAGAGATTTTTGCTTTGGGAATCTGACAGTAGAAATGTAGATGAGTGGCAGCTTGACTTTACTAAAGGATAAAATGTTTATGATACGATGCAATGTTTATTACTAATGATTAACAACATAAATAATTTCAATTGGCATCATTAGTCTGTAACACTGTAACACCATATGAAATTCCACCTACAGCTGCCTCCCTTTCTAGACACCTGATACCCAATTGGCAAAAGTGTTTTGAATAATCAAGGACACAGATGGTGTCATCAACTAGTATCTAATCACATAAACTTCGGCTTCCATTTTCTCAGGGCTGAAATAAGAAGGTTGAACTCTGACCTCTGAAATGAGAAGTTCACTTCAGTTCAAAGCGGTATCTGGCTCTTTCAGAGCCAATAATCTGGGCTAACAACATTTCAGCTCTTTTCTCTGGGGAAGGAAGAGAAAGACAGGTTCATCCAGTTACTAGTTTTTTTCCTCTCCTCAGTCCAAAAAAAAAAAAAAAAGGAGTTTGTAGCAGCAAACAAAAATAAATCAATACAACAATACAGAAAAATATATTGAGATTTTAAAATGAGAGGAAGAAAAAAGAGATGAAAGCATTACTCCAAAATGTCCTATAGTTGGGTCATGAAGTCTATGCAGAACTTCGCAGCATTTGCTAACTTCAGGAAAACATATACTATATTTCGTATATATTTAGTAGTTCATACACTAAACAGAAAGCTCCCACATAAATGAGATTTCTAGTACAGAAAAGACTTCAAGTATACATAGGCATTACTATGTTTTTATTCTGCAGTCACAGTTTTAACAGATATCCACTGAGTTTAATGCTAATTGAGGTTCTACTATATATTGTCTATTTCAAATAGCATAGAAAAGATAGCACATCTTGCCTGACCCATTGATTGAGCTTGATTTTGGACTTATCACCAATCTCCATAAGAACACCTCACTCAAAGAAAGGATTTGTAATTCCAACCCCCTTAATTTTCAAAGAATATTTCCCTCAAAAGAAAAAACCATAAAATTTTAGAACATCCTAAAAAGAATTTAAGTTCTGTAATGTGTCTTTCCCATCTACATTCAATCAGGAGAAAGGCAGTTAAAAGCAACTCTATTACATGCTGGAAGTTCAGTTCTAATGCATTACAGGATGATCTTGAACCATCTGACATTTTAAGTGCGTTTAAAATTTTCTGTCTTGATAGTTTGTGACTCCACTGGGCTAGCTACTGTTGCCAAGGCAATATGGGTTACTGCAGGGATACAAAGGGGTTTTTGTTTGTTGTTTTTAAAATATTAACATGACAAACATGGAAAAAGTAAATATAGAGAACAAATTCAGCCCCTTTTCTCTTCAAAATGTATGCAGTACAGATCCTCTGATCATATATCTGATTAAAAAATACAAAGACTCATGAAGTGACTTTCCCAACTGGTATAGAGACCTTCTCCCAATCAGTGGGGCAGCTACCATCAGAGTCCTCTTCTCATTCTTTGTTCTGGATTGAGGCCCCTCTAAAAATGTGGGACATTGATTATACACAATATTAACTACCCACCTCCAACATGTTTATCTCCAAATGGAAAAATCCTTTCTTTATGTAAATAAAGGTGGCTGTAAAGGTCCAGAGTGTTACATTTCAGGGAACTTGTGAAGAGAAGACAGAGAAATGCATGGTGCAAATCATATAAATACATTCAGTTGGGTTGCAAAAGACTCAAATGCAGATGAGAATAAAGATTCCAATTAACCCTTTTTTTTCTCTGTGATTATTCCTTCTAGTCAATATAATCTAAAGCTGTTCAGACACTATGATGGACTCCAATCATCTGATGATGGGATGAATCAAAGCCTCTATTTTCTGGAATACTACATGAAACTTTTCTGGAAACATATAACATCTTTGCTTCCTACTAACTGAAATGCAGTATTTTAAAATCACAAGTCTACATGCAGATCAAGAAACCCTGTAGTACAAGGCACTTTTTAATCAAAATCTCCCAAAGCAAGGTCTCCTTAAGACAAACCAATGATTCAAGCAAAATGCCATGTTGCTACCAGAGACCTGGAAGTAAATAGGAAGTCTTTTAAGCACAATTAAAAAACAACTCACAAACCTCAGAGCAACTATTTTTAAATAAATATTTAGAAGCTCAAGGAAAGTGCTTGTCTTATGCTTGGAAGCACACTGGACCCCATCGGCTCCTGCTCCCAATAAATTATGCTGGGAGTGTGTCTGGAAGAATAAACATGCGACTGAGCGCTCACAGGAATGGTATAGGGTTGATGTCCATGAGCGCTTTCACATGCTGACACGTGAGCAGACCTTTGGTTCCACTGCAGGCAAGCTCTTCCTATCCGACCATTTAAAAACTATCCAGGAGGGGCTTCCCTGGTGGTGCAGTGGTTGAGAATCTGCCTGCCAATGCAGGGGACACAGGTTCGAGCCCTGGTCTGGGAAGATCCCACAAGCCGCGGAGCAGCTGGGCCCGTGAGCCACAATTACTGAGCTTGCACGTTTGGAGCCTGTGCTCCGCAACGGGAGAGGCCGTGATAGTGAGAGGCCTGCGCACCGCGATGAAGAGTGGCCCCCGCTTGCCGCAACTAGAGAAAGCCCTCGCACAGAAACGAAGACCCAACACAGCCATAAATAAATAAATTAATTAATTAATTAAAAAAACAAAACAAAAAAAAACTATCCAGGATACAACAGCCACTCCGACTGTGGATGGATACTTCCACCCAGTTTTGATGCAGTTTCAGTTTGATCCCGTGAAACCATCAGAACTTCCCACCAGAGATAAATGAGGAGATTCTGGCCTTTATTAGTGTGCACAATTAACGCAGGTGACCTGGCTGTACTTGCCAACCTTCCTGCTATATATATATATTTTTTAAATAAATTTATTTATTTATTTATTTTTGGCTGTGTTGGGTCTTCGTTGCTGCGCGCAGGCTTTTCTCTAGTTGCGGCAAGCAAGGGCTACTCTTCGTTGGGGTGCACCGGTTTCTCATTGCAGTGGCTTCTCTTGTTGCAGAGTACGAGCTCTAGGCACTCGGGCTTCAGTAGTTATGGAGCGTGGCTCAGTAGTTGTGGCTCGCGAGCTCTAGAGCGCAGGTTCTAGAATGCAGGTTCTAGAACGCAGGCTCAGTAGTTGCGGCGCACGGGCTTAGTTGCTCCGCGGCATGTGGAATCTTCCCGGGCCAGGGCTCGAACCCGTGTCCCCTGCATTGGCAGGCGGATTCTTAACCACTGCGCCACCAGGTAAGTCCCCTCCTGCTATTTTTATCCATCTCCCTACATGTGAGCACCTTTGACCTACTCTGAGCTCAGACCTCCTGATCTATTAGAGTGACTTTGTCAGTCTTTCTTTAAAAATGAACAGGCAATAAAACGAATTTAATCTAGAAGCAGCAGCTCAGTAAGGGAAATGAAAACATCAGAAGTTATCTAATCACAGCCACAGCCATCCAGGGCTCTGTCTTATCTGCTGGGTAATAAAAATGGGACCTTCCTAAACTTGAAGGGCATTAAATAAAATAAGTAGTAAAGTTGTTGCTTGCCTCTGGCTCTTGGGGGGGGTTACTATGCAGTTTAGCCAGTGTATACTAACTACAAAACACTGTCATGGGTTTGAAACACCTATGTTCTAGGAAAGTTTTTTGGGGGGTGCAGGGGGAAGGTTGTTTCCACATAAAGCAAAAATTGAAACACAAACATCTTTGAGAACAGGGATTGTTAAGAGGGCAGCAGAAGGAAGGAATGGGCAGAAAAGAGTATCTCCTCTGAAGTTAGGGTAGTTTTTCCAGAAGAGTAGGGTTCAGTCTCACTTTAAGGAGAACACTTTTAAATACCTTGGACAGCTCAAAACTGCTATTTGGGGAACCAAGAAAGAACCAAGTGAGCCAAGAATAGAGCAGTGCTTTAAAAATCCTGGCAGAGCAGCAAGAGGATGAAGAGTTGGTTTTGCATAGTTCTGAACACAGGAGTAAAGAAGCAGAGGCACCTCTTCCCAAAAGGCGCCGGAATCTTACGGCATCAATGGATCCGTCGCGGGGGCGGGGGGGGGTGTATTTCTCAAAGTCTCCCAGGGCACTCACCCCTCCCTACCCCGCCCCACTACCCAGTCCACCCTTCCTCCCTCCACCTCCAGGACCCGCCCCCCCCCCGGGGGTGTGCAGCACTTCTTAAGCTCTGGCCCCCGGGGACCACCTCTGCAGCCCGGACTCTTCCGGGAGCTTGGCAAGTTCCGGGGCTGAAAGCCAGGCTTGCACGGCCGCCAGGGGCCACTCGGGCCTGGAGGTCGGGGGGTGGGGTGTGCGTGGGGGAACTAGAGCCTTAAAGGCCACCCACTTCCTTCGAGGGGATGGGGGACGCATCTTCCTCACAGTACTGCTCAGGGGCCAGCCCGCTCCTCACTCGACGGTGATCAATACTCACTCGACGCGGCTCGGACCACCTCCTAACTGTGCCCCTGGACTCCGCCCTAAGGGTCCTCTGGCGTCTGTGACGGCGCGGGTCCCGACCTCTTCAGTTGGCTCAGGCCAGCGCTTCAGGGGTCCCTCCAGTCCCCTCCCCCGTCCCCTCCCCCCCGGCACTTTATCTAGCCGAGGAAGGAGCTCAGAAGAACTTGGCTGAATCAAGGGACCTGAGAGCCTATGAATGAGTTTTAAACCCGAGAGCCAATTAAATATTATTGGAACCCACTGTAAGGGCGGGGAAGGGGAGGTTAGGAGGCGGAGAGGCTGAGTCCCACGGCGGCGGGTCCAGCCCCAGAACCCAGCACAGCCCTCCCTCGGCCCTTCCCCGCCGTCAGGACGAGGGGCGCTGCCACCCCAGCCGGGACCCTGCGCCTCCCCGCCCCCGATTCCTCTCAGGACGCGCCAGTCGGCCCCTCCCCACCCACGCCGGGCCGAGCAAGCCGAACGGAAGGCAGGGGCGAGACGAGGGGCCAAAGTTCCCCGGACTAAGACGCCGCGCGCAGCTCTTCCTACACAGCAGCTGCAGCTCCGGGCGAACGCCTGCGCCTCAAAGGTTGGTCTCGCGCCGCAGCCCGGGACGGGTGCAGGGCCCACACCCTCTTACCTGACGCGCGGCCCCGAGGGCGGGCTGGGCTTCCGCCCGCCGGGTCCGTCCCCAGGGAGGCGTGGCGGCCGTGGGCGGGGTCGGCGGTCGCGCCGCCCTCCCCGCGGGCTGCGGGGCTGCTCGGCGCCGGCGGAGGGAAGAGACGCCCCAGCCGGGAGTTCGGGCTCCGCGGGCACCGGGTCCACTCCGGGCGGCGGGGGCGGGGCCGCTCGGCCCTCAGTCACTCGGGGCGGGAGGTGGGGGCACCGGGGAGCGGGAAGGGGGAGCGGGGTGCCGGCGGGCGGCGGGGGACGGCTTCTCAGCCGACTTTCCACCTTCTGAGGAAACCCGCGCTCCCCCTGGCCTGGGCGCGAGCACCCCCTGGAGGCCCCGGCGGAGGGCGCGGCCTGGAGCGGAGCGCGCCGCCGCGCCCCACCCGGAGAGCGGGTCCCCGGACTTAGGGGCTCCCGCCGCGGGCGGCCGCAGCCCCGCTTCCACGCCTGGCCCCGTCGCTCACCCCGGGCGCCTAGGGACACGTCACCCTCAGGACCTCCTCTCCACTTCAGGGTAAAGCGGGAATATCTGGCAGGCGGTGGGAGCGATGCTTCTTTTCACACACATTATAGGAAACGTCTTGGATGGATGCTCAACTGCCACCAAAACCGGTGAGGATATCGCTCACCTCTGCATCCTCGGTGTCTACAGAGCGCCTGGCATATGGCAGGAGTCTGGTATTTATTTTTTATCAAATAAGTGTATGAATAAATGAATGAACGATGCGGTTTTTTTTTTTATCCCGTAATGTCTTCCTGAATACATCCACTTCACAAAAAGTATAAGACAGAAATGCTTAGGGACCACCAATGTTTGAAAATAGACACACGCTGACTTATGTAAGGGGTAGCCACTACCGCATGTTCTGAAGCACTTTAGAAAGAAAGCGTGGCTTTCCTGTTCCATACTTAAAAGTCGAATTCAGACAAATGAGTGCTAGAGGTGTGTATACTGTGCATTGCGTCTGTTTCT
Source organism: Balaenoptera acutorostrata (assembly GCF_949987535.1). Taxonomy (NCBI): domain Eukaryota; kingdom Metazoa; phylum Chordata; class Mammalia; order Artiodactyla; family Balaenopteridae; genus Balaenoptera; species Balaenoptera acutorostrata. The sequence continues at coordinate 17,147,442 of NC_080084.1, read as the reverse complement.
GCAACGGTAGATAAACTAGACAGCTACATTCTCTCAGCATAGAGGTATTGTCAGAGTCACAAATTGGACTTCAGAATCCATAAGGTCCAGAAAAGGCTGTCTCTGTCTGACATTAGGATGGCATGGAGGATATTACACACAATGTGGACAGAGATACACGGACATAGGAGGGTCTTCCTCCCCATCCTCTTAAGGTACATCTAACAAGACTTCTCTGACAACCTGGAGGGTGCATGGCAAGAAATAAACTCTTTCTGTCTTTGTTCGAATTCTCACTTCCTTTTATGAAAATAGATTCTATTCCGGATAGAACCCTTTCAGATTTCAGATTTACTTGTTCATATTCTATTAATAGTTATACAGAATTCAGATATATTACCGTTATTTGGCCCATTTACTGATGTAGTATTGACAAGATGTGATTTATGTGCTCAGAATGACACAGCTGGAGGGCTATTTGACTGTAATTACTTAGGGGTTTTATTACCTTCCCTCCAAAGAGAAATGTGCAAATGTGAAAGCACCAATTGTTCCCAATTACTTGAGATACTTTCTGTAAATATCTAACCCCTTCCTGTATTTTTATTAGCCACACTGAAAGGAAAATGATAAGATGATTGTATAGAATTTTAAAGCGAACAATGTGCCTTTAAAATTGCTTAATAAACAAGTGGTTAAAGTATCATCAGAGATATTATTGGAATTCAGTTAGGATGGTGTGTCACATCTGATGGACAATGGAATGGTAAATAACAAATCAAGTAAGTAAATGCTCACATAGAAAATACAACATAGCATTTTACGAATAATAGCTTATTGCCATAATAAGATATATAAAATTGACTTCATGGATATAAATAGCAAAAGAAAAACCCCAAAGCAAAACTCTTTTTAAATCAATTTTCTCTCCAGACCAAAAAAAAAAAAAGCCTAAGAAGTAAAATAAAATAAAATTAGGAATTTACCTATTGGTCTGTGTCCTTCCAATGGACACAAAAATTTTAACATGCATTTGTCTGTAGCAGGCTGTTGACCTGTTTAACTAAGGGGAGGTGTTTGATTTTGTTCATGTAACCTGATGTGAATACAGAAGGGATAGAGCTTTTGAACCTGAAGATATTTCAAACTAAGAAGTAGCAACAAATCTTCAGGTTACTTGTGCTTGTTAGATTGAATTGCTGTGGTACACGGAGCTCACTGGAAGAGCAGTTGGCTAGTTGTCCCCTTCGGACAGTTTGTACCAAGTGGGTGGACATCCTGAAAATATTCAAAAGTATCCTAGAATCTCAGGGTCGCAGAGTACCTTCCATACCTATGAGTAGCCCGCATGTACTTACAAATGGGCTGTTCAGTGACCAAATTGTTTGTTTAATTATTGTATCAAAGCATAATCTAAACAGTGATACAGCATTTGGCCAAGTAATTCATGGTGTTTAGTAATTTATCTACGGGAGACTCGGCCCTGGTAAATAGTCCCCTCTAACCTACTTGATTTTAGGAATTTAGGAATATAACGAGACCATGTGATTATGCACTGGGTTGACTTTACTGTTCTGTCACCCCACCACTTACATATGCCCTAATTTTTGTTGCACATGTGGGCTTAGGGATTTTACAAATAGAAGAGCCATTGTAGTATTTTCTTCCACCTCAATTCCTTATATTACACATGTAGTGGTTAGAAATAGAACAAATGTGACCATTTGCTGGTAACAGTGCTAGATGATTGGGGAAAAAAAAAAAAGATGACCCCTAATCTCTCCTAATTATACACACTTATCTATACAACTTAGATAAATGAAATATTAATATTCCATATGCATCATATGAAACCCATCATTCTTCCCTTACTGTTAACTCCCTGGATAGTTTATATTTCCTGATGCCCATTGTTTGGCTTCTTTCCACTCTGGTTTCCACTTTTTTATTTAGTTGATGTTCAAGAGCCTACTGAAACAGACACACAAGAACTGAATGGAATTTCTCAGGCAGGAATTTCTTATATAAAGTGGCCTCTCACTGAACTATGGTTTTGCTCATCCACCAGACTTACAGAGTGCAGCTGACTCTGTGCAAAGGCTCTGTCAATGGAACCAACCCAAGTGCCAATGCAGGGGCTCATTCATTTACTGAGAGCACCCACTGAGAGGAGATCCTTTTCCCAACACAGTTTAATAAGACATGGTGTTCAAACCTGAGTATTCAAGACAGCTTTTAAAAGAATAAAACATCCTCTGAGAGGTCCAAAGACCCAATGTAAAAACACTCATATTTATTCTATAAAAAGATGTTTCAATTGTAAACGATCACTGCAAAAGCAATGGTTTATAAGAGAGAGTGGTTTCTGCAACTGGGCCTTCTATATGGAAATGATGAATATTTGGTTGCCCTTTGAGCCCCTCCTATGGTTATTATTTCCCCTCTTGGAGTTTAGGAACTTGTATTATTTTCTATTCCCATTTTCCAAAGAATTGCAGATGTGCTTGGTAGGATAGATACCTGAGAGAAGTGCATAGGCTTAGAACAAAAACAAAAACAGCCTTTATGCTATTAGTACATGGGGAAATTAAAAGTTACCCCCCATAAAAGAATTTATTGTGCTAAAACTATATGAGAAACTCTGAGTGGAACTTTGGTTACCAGGGAAGAGACAAGTCGCTTCTTGGGGAAGGGGTGGCATCACCAAGAATGTAGTGAGAATAAGAGAAGATAAATGATGGCTGATCTAGGAATCTGCAGTTGGGAGTAAGATGAATAAGCCAACTTCCAGACTCTCTCCTGCTCAGGAGTGATATCAGTGTATTGCTCACTTAGTGTAGCTCTAGAGACCACGGAACAGGGTAACATTTTGGAGAAAGGGAATCAAAAGGCTCTATCCTATTGAAGATGCCAAAAGGAGGATTTAAAATAAGTGTTCCATTTGACTATATTTTCAAACGCACTTTCTCAAAAACAAAAGCAGGTCACCTTCTTTAGAAATCATTTACACACATATATTGCAAAAGGCATATATATTTTGTTACCAAAAAAAAAAAGATAATATACAGGAATGCTTGTATATGAAGAGGAAGTAGTTAGAAAGATACATATAAAAATGTTAAGAGTGGTTACCTTTGGAGAGCGGGAATGGGGCTGGGGACTAGTGTGGGAGTGAGTGTTTGCTTCTCACTTTATATATTCCATATTTGAAAAAAATGTTCACCTGAAGTGGGTATCCTTTTTTCTAATTTGGGGGGTTTTTTGTTTGCTTTTTTTCTTGTGCTTGAGACTTAAAAATTGAAGTATAGTTGATGTATTTCAATACAAAAGGTATCATTTTTATAATAATTAAACTTCTAAAAGTATTTCTTTGTGTACCTGATCTGTGCAAGAACAGAAGGCAGAAGAGGTGTTAGAACAATGTAAGAGTGACATCACAGTGTCCAAATGTGTTTGGATGCAGAATGTCATTGATAATCATGTTTGGCTAGTAAATACTGGTATTAAGATTACTTCTGATTTGTAAGCTTTTAATTACAGATACTAAAAAGGGGCGATAACTAATTGTCAAAAATCAGAAGCAACCAAGATGTCCCTCGATAGGTGAATGGATAAACAAACTATAGAATATCCATACAATGGAATATTATTCAGTGATTAAAAAAAAAAACAAAACTATCAATCCATGAAAGACATGGAAGAACCCTAAATGCACACTGCTAAGTGAAGGAAGCCAATCTGAAAAGGCTACATACCATATAATTCCAACTATATGACATGCTGGGAAAGGTCAGACTATAGTGACACAAAAGATCAGCGGTTGCCAGGGGTTGGGAGAGGGATGAATAGGTGGAGCACAGGGGGTGTTTAGGACAGTGGAACTATTCTGTGTGCTACTGTAATGATCCATACATGGCATTCATTTGTCAAAACCCATAGAACAGTGCAATACAAAGAGTGAACCTTAATGTAAACTATGGACTCAGTTAATCATAATGTAGCTATATTGATTGATCAATTGTAACAAACCTACTGCACTAATGCAAGATGTTAAGAGGGAAACTGGGGAGGGGAGAAGGGACACATGGAATTCTCTGGACTTTCTTCTCAATTTTTCTGTAAAACTGAAGCTGCCCTTTTAAAAAGTCTATTAATTTTTAAATAACTTAATGTTGGCTTTTAATATTTATGTGTAATAATAAATGGCCAATAATAACATAATTGAAAACTATCATTTCAAAACCAAGCCAGGACTATGATGCCCTAATCATGTTTTATAAGGTAAGGCACTGAATGCCTTTCTTCCTTATCTAGCTTGTATATACAGCTACCTGGGGACCGGTCCAGGTCTTGCCTGGATCGGAGCTGGTGCGGACCTGATGCGCCCTCATCCACTGGCACGGCCTTGGCAAGAGCTGGCCTCGGGCGCCCTCCATCGCCAGGATCCCTGTGATTCCCACTAGGGTGCCGGGCACCAGGGGCAGCTCCCACGTGCTGGCAGGTGCCTCTTCTATCTGGTTGGTGATCACTGTGGCCACACGGCCGGGCCCGCGCATCCCACAGCGCCGGCTCCACCTGCCAGCCCAGCGCCGCGTGTGGCCACTGGCCGTGCGCACCACGCCCTGGCACCAGGGGTGGCGAAGATGCTGAGCAAGCGGGTCTGCTCTGAGGCCCCCTCTGCGAACGGCGGCCGTGGCTAATAGGGTGCAGGAGCAGGCGGCCCGGAAGGCTGGGAAGTAAGCCCCGCACTGGTTTGTTTCCCTGCCTCCCTGCCCAGCTAAGGGCCGCCAACCCGCAGTGCAACAGACGCACTTCGACACCAATCTGGACTTTCAGTCTGTCATTCCTAAAGCCTGGGTGGCAGTGCTTGTAGCCTAAAAATAAACTCCCGCTTCCCTTGGGGGCACTGGGATTTATTCTATTTAAATTGCACAGATTGTTTTCATTCCTCGGGGTTTGAAGCACTGAAGGCTGAAATATGCTTCTCAGCTCTTTGCCTGTATTTGTTTTAGTGATGGAGTCACCCTTGCAGCACACGCCGCTCCCATGGCAACTGCCAAAAAACAAGATCAGACTTCCACCGGAGTGGGGGAAGGAAGCCTCTCAAGAAAGCCAAGAGCTGCTTTCTTCCATGGGTGTGACTCTCCCTTTGAGGGCCTGGTCAGGAAGGGAGGGCCTGGTGAGCAGGACTTGAAGAAAGACCAGCATGACAAGCATGTTTTCATGATGAAGTCCTGCATGGTACCAACTCAACTGAAAAAAATGTTCAAGTATGCCCTTCTCTTTGGGTTAGAAGGAAGTGTTGGAATGAAGAGTTAATGCTTAGTTCAGACAGTTACATGAGGGGAAAGTATTGCACCTTAGCTCGTATTCACACAATTGCATGCACTGTCCTTGGTATTATAAATAGATAGATATGATATATATAGATAGATATGGCTAGATATATAGATGGATATATACATATACACAGTGCAGACAATAAAATGCACATATAATTTATATAATTGTTGCATATAATTATATAACCTTCCATTTATTTTGAAATTTTGTACTTCTGAGCAGGTATTGTTTGGAAAACACTTGCAGCACTTAATATAACACTTTCTTATATTAAATACAGAGTTGAGGTTCAAGAGTCCTTTGGATCCGGCCTGAAAAGCAAGGCTTCATTTCCTTCTAACAGAAGAGCTCTCAACCCTATTAGACCTTGTGCTCACTTTTATCACAAATATTTTGTAATGCCTCCTTAACTGTCCTAAAATGCAATTTATAGGTAATGTCATTTACCTACAACATAATTTTAAAAAAAAATCAATACAATGCTCTAACTAAAATATAAAGGAGAAATAAAAGGGAAGTCATTAATAATAATACGGGGGACTTCCCTGGTGGCACAGTGGTTAAGAATCTGCCTGCCAATGCAGGGGACACGGGTTCGATCCCTGGCCTGGGAAGATCCCACATGCCGTGGAGCAACTAAGCCTGTGCACCACAACTACTGAAGCCCGTGCGCCTAGAGCCCCTGCTCCACAACAAGAGAAGCCACAACAATGAGAAGCCCCCGCTCGCTGCGACTAGAGAAAGCCCGTGCACAGCAATGAAGAACCAACACAGCCAAAAATAAAAACAAATAAATAAATTTTTAAAAAAAGAATAAATTGGGGCTTCCCTGGTGGCGCAGTGGTTGAGAGTCTGCCTGCCAATGCAGGGGACACGGGTTCGAGCCCTGGTCTGGGAAGATCCCACATGCCGCGGAGCAACTAGGCCCGTGAGCCACAACTACTGAGCCTGCGCGTCTGGAGCCTGTGCTCCGCAACAAGAGAGGCCGCGATAATGAGAGGCCCGCGCACCGCGATGAAGAGTGGTCCCCGCTCGCCGCAACTAGAGAAAGCCCTCGCACAGAAACGAAGACCCAACACAATCAAAAATAAATAAATAAATACATTAATTCATTAATTTTTTTAAAAAAAGAACATTTCCTTTAAAAAAAAAAAAGAAAAATTGTCTAAATAATAATAATAATACGGTACAGGGACATGATGTAGAGTCCCTTGCATGTAGAGTCACATATGAAAGTGACAGCCACAAATGAAGGCTGATATAGGTGTCTCATATTGGCAAGTAAAATATCCCAAATTGGTGATAGCATTTTCTGAAATGACAAATAACTCTTAGTAAAGCAAGTAAAACAAAGTGTGATCTTCCTCTTTTTACACTGTAGTTGCATTCATGAAATTCAGTGTATATTAAAACCATGCAAAAAATATTTTGTGTAAAATAAGTTGGGTTCTAGGCTCAGATAATCATAAATAGGGTGTTCATTTTATCTGACTTTCTTACACAAGTATCTGATGGGGTATTCAAAAGTCGACAGAACTGTCTCATGCCAACAGCACTACCCAAATATTGTGACAACTAATCCTCTCTCCCACACAGATTTCCAAAACATTCCCTAGGGGTAATTCCAAACCACCCTACCTTTGAAACCACTGTTCTAAAGACAGAACTCCAATAGGAACATAATGTTAATGTATTTCATAAATTGACTTGAGATTTGAATCAAAGAATGGAAGGCAAAATTGCTGAAAACGAGACTGTCTTAAAGTCAAAGGGTGGTAAACTGATCACAATGAAACGAGTAACTTCCTAGAACTTGCTACTTCAAGAGAAGCTGAAATGACTTGCGTATTCACAAATAAAAAAGGGCTAGGTCTCCAAAAGCTTTTCTAAGCATTTTATAAGTGCAGCTGGTCCCAAGCCCAGGCGATGCCTTAGGAACTCAGTCATGGGGAATAATACAGTAGCAAAAAACGAGGCCGGCGATGAGCTGAATGAAATTGGGGCATGAGATGCAGAATTCTCAGCTTCTCCATCTCCAAACAGCTGCCTGTCTGTAGAAACCATGTCAAGCCAGCTCGAGCACAGCATCTCTTCTGCAGGGAAAAGTGCCATTTGCTTGTATGCAAATAACAGAAATTCCAAGCAGATTCTATATGCTGTCTACCAAATAGTGACACGGAGTTGGGCAAAGAAGGAAGACTGAGTTAAGAGGAAAGAGATGAGGCAAGAATTCTCAACCTGGGCTGCACACTGATATTTGGAAAACCTTTAAAAAACATGGATGGTTAGGCCCATCCCTTTGGAATTCATTTTTTTCCAGTATGGGAACTAAAATATTGCCTGCCATATCAGTAAACAAAGGATGTTGCAGCCATCAAGCCAGGACATTACAGCCGCCCGGATGGTGAGCGCTGAGGGAACTCAGGATGGAGGCAAATGGGCTGCCGATTGCCAAGCACATCCAGCAGTTGGCTGCTGCAGCCACCCCCGATGGTGCATCTGAGGAAACTCAGGAGAGGAAAACACAGGATACTGGCCCCTGATAGCTGAGGTGCATACCAAAGGAATGATTTCAGTGAGCCCAGACTCTTGCTTCTTCCCATACAGAGAAAAGCACTAAATTCCTTAATTTGAGATAACTGGTTTTCTTTTTTTTTTTTCCTGTGGCATTATTTTTTTGAATTTTATTTATTTTTTATACAGCAGGTTCTCATTAGTTATCTATTTTGTACATATTAGTGTATATATGTCAATCCCAATCTCCCAATTCATCCCACCACCACCGCCCCCTTGTTTTCTTTTATTAACAGTAATCTTTTGATGTTCTGAATACCTGCTCTTTTGTTGTAAAAACTCCTATATATCCTGGCTATCCCCCCACCCCCTTGCCTCTTGGGAACAGTTTCTCAGCATTATCTGAGATGCTGTGTCCTGGGCTTGAAGTCCTCAGAATGTCCACCGAATAAAATATAATGCACAACTTTTAGGTGGTGCATTTTTTTTCAGTCGACGAGTAACTGTTAGCTGACTTTATTTAGTTTTATGTCCTTATTTTTGTATACTATCCCCCTTAAGATTATTTTTGCGAATTGCCTGTACATTTCAATAGTTTTCTCCTTCCGAATTCAGGGCTCAGGATACTTATATAACAGTCTTGTTATGAAATAGAAACCCAGTGACCCTACATTCGTTTCATCATCCAATATCCCCTCCACTCAACCTCCCACTCATGGAAGCTAAAAGCTGCCTGTGTAGTCCCATCCCCTTCTCCCTCTAATTCACATTCTCCTAACCATGAATCTACCATCACATTTTCAGTGCAATCTGTGGACAAAAACATGCTGCCTGACATTTCAGTAAACAAAGAATGTTGCCTGCCATCCTGGTAAACGTTGAATTCTGCCCATCGTCAAGCCGTGAGCGTCAGCAGCTGCCGTCCCGGCCACCCCGCGGTGCACCCTGAGGTGATTCAGGGTGGGGAAAACAGAAGACCGGCCTCAGGTAGTGAAGATCCATCTCAGGGCTTCCCTGGTGGCGCAGTGGCTAAGAATCTGCCTGCCAATGCAGGGGACACGGGTTCGAGCCCTGGTCCGGGAAGATCCCACATGCCGCAGAGCAACTAAGCCTGTGTGCCACAACTACTGAGCCTGCGCTCTAGATCCCTCCAGCCACAACTACTGAGCCCGTGTGCCACAACTACTGAGGCCCGTGCACCTAGAGCCTGTGCTCTGCAACGAGAAGCCACCGTAGTGAGGAGCCCGTGCACGGCAATGAAGAGTAGCCCCTGCTCACTGCAACTAGAGAAAGCCCGCGTGCAGCAACGAAGACCCAACGCAGCCAAAAAAATAAATAAATAAATAAGTAAATAAATTTATTTTTAAAAAAGATGCATATCAAAGGAATATTTTCAATGAGCCCAGGCTCTTGCATATTCCCATACATAGAAAAACACTAAAATAATAAACTGGAGATGTCTGTTTGTGTGATTAGCAGTAATCTTTTGATGTTTGACTACTGGTTTGTTTTTTTTTTTCCCCAGCAAATACTCCTATGTGTATCCTGGCTCCTCCCTTACCTCTTTTGGAGCAGTTCCTCAGAGCTACCTAAGAGGCTGTTTCCCAGGCTATAGTCCTCAGTAAGGTCACCGAATAAAACATAACTTCCAAATTTTAGGTTGTGGGGTTTTTTTTTTTTCCATCAACAAATCTTTTCCCATATCAATCGATACAGTTAGCTTAACTTGTTCCATACTGATATCTATCTAGCCACAGCATTCGGACTTCATTGGTGGGAGTAGGACCCCAGCATCAATTTTACAAGCTCATCAGGTGATTCTAATGTGCAGTCAAGGTGGAGAACACTAAACTGGAAACTGGAAACAAAACTCCCTTTAGCCAGTCCAGAGATTTTACAAAGTAATTAAATACATATGGATGCTTCCACAAAGGAGGTTTGGGCTATGATGTTGTATTCATCCTGGAATATTAACTTCGTGGTATGACCTTGGGCTGGTTAATTTATCTAAGACTCAATGTCATCTGTCAAAGGAGATTAGTCATAGCCCCGGACTTATACAGGTGTCAGGCTTAAGTGAGAAAATATGTGTAAATCACTTAGCACTGTGCTTGATAGAAAGTATTCAATAAATAGCTGCTATGTCATCATCATCTTATTATTATTATTTAATAGAATAAAAAATATTGAAGATTCATACACAACATTGCAGTCCATGAAGAAGTACACATTCTAAAAGGCAAACAAAAAATCATTTCATATTCTTAGAGGGGTTTTCCTTTGAACATAGACGAGGAGGGGACTGAAAACATTTTCAATATTCATAATTGAATCTGTTCCCAGTCTTTTTTGACATTTCCAGCCTTGAACCTGTATCTTGTTAATCCTCCTCCACAAAAGCACATACTAGGCTTCATTATTTTCTCTCAGAATATCTTATATCTTAATTTCTATCCATTTATGTTCTATAAATACTAACCCCAGACTCGTGTAGCCAGCACTTTTCTGGCCCTAAGGGCTCCACAGAATGGACTAGGATGTTCATGTATAATGCATAGTCTACCTGGTGCGTGTAAGGGGATAAGGTGATCTGTGGTATTGAGATTGCAAGAACAGGGTGGGAGAGTCAAGCTGTTACTTCACTCCTTTCCTATCACCAGGAACAGAGAGAGAGGGGGCACAGAGAGAGAGAGAGAGAGAGAGAGAGAGAGCGAGGCTTTAGCTCTAAGCCTCTAATGTGGTGAGCTGGGCTAAATGATGTGAAGGATTCACTTGGCCGAGGCTACAGGCAGATCCAAGGGGCTGCCTCCTAACAGTGGGATGAGCAGCCTCTAGGGGCCTCCTTCCCCTAAACCCAGTCCAAGTCACAGCCTCCAGAGCCGCCCAATGTGATGAGGCAAATCCAACGAAGAAGAGGGGAATGCACTCCCTCCCGAGAGCTAGATCAGAGTGCCTCTAATCTCTCAAATTGTACCTGGCAAGGATCTCATTTGCAAGTGACAGAATCCAACTCCGATAACTTGGGAAGGAAGAACATTATTCAAAGGCTACTCTGGAGCTCCCACTCCTGTGAGGAGGCTGGAGGAACAGGCTTAGAGACAGAGTCAAAGGATGCTGGGCGGCTGCCAGGACCACAAGCCAGTCCAATGAGGACACCACTGCTGCTGTCACCTACACAAGACCCCCCACAGCTTGCCCACCACTGATGCTGGCATGAGATAGTGGGCGCTGCTTCAGGCATTGCTGCCACCGCCTTTGGGAACTTGATGTTGCTCCCCCAGCTGCCCTCCCCACCTCCTGTAGGTGGTTTCTCCACCACCCTGCTTCTTGAAGTGGTGCAGCCCGCAAGCAGAAGCAGCTTCAGACTACCATGCTAGGCCGGCCTGGTGGAGGAGAAAGCAATTCCCCAACGGACTGAATCTCTAAACAGAGACCCCACGCCTATGACACTTAAATACCCCTGCTTCTGACAGGGACATATCAGCATTCCAAGCCCTGAAAGCTACAGCGGGAGAGGGCTGTGAGGAGGGCTGCTGTCCACATTCTTGGAATGATTCCTCCATGCATGACTTTTCTAGGGAAAAAGGCGTATTGTTTTTTAAAAACAGATATTTTCATAGATTGGGAAAGACATGATTTTTGTTGTTGTTATATAACTGCGGTCTCCTTTTATGTTTTCTTTTCCAAAGAAAGTTAAAACCTTCATTTGATTTGGAGTAGAAGATGTTCTGATTGGACCAGTCAGGTTCCAGCTATGAGAGCCTGGGATGAATGCGCTCTGAATCTCTTGGCAGCAACTTTCCTACTCCGTTAAGTGGGGAGCACGGAACTGCCCTGAGTAACTCCCACAGCTGTTTTCAAATATGTGTAAACATAGCAATAATATTATTTCATTATTAATGAAAGTACTTCAAGTACATCGAAGGGACAGTTTTTCTGTTGTGTTTGAATTAGTCTGCTAAAGATACATTCTACATGGAGCAGGATGAAACAGAAAACAAAGCCCCAGAGCCTGGAGCTTTCTGACTAATAGAAGCACCTACATAATAATGTAAGAAGTCAATTAACACAAGCCGAGTGCGTTCAGTTACTTTGGTAGGCAAATTCCAATTTCTTCAATCAGCATAGTCTATAGAACAAAAAATTAATTCAATGTTTTTATAATAGTGTGGTCATCTTATTCTGTGACTGAAAGTCATTTCCTGGCGATTGAATGAGAGCTAAGTTTTTAACAGTTAAGTATCCTATGGATTATCTTGAGAAGCCTGTTTCTACTCAATAAATATAACAATAGTTGATTAGGTATAGAATTCTAAATTGCAAGCAATATTCTTTCAGATTTTGGAAGATATTGCTCCAATGTTTTTTTGCTTTCAAGGTTACTATTGAGAAGTCAGAAGCCTTTCTGTTTCCTAATATTGAGTATACTACTACTTCTTCCTGTCTGGAAATGAATAATATCTTCTTTTTACCCCTGGATTTCTGATATTTCACAAGAATATGCCTCAAAGCGGATATATTGGGCTAAGTACCTAGGGCTCTTTCAGTCTGGCAACTTACATCATTCAATTCCAGGAAATTTTCTTGAATTTTTTCTTTGATTATTTTCTTCCCTCCATTTTCTTTCTTCTTTCTTTCTTTCTGGAACTTCTGTTATTCAATTGTTTGATCTCCTGGATGGTCCTATGGTTTTTTTTTGTTTTGTTTTGTTTTGTTTTTCTTCTTTTCTCTTTGTCTTCTACTTCATGTGAGGTGTCCTCAAATGTACTTTCTCAAGTGCTAGCAATAGAACTTTCTGCAATGATGGAAATGTTCTATATCTGAGCAGTCCAACACCTTAGCCACTAGGCACATGTGGCTTTTGAACATTTGAAATGCAACTAGTGCAAATGAGGTGTTGAATTTTTAATTTTTTTAATTCTAAGTGATTTACTTTTCATTAAAGTGGTTAGTGGTTAGCATGTTGGACAGCACAAGTATTTGTTTTCTGCTACCATGATTTTAATTTCCAAGAGCCCTTTGCAGTTGTTGTTGTTTTTTTCCCCCTAAATCTTCCATTTCCATAGCTTTGGTTCTTGCTTAATGGATGCAATATCCTCTCTTCTCTGTCTGAGGATATGATTATAGCTGTTGCTTTTAAGTCTTGACTAATTTTTGTTTCCTCCAAGATGCTTCTTCTGTTTGTGCTTGTTTGTTTTGGTCTCTATCTTCTATACAACAGGCTTTCATCAGCTATCTGGTAATCCTTGGTGGTCTGCTCAAAATTAAGATTGGGAAATTTAAAAACCGATTAAAAACTCTGAGCTTGTGACTTTCACTATAGGGTGATGTTGGTAGAGAGGCTGTTGGCAAAACCCTGACATCAACCTTTAAATGTTTTCTTTTTGGATGACCAGATTTCTCCAGGGAAGAGTCTTCCAATCTCCCACCTAAAGAGTAAAGATCTAGCTGTTACATTCTGGGGACCAAGTAGGGGGAAGAGGTTGGGGAAGGGATGATCTCTTAATCCCCCTCAATAAGAATAAACATCCAGAATTCTACCAGGGTGAGGTAGGGTCTAGGGCTCTAATTTCTTCTCAAGCAGTTTTCATCCTGGTCCTCCTTATATTAGCTCTTTTCTCCCTTTTACCTCCAGTCCTGGAATTGTAGTCCTTACTTAAAGAGCCTACAAATCATGCCTTTTGAAGATTTTGCTGTGTGATTATTGTTGGTTTCTCAGCTTTCCCACTGACAGCTTGAGGTTTGTTTTCTCAGGTCTGTTAAATTACTTACCACTAATCCATAAATTTTTCAGCTTCCAGAATTTTGTTGCTGTTGTCTCTTCTCCTATTTTAATCCGTGTGGGCTTAGGTCCTAAAACACATCTTATTTTTGTTTGTTCAAGAGGGAGGAAAATTAAATGCACATGTTCAATCCACCACCGTAACCTGAAAGTTCAGAGGAGTCTACTCATTCTGCAAGGTTCAATTCTTCTGTGAAAGAATTCTGTGCATTATTCTGACCTATCTGCTTTTAGCAGAATTAATCCTGTCCTTCACAGCATTTGAAGATTTTTAGTGTGGTACACAAAATACTGGATCCTAATTCATTTGTTTACGTACGCCTCTTTTCCCAGAGAAAATATTAATCCTAAAATGTCAGGACCAAGTTTTATCAACAACACCTATTACAATTAACAGTAAGTAAGCACTCCATAAATTTTTGCTATATTCAGGAATGTATAATAATTAGGTTCCCAAAAGGGTAGTGATGAATCTTTTAAAAAATTGAACACTTATTTGGATATATTTTCTACTAACTAAAAGTTTTTTTAATTCTTCTTTTTCTTCTGTCTTTCCAAATTAAAACTGAAAACCTGTCAGCACCTCCACAACATAGAAGCCTGTTTATAAATCAGATAGATCAATTTTTGAACTGATCGCCCTCTGGTGGCATTTCAAGAAACTAACTTCTTGTACAGCCCAGGGGTGGTCTTTAAAGAGAGAATATCTGGTATTATTGCTATCAAATTCTCAATGGAATACATCTTTCCATTTTAAAAATTTTCCTAATTGAATATGCATGACTTTTTGCAATCATAGAAAAGCTATAATTTTCAAAATCATTTGATGAGTTTCTGATATATTGGACATTAATATAAGGACATTAGGAAGCTGAACAAAAGTACAAATACAAATTATATGTGTTTTAAAAATACAACCTATTTGAAATGTTTACTTTGTTTTTCTTATTTCTCAGTCTGACTCAGCTGAATTACAATAACCTTCAAATGAATCATTTATAATTCAAATGGTAAATATCTGATGTTTTTATAACAGAAAATCCATTTTATTTTATATACCAAAAACCCAAATTGAGTTTCTTCTGCTCAAATTCAAAATAAATCTGAAATCTTTAATAGGTAGGTTTAAGCATGTTTATTTAAACAAATATTTTAATATATTTGCACATATAAAAATGTGCAAAGTAAACTTTCTTGGATGATATATTCAAGGGGAGGGTCAAAATTTGTACACACCTCCCCCATCATTGAGTTGTAAGGCTGGTCTGTGCTTGTCAGCAAGACTATGCAGGGGGATGCTGTGGGCAGAGCAGAGGACCCTGTTTGCTTGTGTTCAGGGTGAGATAGGACATGATTGGTACCAGTTCTCACAAATGTTTTGCGCAATTGCATAACACCATACAAGAAGAGAAACTACTAGAACAAGGCATTATTTAACTCACAAATCATATATATACATATATATATTCATATATGTGGCACACATATGTATTTATATCTAAACTGAATAAAATTATTTAAACTTTCAAATGTTTTATATAGCAAAGACGTTCATACCAAGCAAATATAAGAGAAACAGGTATTATCAGATGAGACCCACAGAAGATAAAGGTGGGAGAGACTCCCCCTCCTTTCCCCATCCCTCTGAGAGCAGAAACAGTGCTGGCCACAGGAGTTTAACCAGTCTGAGCCCAGAGTCTTTCCAGTTCCTGCTCAGCAGAATTAGTCATTTCTGTGGCCCAGTGACTGCCTATGTTTTCCCTTCCTTCCTCCTCCTCCTCTTTCTCCTCCTCCCCCAAATAAGCACTCTTATTACATTTATCCTGCTCCTTCTATTTCATATTGGGTATGATCAGAGCAGATAACTTGTCATTTGGTTTAGAAGTGGCTGGACCGAGAAGAGCCTGATCTGAGCCTGATGAAGAGGACGGCGCATCCCTCAGAGACTGCAGACACTGAGCTGGATGCACTCGCTGAATAGAGTCCGGGGCTGGTCTCCACTGGGGAAGGGATGAGTGTGCTTTCTGTGCAGGAAGAGAGTGTGCGTGGATACGTGGGTTTCACCAGGATTGTGGCAGAAACTGTTAGCTGTCTAAATATTTGATCTCCCCTTTTTCAACCGCAATAGACTTTCACTGTTCATAGTTAACTGTCCACAGAACCAAAACAACATTTTTCTCAGCTTCCTCTGCAACTAGTGTGTGGTTATGTGACTAAGTTCCAACAGATGGGATATAAGCATGAATAATGGGCATGACTTCTGGGTGTGACCTTAAGAGGAAAGGCCCATTCTCCCTTTCAAGTTTTCCCTCTTTCCACTGGCTGGAAGGCACACAGAGTACTGAGCTGTCTGGAACATGGGGATAATGATGGCATACTAGGAATAGTGGAGCAACAAGACAGAAGGGCCCTGGGCCCTGGACATCTTTGAGTTACAGGGCCAAGGTTTAACTTCCCAGACAAACCTCTATGTCATTTAAGCCACTGCCATTTAAGGTCTTTTTCTTACACAGTCGAATCTTTATTCTAAAAAAAAAAAAAAAAAACATGCCAAGGAAGGAAGCAGATCTCATAAAGAGCAGAATCTAACCAAATCTGGGGATTTGAGGGAAACATTCTGGAGAAGAAGTTTAATCTCTGATCTAAAGAATGAGAGGAACTAGGCTGGAAACACTTTCAGATAAGAACAAGCATGGGGTGTCGAGGTACCCAAAGAAGTTAAGTATGGAAGGAGATAGAAGGTATTTCCTGCTAAAACTGCAGAGGTCAGCACAACCCACATCACTCGAAGCTTTGTAGCCTTTTGATTAAGGAAGGTGAAGAAGATGAAAAGTCAAAAGTGACTCCCCAAAGTGAATCCAACTATGTGGTTTTTAGAACCATTTACTGAGAAAAGAAATGACAGTAGGTTTTGGGGGTGAAGATGATGAGTTCACTTTTGGATGTGTGGACTTGGAGGTGTTCGTGAGTAGTCAATTGGTCATGTGGATCTGGTACTGAGATCCACCAAGATCTTGGATGGAAATATGTTTAGGAGTCATTGGCAAGTGGATGGTAAACAAAGCTAGAGGAATGGATAAGAACACCTGGGAATGCATAGGAACACCTAAAAAAGTCTAAACTGAGAAAAGAATATGAGAGAAGAGAAGAAGGTCTAAAATCCAGCCCTGAAATGATTCCTGCATTCAGTGATTGAGTAAGAGTGGTGACGGACCAGTGAGACTGAGAAAGAATGGCCGGAGAGAAAGGAAGGAAGCCAGGCAAGTTTGTTGTCATGGAGATCAAAGTAAGAAAGTGTTTCAGTAAATAAATTATGGCCAATAATGTTGCATGCTGGTCACACAGGATGAGCTCTGATAAGTGCCTACAGGGCTTAACCATATGGAGATAGTTGATGACCTCGACGGAGAAAGAAAGGCCCTGGGCAGTGTGGGTGGAATCCAGATTAGGGTAGGCTGTATCAGGAGTGGATGGCACGGGAAAAGAGACACTACCTTCTACAGGTTTAGCTCCGAAGGGTAAGAGAGAGCGCGAGCAGCAGCTGCAGGGGTTCTGAGGTTGAAGGAGGTGTTTGTTTTGGTTTGGCTCTTTAAGTTGGAAAATTTTGAGTTGAGCTCATTTAAATACAGAAGGGAAAGGTCCATTTGCAAGGAAAAGATTGAAGATACAGAAGAGAGAGTGGAAAGCACAAAATTCTAGGCTCCTGAGGAGGTGGGGTTGCAGAATTCAGAGTATGTGGTGAGAGTCAGCAGAAAATGGAAGAGGGAAGGAGGGAGTGAGGGATGGAGCAGGGCCGGGGCTAGAGTGAGGCAAATAATGCACTCAACTAGGGCACCAAATTTAGGGAGGCACCAAAATAATAAACCCTCCGTAATTAAGATAAACACTATTTTAGTGCAATCTCTAAACAGATTAAAATTAATGCAAAGAATGTATGATGAATAAAATGTTAAAATATTAAACAAGGACAGGATCAGATATGGGTGGGTGAAGACTGGCTGGTGGAAAGCTAAAATAGTTTTCTTCAGAAAGTTTCTATTTTCTTTGTGAAGCAGGAGGTGAGGTCGGTTGTCTGGTGAAAGTAAGTGGGGAAGTAGATGGGAGTTTGGAGGTGAGAGCAGAGGTCCACAGAAGTCGTGGAGAGGGAAGGCAAGGTGGGGAAAGAAGCATGATAGGGCTGCAAGGGAAGCTGGTGACTATTCATTTCTCATGATCTGCCTGTTCTGTGATCTCCAAGGCATCTCTCAGAACTCAGGGCAAGCACAGGGAAGGCAGACAGACTTATTATCATGGGGGTTTAGTCAAGGAAAGAAATTTAGGATATTGGCGAGAGATTTAGTTATGATAATGGAGTAGGACCTTTGCTGGTGAGGGAGGAAGTCAAAATCAGAGAAGCTATGGTTGCCTTTGCTGTGCAAAAGCTTTTAGTAACTTACTGAATGGGAGACAATATTTGCAAATGATACGACCGATAAGGGGTTAATATCCAACATACATAAACAGTTCATATAACTCAACATCAAAAAAACAATCTGATGAAAAAATGGGCAGAAAACCTGAATAGACACTTCTCTAAAGAGGACATGCAAATGGCTAACAGGCATATGAAAAGATGCTCAACATCACTAATCATCAGGGAAATGCACATCAAAACCACAGTGAGATATCACAGGTGTGACCTGTCAGAATGGCTATCATCAAAAAGAACACAAATAAGAAATGCTGGTGAGGATGTGGAGAAATGGGAACCCTCATACTCTGTTGGTGGGAATGTAAACTGGTGCAGCCACTGTGGAAAACAGTACGGAGGTTGCTCAAAAAACTAAAAATAGAACTACTATGTGATCCAGCAATTCCACTTCTGGGTATATATCTGAAAGAAACAAAAATGCTAATTCCAAAAGATACATGCACCCCCAATGTTCATAGCAGTATTATTTATAATTGCCAAGATATGGAAACAACCTAAGTATCCATCAATGTATGAATGAATAAAGAAAATGTGGTATATATATACAGTGGGACACTACTCAGCCATAAAAAAGAATAAAATCTTGCCATTTGCAACAACATGGACGGACTTGGAGAGCATTATGCTAAGTGAAATAGGTCAGACAGAGAAAGAAAAATACTGTGACATCACTTACATGTGAAATCTAAAAAAACAACTAACTAGTGAATATAATTAAAAAAGAAACAGACTCACAGAGAGAGAACAAACCAGTGGTTATCAGTGGGGAGAGGGAAGGGGGAGGGGCAATATAGGGTTAGGAGTTTAAGGGGTACAAACTATTATGTATAAATTAAGCTACAAGGATATATTGTACAACACAGGGAATACAGCCAATATTTTATAACTATAAATGGAGTATAACCTTTAAAAATTGTCAATCACTATTGTACGCCTGTAAGATAAAATATTGTACATTAACTATATTTCAATAAAAAAAATTTTTTTAAGAGGCTTAAGAGTCACATCCACTAACATCAATGTATGAATGTGATTTTGATTCCAATTCCAAAAATAAATTTTAAAACTATAAAAACAATTGAAAAAAATAAAGGAGAAATAAGCTAAATCAAACGTGGAATTACAGCTCCATAAGGGAATGTAAACGCCATACATTATGGGCTGAGTTGTATAGTCTCCAAATTCATATGTTGAAGTCCTAATCCCCAGTACTTCAAAATGTGACTGTATTTGGAGACAGGGTCTTTAAAGAGATAATTAAGTTAAATGAGGTATTAGGGTGGGCCCTAATCCAATATGATTGATGTTCTTATAAGAACAGGAGATTTGGACACTGATAGTTACAGAGGGAAGAAAATGTGAAAACACAGGGAGAAGATGGCTATGTACAAGCCAAGGAGAAAGGCCTCCAAAGAAACCAGCCTTGCAGACAGCTCGATCTTGGTCTCCTAGCCTTCAGGATTGTGAGAAAATAAATTTCTGTTGTTTAAGCCACCCAGTCTAGGGTACTACTTTGTTATCGCAGCCCTAGTAAACTAATATACCACATATCTTAATGTTGTAGAAATAATAATGTAGCTTCATAACTTATTAACCCCTCTCTCCCATGAACCCTGGAAAAATTCTAGAATTAAGAAAAAACATGAACTTGCGAAATGAATAATAAAAACAACAAAACAAGAAACTCCTTGGGAGTCTGAAGGCAGTTTTGAAATAGTGTGGGAGGTAGACGTGTTTTTTGGGGGGGCACGGGGCTCTGCCTGGGGTGGTGGGCGACCAGAAGCAGCCATGAGACGGCCTGGAGGGAAGCAGAAACCCCAGCAACAGGCAGCAACAGGCAGCAACAAGCAGAAACAGGCAGCAACATCCCCAGCCTGTCCATGACTTATATCAGAGTAGAAGCATTAGTGCACTTGGCTGGGGAGACGGGTTGATGAAAACAGGCTGACCAGCTCCCCTCTGACACTGACTTCTTTGCCCCTCCCCCTCCAAATCCTAGGGTTGATGGATTATGAACTGGGGAGTGGGTCTCTCAAAGCTACTTCTTCCTTAGAGATCAACAGTGTAACCCTGAACAGAGTTGCCTTTGTTGAATGGAGTGAAAACAAATAAGAGTGATTAACATTAATGCTGTGGTGACAGGGGCTCACAGGCTTCCTTCTCAAATTCGTCTGGAGGATCACACATGCCTCTTCCCCAATCCACATTACCAGACACTCCCACGGTCACAGGAGCTCACAGGCCAAAATAACCCGGCACCTGTGGAGGAACAAAGAGACCATGAAATGCAGACAACAAATTGAATCACATATACCAACTGAATCAGAAATATTAGAACAGATGAACCAAGAATTTCAAAGATGCATAATGAATATACTTAAGGAGATAAATGAAGATACTAGCAATCTGAACCAAAAAATCATTAGAAAATGGAAATATGAGGTCCCCTCGTTAAACGCTCACGGGTTTCCAAAAATCCACAAACTACTGTAATTGTTTTCTTTGATACCCCTATCGCGCTTATTCAAGCTGCTGGCTAACAACTATACCCCAAATATGTGCACACCAATCACTATTTCCAGACTGTGGCCTTTTTCCTCTCTCTTTTGTGTATTAAATCCGGTTTTTGCCTTTGTTTTTTAACAATAGTGTAATGACTGCCTTCCTCATGTGACTAAATTGCTGAAGCAAATTAACTAAAGGTCCCTGAGTTATGCTTTGACTAAACAAAATAGAGGGAAAATGTAACAAATATGAAAAAATGGCATGGAGGATACAGCTAAAGAGTAAGTTAGAGATTGTAAAATCAGATTGAGGAATTTTCCCAGGTGGCTGCAGGAAAAAATAAAGATATGGAAAACATAAAAGGAAAAATAAGTAATATGGAGGGTAAGGAAGGTAGAATCATGCCAATATCTAGATTTTATGGGTTCAAAATAGAGACGGGGGAAAATTGGAGAAGATACATTTAAAGAGATAATGAAGGTAAATTTTCCTAAATTAAAGAAAAATGAAGGGCCTCAGATTGAAAGAAATCAAAGAAAACCAAACAGACAAAAAAGAAGATTCCCTACCTAGATACATTACTGTGAAATTTAAGAACGTTGATGACAAAAATAAAATATGCAGAGTTCTCAGAGAAAGGGAACAGATATCTAAAAAGATCAAGAATCATGTTGATATCAGACTTTCAAAGCAACATTAGATACAAGAAAAAATAAAGTAATATTTTTAAGTACTAAAGGAAAAGACCTTGGAGCCTGCAGAAAACATTGCCTTAAATAGAAAGGTTTTATATGCAATTCCCATGAGTTCAGCACTGGTATCATTACTATTAACAAACTACTAAGGCTTCTGGGCAATGCAGTAAGAAAAGACAAAGATAGAGGGGTATAAAGTTAGGAAACGTAAAGCTAAAACATTTACAGAAATATGATCATCCACCAAAAACCAACAGAATAAAAAAACTATTAAAATTCATAAGGGAGCTTAGGTGTGATAAAAATCAATAGTATTTTTTCTCACCACAAATAACCAACCTAAATTTTAAATATAGTATAAAATAATATGCTATTCATAATGACAACAAAAAGCATAATGTATCTAGGGATTAACTTAACCAAGAATGGACCAGACCTCTATGGAGAAAATTATAAAATTTTAAAAACATACAACATGATCTGAATAAACAGTTATATTTTTCAACAGGAAGACAATATTAGTATGTCAGTTATCCGCAAATTGTTCTAGTGAATTCAATTTTAATGAGAATTTTTGTTGGATTTTCGAGGACCAGTAAAGTTGTCCTCAAATGTATGTGAAAGGCTAAAAATCCATAAATAGCTAAGCCAGTATTGAAAAAGAAGACTCAAGAGGGGGAACTTATTTTACAAGATATTAAGACATACTGCAGAGACAAGCAATAAAAACAGCATGGGAAGGGTATAAGAACGGACACCACGGACTACTAGAACAGAGCAGGGCGCTCAGATACAAACCTAAAGATATAGAACTAAATATACATTGGCACCAGGCAGCCATGGGTAAATGACTTAGAAACAAATGGCATTCTGCTCTGCAAAGGTCAAGTATTTATTGTAGTTCAGCCTAGAACAATTTACAAAACCTGGTATTCAATACACAGATCTATCACTACAGTGGATTAATCCAGGGACATTAATGCTAAATGAAAGGCAGGTATGTTTTTCACTGGGGTTAATAAGAGAATAACTGATTCTAGAGCCTCTCTTTTAGGCTTGGGCCATAACTGAAACTTTTAGGGAGGCTCTCCCCTTGAGCTGTCCGACTAGGGCACTTATTTTCTTAGGCAGAAGGCACTGGCATCATCGGGACTTCTCCATCTGTGTACATGGAGAGTAACAGCAGTCACCATTTACGAAATGTGGGTCTCCTGCTTGCTGATACCATACAGTCAAAGGAAAGTATGCGACATGGTGGTATTTCTTGAACATTTTTGTCCACTATTTCTTCAAATATTTTTTCTTCAACCCCATCCTCTTTCTGGGTCTGTAATTATATATACATTAGACCTCTTTATATTGTCCCACAGGTTACTGAAGTTCTGTTCTTTTTTGCTTTTGTTTTTTAAGTCTATTTCCTGTGTGTCATTTTGGACTGTTTCTATCGCTATGTCTTCAGCTTTATTACTTTTTATTTTCCTGTAGCGCCTAAAGTGCTATCCATCCCATGTAGAGATTTAAAAATTTCAGATATTATATTTTTCATCTCTAGAAATTCTATTTGCTTCTTCTTTTTTAAAAAACTCTTCAGTTTCTCTCCTGTCATATTTTGTGTTAAATCCTTGAGCATATTAAGCTCATAAGTCCTTCTCTGTTAATGCCATCATTTTTGTCATTTCTGGATATGGTTCTATTGACTATATATTTTCCTACTTACTTGGAATGCCTATTACGTTTTGACTGGATGCCTGATATATTGAATATAATGTTGTTGAACTCCGGATTTTGTCCTAGTCTTTTAGAGAGTATCAGGCTTTGCTTTGGCGGGCAGTTAGGTTACTTACTGAGCAGTTTGACTCTATCAGGGCTTGTCTTTAAGCTTCTGAAGGGTCTAAACTAGCCCAGAGTCTAGGGCTAGTTTACCTCACTCCTAAGACATGACACTTCGGGGGTCTCTAAAGCATACTCCGTTCGACAACCGTATTCAACAGTCTCTCCACTCTGGCTCCAGGGAACTCAAATGATTCCTAGCCCAGTGTGAGCTCTGAAAATTGTTTGTCTTACTGCTCCCCAATAATTGTTCTTTCCTGGTCTTGTGGAGTTTCACAGAACATATTCACTGATTTTTATTCAGCTAAAGATACAAGGGTGAGCCTATGCAGATTTCTGAAGCTTTTTCTCCATAAACTCCGCCTCATAAATTCCAACCAACTTGGCCTCGCCAAATTCCCTTAAAAAAAATCCCCATCTCATTTGTTTCTCTTCTCTCAGCTACAAAGGTCCGGAACTACCTGTCGTCCAATGTCTGAAAACAGTTGTTTCACATACTTTGTTCAGTTTCTTAGTAACTCCAGACCTATTGCTTCTTCTTGTCCAGCAGTGGGCGTCTCAAACGCCTTATGGAAAAACGTAGATTGTTTTATAAATGCTATTCTCTATGGTTAAAATTCACCTCTCTCTCGGATACTCCTCGTTTACGTCTCAGGAGATGGTGATGGGTCATTTCCTCTGGCGGAATCTCTAGGGACTACGGCCCGAACTCTGGCGTCGCTTCAACCCGGCGCACGCAGCATTCAGTTTCTCCCGCGCGCACCTCCCTCCCGCTTCGCTCCTCCCACCTCTCCTTCCACCCACCGCCCCCCACCGCCCGCCTCGGCGGAGGCGCCGGCGTTCCGCGCGCCGGCTCACTGCGCCTGCGCGGCGTGTGGACGCCTCACGCTCCCGGAAGTGGGAGGTGTCCACTCGAGTTTGTGTGGTCGCTGCCGCGGGAACGCGAGCCCGGTAATTTTTCAGCGGAGAAAGGCGAGGCTTTCGGGCTTGGCCGAGTGAGAGAGCGAGTGGTGCACTCCAGCAGCTCTCTTCTTACGTGACACGCGGCATGGAGGATGAGCAGAGCCACCAGCCCGACGGCGAGGCCGTGGCTCCCGCGCGGCGCGGGTCGCGGGGGTCGGAGTGCGGGGAGGAGGCGCAGCGCCCGAATCCCGAGGTGAGAATCCGCCCGCGCGCCGTTGTCTTCGAGGGTTTCCCTGAGGAACAGCAGCCCGTGCGCCCTGGGGCCACAGCCCTGGCCGCCTTCCCCTGGCCCCAACTCCGGGAGCCTTTACTCGGGGGTGGTTGTCAGTAAGCCCCCTCTGGTCCCAGTTACCGTCTGGAAGTGAGTAAATAGTCCAGACGAGAAGTATGCGAACCGCGGTTTTATTAGCTCTGCGTGGGAACTCTGCTCTGAACATTCTGGGCGCACGGTTACTGTTGTCATTCTGTGTAGCCCTAATCTGTAGCGGGTAGTTGATGTTTTTAGAAATACCACGACAGCTCAGCTCTAGCTATGTCACTTCTTAAGACCTTTAAGCCCAGCTCCCAGCCTTGGCAAAAGGTGATTGTGCCTGTTAGCTGGAGCTTCGTCTCTGGTTTTCGCCCATTTACTCCTACCTCATATAAACGTAATGTATGACTGATACCCTTAATGAGTTTGATAGCTCACCGATAGATCCTAGTTACAGTGGCAGAGTTGTAAAAACCGTCTTAAAACTTCTTTATTCATCTTCTTTGACACATACAATTATTGTTGACTGGCGCTGCAGAGTGTGAACGATCTAATACTCGAATTGGTCATTTTCTATTAATAACATACAAATGCGGAGCACCTCATAGTGTGGGTACTTGCAGGAGGCTTCCTAGCTCTTGCTCTTTCCGTCTACAACCCATTCCCCACATAGCAGGTAGAATGAGCTTTTAGTAACATGAATCTGACTGGTTTCTCCCCTCCTGAGTCTTCAGTTTGCTGCCCACAGGACCTGGCTCCTTTCTCCATTGTTAACTGCACCTCGTACGACTCTTCCCTTTTGCTCTCAGTGCCCAGCATCCTCGGTTTTATGGTGGATGATCTTTCTTGTTAAGGGTCTTTGTGTGCTTCCTTTGCTGTGCATGCTCTTCCCCTGGGTCTTTTGCATAGTTATCTGCCTCGCCTTATGATATTACTTTCAAAAAGGCCTCCATGTCCCTTCTGTCTAAAGAACCACTCTTCTATCCCGCCATACCTCTTCAGTTTGAGATACTGTCAATAACATCATCAAGTGAGTCGGTTTAAAAATAATTTTTAAAACTTTATTTTTAATGAGAGAAGTGTGATTGAATACACTTCATTAGATTTGGAAGTCTTAAAACTTTGAGATATAGTGACTTAAGGCCTGGGTTTATGTTCCTAGTTGATTTTACTGACTATCATATTTGTTAAAAACTTGTTGTTGGATGCTTTTAATAAATAATGATACAGTCCTTTTTTTTTTCCAGGCTCAAGTAAGCAAAATATTTTGTTGGATTTCAGCTAAGTAAATTTTCATTATCCTTGATGTCAACGAAATTCTTTTTGTAAACTAATAGGTGTTGCATTTTTATATTTTTAACCAAGTAGGTTCAAATTTCATCAGAACTCTTCTTTTGGAAGGATTGTAACCAAGTTTAATTCTGCTTCTAAGTTTGTTTGTTTGTTTTTTATGTGTAGATGCAAAGGCTTTTTTTTTAAATAGGTAATGAGCACGTTTTCTTTTTTTTTTTTTTTTTGGCAATAAAATAATGGAAACACTTCCAGAACATCTATTTTCCAAATGTTCTTGCCACAGAAGAGGTTTCTCTTGATAAGCAGTTACTTGCTAAGTTATTGTTAAAACATATTTTCTTTCATCTTGAAACAAATAGGGTTTATTTAAAAAAAAAACAACTTTTAAGGATCAAGCTATTAATCCCTTTCTCATCACAGAAAATGACAGCAATTTTGGAATACCTTTTTGTAAGAGGAAATATGTAACTCATTTGTAAGTTCAATAGCACTTTTAAGTACTTTACCACAAGATAGTCAGCCTCCATTTGGTATAAAAGATTTTCATGGTCAATTCCATATTGTAAAGATTCCCTCATTTGGGATAATATAAACCGTGCAACCATTTACTGGGACGTGTGAAAATTGCAAGATGTCACAGTATCATGAAGGTGAATGTTCCCCCTTGTACTGTGAAGTCTGTCCCTACTTTCCTCATTGTATGGCCGGTACTTTGTGACATGTGACAGATGGACACAGACATTGGGGAGGGCGCCATTATCAATCCATGTATTACTTAGTAAACTAATTTTGTGTTTTTGTAGATTAATAATACATACAGGGTTTTAAATATTTTCCTTCTGCTCCTTAGTGGATTGTCTTAGTGGATTTTCTTTGGAAACCATTAGTGTAGACCACAATTTGTGAGAACTGGACCTTGACCATGTCCTAAACTTCACTGAAGGAAGAGGGCTAGGGTTGTACCCAGGAGAGGAGGCAGAACTTTCTTTATAGAAATCATGATTTGTAGCATATCTAGAAGAGGCCTAAGTGTTACTTGTGGGTAATATTTGTAGCCACAGTTCTAGATAAGAATTAAGCAAGTGAGTCAGAGAGAGGATTTAGCCAAGGAGAAAATTTGCTTAAATTAAGTGAGACATTTGTTTTGGTAGACAAACTGTTACTCATTGTTGACCTAAATTTTAACCCGATTGAAGATGAAGTTTAAAATTCACTGTAAGTGTAAAGACAAAGGATAAGTCAGGAATCCTGATTAAATGCTAATGATAAAGTAGCCAGGCATTGTAAATTTAATATATTATTGAAAGCTAAGTATTTTCTTATCTTAGTCAAATATCCATGTTATAAAGTTTTTTTTTTTTTCTGTGCTTTTTTTTTTATTTTTTATTTTTTTTATTTATGGCTGTGTTGGGTCTTGGTTTCTGTATGAGGGCTTTCTCTAGTTATGGCAAGTGGGGGCCACTCTTCATCGCGGTGTGCTGGCCTCTTCACTATCGCGGCCTCTCTTGTTGCGGAGCACAGGCTCCAGACGCGCAGGCTCAGTAGTTGTGGCTCACAGGCCCAGTTGCCCCGTGGCATGTGGGATCTTCCCAGACCAGGGCTCGAACCCGTGTCCCCTGCATTGGCAGGCAGATTCTCAACCACTGCGCCACCAGGGAAGCCCTATAAAGTTTTTAAAACATTGGTCAACAAGGAACCTCAGTATAATTACTCTTCAAGGGACTTCTCTGGTGGCGCAGTGTTTAAGAATCCGCCTGCCAATGCAGGGGACATGGGTTCGAGCCCTGGTCCGGGAAGATCCCACATGCCACGCAGCAGCCAAGCCCGTGCACACAACTACTGAGCCTGCATGCTGCAACTACTGAAGCTCGTGTGCCTAGAGCCCATGCTTTGCAACAAGGGAAGCCACTGCAGTGAGAAGCCCGCGCACCACAATGAAGAGTAGCCCCCGCTCGCCGCAACTAGAGAAAGCCCGCGTGTAGCAATGAAGACCCAGTGCAGCCAAATAAATAAATAAATAAAATTATTTTAAAAAATTATTCTTCAATTTATGGACAGTTCATACATTGGAATTCCTGTCCTCTTTCCTCAGAGGAGATTGGAGAGAGTAATTCTTAAGTATTCTAGCACAGTATCTGCTAAATGTGTGTTGCATTAAATTGAGAGCTAAGAGTGAGAAATAGTCCCTGAACCATCAGGATCAGTTCCAGCTCAGGGACTGTGTCCTATCCATGGTTATCCCTCCTTAATCTGTCATTAAAGTTCACATGAGGACAATGTGGTAAGTTATAACTAAGTTAACAAGCTTTTGTATGGATTGCTAGTGAATTCCAAAGTATTTTTGAAAATTCTGAAACATACCTAATATTTGTAACATTGCATGTGGAAAATAACTTGTAAATGAATCTTTGGAACTTCACATATTAGTAATTTGGGACTACCTGTGGTGTGATTAGAATCGAATTATGTCTTTCTTAACATGGATTTTCATTTAAGAAAGGAGGAAAGGTTTATAATATAGTAACTATAGTTCTCCTGAATAACTGAATATATGTGTAACTTTCGGAAATTGTGTGTTTTGGAACTGAATTTATTTCCTTCTTTGCCTTGGATACCAGCAAGTTTTGAGTCAGATTTCTGGTCCCTTTAATTTTTATATTGGCCAATTTCTGTTAACTTTGTGAAACGAAGTCAGGTTAAAAAATTCTCAGGATGTATACATGCGTAATGTTGTAAAAGTTTACTTAAAAATTGGTTCATTTGTAAATTTTAGAATACTGCTTGTGAAAAGGTCTGACCTACAGTCTGTGATGGTTATTAGTAAAGTTACCATTTATTAATAGCCATGGTGGATATGGTGTCAGGAACCTGCTATACTTGATCTCATTTAATCCTTATAATAATCTCTCCCAGATACTATTTATCATTACCAATACCAAATACTATTTGAGACAGTTATTATTATACCTTATTTTATAGATAAGGAAACTGAAGATCAGAGTAATAAGTAATTACCCAAGGTTATGCTACTATTAAACAATCAGCTGGCTCTGTACTGAGGTTGCTCTGACTCCCAAAACCAGTGCTCTTTTTACTTAGCTTCATTTCCTGTAAGGAACCTCGTGACTGAGAAGAGAGCAGGGTAAATTGTATTGGAAACACATCCTCCTTCTTCCTAAGCAGTTTTTATTGAACGTATAGCACAAAGAGCCCTTAGGAGTTTGAATCTTTAAGATGTTTGTACTAATTATAAACTTTATATATATATATATATATGTATTTTTTTTGTGTGTGGTAGAAAAAGCAGCGATGTAGACTTGATGGCCAAGAAGCAAAAGGATCTAAGTTCATTACCTCCAGTGCAAGTGATTTCAGTGACCCGGTTTACAAAGAGATTGCTATTACGAATGGTTGCATTAATAGAATGAGTAAGGAAGAGCTCAGAGCCAAACTTTCAGAATTCAAGCTTGAAACCAGGTAATTAAAAATAACTTTAAAATTATAAAAGTAGTACATGTTCATCTAGAAAATCTTGAAAACACTGAAAAATATCTGTAATCCTATTATAAAGAGATAACCATTACTAACAATTCAAATAACAGCTGTAATTTACATTCTTATACATGAAACTTTGTGTGACTCTGATTATTTCTGTCAGTCTTTTAGACGATAGAGTAGTATTGCTGAATTAAAGTTGATGAATATTTTGATCGTCTACCAGAAGTGTATAGGAGTATCTATCATTTTATACCGAGTATGTTTAAAAAATTTCTTTTGTTGATCATTTGGTTGATAGATAATTATAACTTATTAACAAGATTGAGTATTTTTCCTTTTTCTTGTTCATTTGTATTACTTTTTATAAAGAAGATTTCTTTGAAACCAGGTAATTAAAAAAAAACAGCTTTCACCTACTAGGAAGTATTTTTTCTTCTGTTTTAGTTTCTAAAAATATGCAGTATGATAGTAAGCGTTATGTTTAACTGTATATTGAATGAGAAAATAATGCAGCTTAGCCAACTCAAGAGTGTGTATGTGTGCATGTGTGTGTATCTTCAATGAGATGTATACATACTTAAGTTTTAATAACTTTTTGCGAAACAAATCACTTTATTTTGACTTGGGGCATGGGGCAGGAATGACCTTTGGGATCCAGAAAAACATGTAGCTTCTTGATACACAAGAGAATTGCCAGGCATCTAGAAAAAAATAACTACAGGTAATAGAGGAAAACTTATTGTTTTGGGGTCCCCCTGAATCCTTATTCTCTTATAAGCAGTATTCCTCCTCTTTGCTTTAAAGTAGAGCTTCACTGCTTTTCAAAAGAGCACACATGTATTTTTTCCCCTTTCTCGATTGTCTGCTCCATAATTTGTGAAGAAGATTTTTACCTCCTTTCCCCCTGACTCTTTCTATTCTGGAAATACAACGTGTAGCCGACTTAAGATTTTCTGGGCAAAATGTGTGTTCTTCCCAGGTGTGAAGATCAGTTGCTCACTCCTAATTTATATGGGAGCTAGAGAGATCAAATGTATGTTTATACGTTTAGTCAACAAACACTTACTGAATTGTAAGCACTTTACTAGGTAATAATGTTATAAAGGTAAAACAGATCTACTCCCTATTTTGGAAATCTCAGTCTTTTAGGAAAATACACAAACCAGTAATCACAGTACAGAGTGACCAAAGCTGTATTGAAGGTCTGGCCAAGTACATCATGAGAATGCGGAAGAGTCTGTCTCAGGGATTCAGAAGTGACATTTGAATTGACTTAAAACAGAAAAGGGAGGGGGAGGGTATTTTGGGCAAAAAGAAATAAAAACTCATAATTTCTGTTTGTATATTTTCTGCTACATGATCTTGCTTTTTCTTTGTACAACCAAAGTTGTGGAACAGGAAAGCATGCCCCATTTTCGGGACATGACTTGTATTGCGTTTTGTCTGCAGTGTGCAGCGTACTGTGGGGAGGGGGAACATCTGAAGAAGATGATGAAATGATAGGTCGTAGCCTAGTGGTGAAGGAACTCTGTGCTAAAGTCTGCGTTTTACCTCGTAAGCAGAAGGGAGCCACTGAAGTATTTCAGCAGGAAGGTGGTGCTAGTGCCTAGTTCTCGAGCAAGGTGAAGAATGAAGAGGAGGGCTGTGATAGTGGAGATGTTTGCCAGAGTCCAGGAAGCTAATGGGAGCCCCACCTGAGAGAATTCAGGAGATCCAGATTCTGTATGTTTCTCTGAGTTGGAATTGGCAGAAATGGTGATTGTTTGGATGTGGGGGGCAAGGGAGAGGTTAAAGATAAAGTTTTCTCTCTGGAGTAACTGGTTATGTGTTGATGTTGCCATTAGGTTTGCAGACAAAAATTTTAGTAAATTACGTTTTACCTTTAGTAAAATATAGAAAGAAAGAAAAGAAATTAAGACAAAGTAATCCAAAGCTGTCACATAACGCAGAGGTCACGCACAATACCTTAATATGAAAGGAGTTGAGGGTTTCCTTCCTAGGTTTTGGTAGTTTGGAAAATCTCAAGCAAATAAACATATTAACATATATTGTCTTAAAACAACTTGCTGGTTAACTATCAGGATTTTTCATGGATAAGATTCCTTTTTAGTGGTAGTTTAGAAAGGAAAACAAAAGGTTAGAAACATTTTTTCTAATGGTCACTAATTGGTGACGCGGCCAAAATGCCTTCCTTGTCACTTCCCATTAGTTACAGTTTTTAGATCCTCCTATTTTTTACTACCATTTTGTATTTGCAGGCCCTTACAGGACTCAACCAAGTAACAGTGAAGGAAGTCTAAGTAATGGTTGCGATTTTTGATTTTTTGAAGTAATATATACTGTTTGACGAACGAATGTGACCACCTTTACCCACCATTGTCATAAATTTAGAACCACTTTGCCCCACCTCCCTTTTGTGGAACGTATATTTTAAAAATACCTGTAAAACAGAAATCTCCTGAATCAAATTCTACCCATGGTAAACTAAGAAATCTAATTACAATTAAGAATCTACTGACTATGACAGTGTTCTTCTGGACATGGTTTATTCTAGGGTCTCCTAAATTAGTTTTCCTAGTTAAATAGCTAAGGGACATTCAACTTTATATACTAGTAGGCTCATAATGCTTTCAAATTCATGTGGATTTTTTTAGTTGTCTAACTTAACAAAAGCCAAAAGAAAGGAAAGAGAGAGCATAATATGTTCAATTTACCTGAATTTTCATTCTCTGAGATTTGTGTTTGGTCAGCAGAATAATTCAGTATTAATTTCGGTTTTTGTATCATGTATGTCATCTTATTATATAAGGCAACAGGGCTGTGTAGGTAGTGTATGCCGACAAAGGTTATGGTTTGAAAAACCAATATATAATATATCGTACTACAAAAATGAAAAGTTACATGTGAATTAAAATATTGATGCTGTATTAAACGTTCTGTTTTAATTAGTTCTTTGCTAAATTAGCTTTGCTTTCTTTACATTTATTTTGGCTAAATTATGCTGTGATAATGCTATCAGTGTTCAACCCAGTGCCAGCAGGTAAGAGTTCAGATTCTTGCCTGTAAAATTCACCTAAGCGTTAATTTTATTCTTATTTTCCTTAGAGGTGTAAAGGATGTACTAAAGAAGAGACTAAAAAACTATTATAAGAAGCAGAAGCTGATGTTGAAAGAGGGCAATTGTGCTGACAGTTACTATGACTACATTTGTGTTATTGACTTCGAAGCCACTTGTGAAGAGGGTAACCCACCTGAGTTCATACATGAAATAATTGAATTTCCTGTTGTTTTACTGAATACTCATACCTTAGAAATAGTAAGTGAATTGTTTTAATTTTATTTTTAGCAACAGCTATTCTGGGGTTGGCTACTAAGGTCCCATTTGCTGTTTCAGCTAGAATTAGAATTCTAAAGAGGGGGTGTTTGCTCTTGCTGCATACTTAATAGTTGGGCTATAATAAAATAATTTCAGAGTCTGCTCCTCTCCTTTTCCAGTAGCTAAAACAAATAAACAAACAAAAAACAAAAAAAACTGATGCCTGGTCCTCGTCCCAGAGATTCTGATTTAGTTGTTCCGTGGGGCCCCTGGCATCAGCCTTTTTTTTAAAGCTTCTCAGTTGGTATACAGTCAGGGTTGAGAACCACTGTGGTAGACTAATGTATACTCTGATCTATAAAAATGATAAGGTATAGAAATTACCTTTCAACTTAAAACTAGTTAGCTTTCTGGTGAACAGTTTATGGGGGAAACAACTCTTGTAACCTTGGCTTCTAAGCCATATAACATATTTGCTTTAGATACTCATTGTCAGTGCATTGTTAGTGTAGGAGCTCAGCAGGATCCCTCCAGATTAATACGGTTTCCCTTGTAAATCCTGAGCAAGGACTGTAACAGCTCATCTACCCAGAAGTACCACGTCCGTGGTATCCCCAGTTGCCACCAGCACTCTGGGAATAACTATAAAAAGGCTTAGTGCATGAAAATGCATACAATTTTTTCTTTCTGTTGTTTGAAGCCTCTTTTAGTTACAGTCTTAATCAGCCCATTTATATAATTTCCTTGTCCAAAGCAGATTAACGGTCAGTAAATTAAAAGAAAAAAATGACAGCTATGAAGGCAAATCATCTTGCATAACTCACTAGATCTTACTTCCTCTCTCTCACTCAAGGACATGGCTCTAGCCATTCTCCTCCCTTATTTAGACATGAATGATTCATTGCTTCCTACTATATCGTTCCCATCACATACAAACGTTATTTTTCACACCATAAAAAGCCTTCACTTGACCCACTCCCTGCCAGCTACCCCATGTCTTTGTTCCTCTACAGCAGATTTCTTTGTAAAAGTTATATACAGTTCTGTCTGTTTCCTCCCATTCTCTGTTAAACCCATACCACTTGTAGGTTTTTTTTTTTTTTAAACATCTTTATTGGAGTATAATTGCTTACAATGGTGTGTTAGTTTCTGCTTTATAACAAAGTGAATCAGTTATACATATACATATGTTCCCATATCTCTTCCCTCTTGCGTCTCCCTCCTTCCCACCCTCCCCATCCCACCCCTCTAGGTGGTCACAGACCACCAAGCTGATCTCCCTGTGCTATGCGGCTGCTTCCCACTAGCTATCTGTTTTACGTTTGGTAGTGTATATATGTCCATGCCACTCTCTCACTTTGTCCCAGCTTACCCTTCCCCCTCCCCATAGCCTCAAGTCCATTCTCTAGTAGGTCTGTGTCTTTATTCCCATCTTACCCATAGGTTCTTCATGACCTTTTTTTTTTTTTTTCTTAGATTCCATATATATGTGTTAGCATACGGTATTTGTTTTTCTCTTTCTGACTTCACTCTGTATGACAGACTCTAGGTCCATCCACCTCACTACAAATAACTCAATTTCGTTTCTTTTATGGCACTTGTAGGTTTAAGTTATGTATTCCAGCCCATCACTCCACTAAAATCACTCCTCAGTGTCACCTTTGACCTTTACCTAAGTCCTGGTGGAATTGACCACTGTCTCCTTCAAGTGACTGCCAGAACCCCTCATTCTCCTGCATTTTCGCCAGCCTCACTGGGTTCCCCTTCACAGTTTCCTTCACTGGTTGCTCCTTCTCTTCCCAACTTCCTAATATAGGATGCTGTAGGTTCAATTCCAGGTCCTCTTCTCTATATAGATCCTCTCCTTTAATGATCTCGTCTATCATCTTGTTCCATAGCTTTTAGAAGCTACATGCTGATGTCTTCCAAATACATATCTCCAATCTTGTCCTCTGTCCCAAGTCCAGACTGTTACTTAACATCTCTACTTGGACATCTAAACAGACATCTTAACATGTCCCAAATTTACCCGCAACCTGTTTTATCTTCAGCCTCCCTAGCTTGAGGACTAGCAACTCTGTCTTTCTAATTGCTCAGTCCAGAAACCTTGGAGTCATCCTTAACTCCTGTTTCTCTCACATCACACATCCAGGCCATCAGTGACTTGTTTGCTCTGCCTTCAAAATATATCCAGAACCCAGCCACTTAACCACACTGCTATGACTGTAGTCTGAGTCCCACTGATTTCTTGTCTGGATTTGCTGCTTTCGTTCATCATTTAACCAGTCTCTGTTTCTCTCCTTATTCCCTGCAGCCAATTCTCAACCTAGTGACCAGAGTGATCCTTATGAAATATAAGTCAGAGCACTTCACTCCTCTGCTCACGACTCTTTTATGGCTCCCCATGTAACTCAGAGTAAAAATCATATTCCTTATATGATCTGGCCTCTTGTTACCTCTGATTGCACCATATTGACCTGCTTGCTGTTTCTCAGAAATTCCAGGCATGCTCCACCCCCTCACCTCCCAGAGCTTTAGCTCAAATTCCTTTCCTGCAGAGATCTTGCTGCTAATTCCCTTCCTCCCTCCTATCCTTCCTTCCTTCCTTCCTTCACTCTTGCCTTCTAAATAAAGTCTAACTGGTTCTCTGTGCAATAGTGTAGCTTGAATACCCCACAGACCCAATGTTTCTGATCCCTCTTATCTACTCTACTTTTTAAGAACCCTCATCACCTTTTAACTTACTATGTAATTTATTTAAGTGATTATTAAATATTTGGTCAATGAATGCATAGTCCTCTGGCATCATTCTGTTGAAAGTATTAAATAACAAATACAATTTTATTAATGTCATACTTAGTAGTACCTGCTTACAATGGTAAGGGAAGTTGCAGCATATTTTTTTTAAAGATTTTCATTTAAAATTATGAAACAAAATACTGATATTTAAAAGGATAGACTTCATTTATCTATGAAATTCAATTAAGTAGAATTTTTCCTTTTGCAATATGTCTGGTAAGTAAAGAACATCTATAACTTTTGAAGTTCAAATGTTCTTTGCTGTTCTTTTACTCTTTTATAATTGTTAGTAACTTGATAATTCATCTGCTTAATACACGAGTGTGTAAAAAGAATTTTATAAACACTATTTTTCTTAATTTTTTAATCTTCTACTATAAGTAATATTCTTTGTTTTTTTCTCCATAGCTACCTAGTATTAATAATTGCTGCCGATAAATCTTTAGGCTTTGAAATTGTCCTTAATTTTTAACAAGTGACTTAGTGTGATCTGGTTTAGGGAGGCAGCATTGGGCCAGAGGAAAAAATGCTTAGAGACCTGAGCCTGATGATAACCATGCCGTCCTTACTGAGTTCACAAAGTTGTTGTGAGCA
Source organism: Balaenoptera acutorostrata (assembly GCF_949987535.1). Taxonomy (NCBI): domain Eukaryota; kingdom Metazoa; phylum Chordata; class Mammalia; order Artiodactyla; family Balaenopteridae; genus Balaenoptera; species Balaenoptera acutorostrata. The sequence continues at coordinate 17,111,610 of NC_080084.1, read as the reverse complement.
TAAAATAAGAAGGCAATCATGAAAGCTTCTTGAAGAGGTTAAACATTGCTAAAATAATTAGTAGTATTATTGCCCTTTAAATTACTACATATCATATAGTTAAATTTTTATTATTCAGAATTCAGTTTAGTGGAATCTTAATATAAAAATAAGGACTAATCAGGAGTAAATGGGAGAGCAGGAATCTGAACTAATTTAGTTGTAACTGCAGACTGGCATTTCTTCAGCATACTATGTTATTTAAAAAGCTCTTAATATCTTGAACTAGAGGTTGCATTAATAGGCTTTACAGTTTCAAAATATTATAAACAAAATCATTGACGTTTTGCTCCTCTGGTTAAACTTTGGTTTGAAGACTTGCTTTCAGGTACTTGTTCTATCTTAAACTTTTTTAAACTATGAAGCATAATTTTTTAATTAAAAAATTAGAGTACTTTGGGAATAGGGCATTATCCTTAAATTGTTAAAACTCTAGACAGGTCTGTGCCTTGAGCCATCTATAAGATTACAACCTTATGTGGCTGACATAGTCACGTTATGTATCATGTATCTTAAGTCATAGAAAATACTTTAATTTGCTGTCCTTCCCTTGTAGGAAGATACGTTTCAGCAGTATGTGAGACCAGAGATTAACACACAACTTTCTGACTTCTGCATCAATCTAACTGGAATTACTCAGGTTATAATTCTGTGTTCCTTTTTCTAGAGTTTGAAAGAAGTTTTGAAATTAGGGGTTTATTTCATAGTTTAAAAAAATTATTGTTGTAAATAATTAAATGCGATACTTTCCTTGCTTGGTAAAGGTCTTTTGTATTGTAATATTTAAAAAATAGAAAAGCACATTTTACACCTGGTAAGATTTTTTTTCAGCCTTTCCTTTTAAGGAGTTGTAAACATTTCATTTGTATGGAGCATTAGTGAAGGAAATGTTAGTTACCATGTTGAACTTGGAGATGAAGTTTTAAAATGTATCTGTTTACAACCTGATTTTATATATAGCTTAATTTTTTTTAGGCCTTTGATTTTTGGTTGTATTCTAATGTGGTAGGCCCTTTGTTCATTTACTTAGTTCCTTTATTCATTCATTCAGCAAATATTTGAGGGCCTGCTATAATATTCAATATTGACCAAGCTACGATGGATACAAAGATGGTCAAGGCAGTCTCTCTCCTCAGCTCACTTAACAATCTGTAAGTCAGGGGGACAGACAGAAGAAAACACTGGTCACAGTATACAGTATGGTTAGGAAGACTGACAGTCAGTGTTTCATTAGGGTGTCATGGGCATCTGTAGGAAGACCTCCCTCTGACAGAGGGAAGGGAGGGCTGTCCTGGGCAAAACTCAAGTTGGTGAACTTGGGCTGAGTCAGCGATAGGTAAATAGGTGGAAAAGAATGACTGGGCAGGCATTTCAGGTGTGAAGGGCAAAACTGTAAGTGGTTCGGGATAGTTCATGTGTATTATGGGCTAGTGAGAAAATGGTCGCAAATAAAGCTAAAGTGATAGAGGCGAGCTAGATCATGAAGGGTCTTGTGTGTCTTTTTGTCTGGAAGACCTTGGGGAGTGTTTGGAGGATTTTAAGTATGAGAGTGATGTGATGGATCATTCAGATGTGTAGTATGTTCTGGAAAGATGTGAGCTTCGAGATAGGGAAACCACTGTAGAGGGCTGTGGCTTTCAGCTGAGGAGAGATTTCCCTTTTCTCCCCTCTGGAGAAGCAGTAAGCCACTAGGTTGAGGCCTGAAAAAAGAGAACCCCTGAGGATGATCTTAAATCTTAATCTGAAAAAAAAAAAAAATCTTAATCTGGGGAGGATTATGTACTTCAGTTGAAAGCAGTCCCTAATACTTGGCTATAAACAATTTTTAATTGTCTTAAAAATGGAATTTTAGGTGAATCTTAGCCGAGGAAACCATGAAGAGTTTAAAAGATCATAGTTAAGACTTTCTCCTACTGTTTCTTTCCCTCCAGTGTTTGTTTCTGGGTAGGACTACATGTAACTACCCAGATTTTTATATATTTTACTTTCATATCCTCAGGATCAGGTAGACAAAGCTGATACCTTCCCTCAGGTACTGAAAAAAGTCATTGACTGGATGAAATTGAAAGAATTAGGAACGAAGTATAAATATTCCATATTAACAGATGGGTAAGTATTTAGGAAATTTATCTTTTTTAATCTACTTTTTAAGATTAAAGATGTCCTAACTCATCCAACTTTTAGAATAACCACAAAAAATATTATTTACTAAAGAAGTCCCCACAACAGACAGTAGTTTTCCTTTTACATTCTTATTCCTGGTTAAATTTTAAGTCCTAGACGTCAGAGAGAGGAGGGAAAGCAGAGATAACAGTCTGATCCAGTGCTAGAAGAAGATTAAATATTAATGTATAAAACTTAAATGACTTTACTGAAACGCTGTTTTTATCAGGACACTTCCTTGCTCAAGAAAGTCCAGACTCTTCAGTCTGGCTTTCAAGGCTCTGTTGTCTAATCCCACCCTGCCCGTGTAGCCTAATCCTCCTGCCGTTTTTCTTTTTTACTCCAGTTAGGCTGGCCCATGAACCACACGGTTTATCCTTCCTCTCTGTACCCATACAGCTTTCCTCTCTGCTGGAAGGTTCTCTTCCTTGACTCTTCTTTATTATTACCCAGAGCGTACCTCATATTTTATTCTGGACACTACAACTCACGTTGACCTTTTTCTTGAAGCCTTACAGCCTCTGTTATGTACCATGCCTGTTGGCATCTGACTAAATATTCTGATATCTAAACTTTATGTGTGTAAGACCTAGGTTTGCAAGGAGATTAAAACTCCATTCAGAGCAAGGATTTTTGCTACTTGGTAGTCTTTCATATTGCTTACTATGGTGCTGAGCTCAAAATTATGCTCCAAAAGCATTAGTTAAATGAAAAGCCAAGTGGGGAGATGAGAGACATTAAAACAGAGATTAACAGCATTGTGCTGAGGCACCTCCTATACCCTATGCTATTGAGGTTGAAGAAGAAAGTCCTAATGAACTTCTGTTTCAAATTGTGGACAAAAGCTGAGGTGTCACCTAAGTGAAGGGTTTAGAGGCCCTCAAGTGCAAAAGGAGAAGAGCATTGAATTTAGGCCCATCATAATTGTGCTTAAAAATGGAAGTTTGGGAAAATGTTGATGGACCTCTTTAGAAATCTGTTCCTGATTTTCAACATGAATGAGCAGTGTTCCTGCTAAAGTACACAGGTGTTTCTGTCATAACATGGTGTGTGCAATTCTGTAAAAAACCTCACGTTCTGGGACAGATCATTCAAAATCTGTGCAATTTTGTAACCAGAGGACTAACAAAAACAATAATTGATACCTCCAGAAATAATTTGGACAGCCCAGGCAAGCAGCCCGGGGTCTGTAGAAGGCACCTCAGAGGATGTTACAAAGGCACAGAAGCCAGAGGATCGTGGGGGCAGGTGCTTGTTTTTAATTTTCTTAAAAGTACTCCTGTTGCTGGCACAGCGGCCGAGTTGAGAGCTTTTTCTTTCCTGCTGAAGGTTATAATTTCTACTGCTGCAATTCTGACTCCCTTTGCCGAGGAAAAACCACATATGAGGCAACATAATTTACATGATACAGCCAGGATTCTCCTACTTAACTACATAGGTTGATTCGTGTTGTAGAAACATGCTGTGGCAGAGCAAATTGCATTCTAACTACTTGATATCAGCTACGTTTGTTTCTCTCAAGTATTTTGTTCATTTGTTTGTGTTTTTTGTTTTATTTCAAAGCATACCCTCAAGAAACTTCCTAATGTGATAAACTTGGCATTAAAAGTAAGCTGAGCAGTTATTTTAGAGTTGTAAAAAAAAAAAAAACTCAACAAGATAGAGGTGTGCCTAGGTAATCAGAACCATAAAAATGGTCAAGATGAGCCCAATAAGAATTAGACAGTTTGTCCAAAAAAATTTAATATATCCAACTTCCACTTTGCTTTTTAAAGTTTGTTTTTGAATTATTATTTTGGAGGAAGAGAAGTTAATTTTCTAAGCTTGGTGTTATGTGAGAATATAAGAAAGGTGATGTGTAAATAAAAACAAATAGAATGACTTAAAATCCTCATTTTTAAGAATGGTATAGCATTTATTTAATCCAGTTTTTTTTCCTCTTTTGGTTTAAGTTCATGGGATATGAGTAAGTTCCTGAACATTCAGTGCCAGCTAAGCAGGCTCAAATATCCACCTTTTGCCAAAAAGTGGATCAATATTCGAAAGTCATATGGAAACTTTTACAAGGTAAGATTTTGATATTGATTATACTGCTCTTGATAAATTTATTATATTTTGCATGTACATAACGTTATGATTTACTAGATGCTTTTCACAGAAAAAAGTCATATAATTAGTCGTTATTCTTCAGATTCCAAATAGTTACGTTCATGTGAGTTTAGAAGAATAAGCTATATTCCTCACTCAACCTGTTACTTAAATAGGGTAACTATATATGTATGATCTTCAGTTTCAGAGGTTTGAAACTGTAGTGGTATTCAATATATGGATTGTTTGTGGAACAAATGCTCCCCACTGATTTTTCATTTTAATTTTATCAAAGTTAATATGTGTGTGTAGTGTAAATTTTTAAAAATAGTATTGCAAGTCTCATAACAAATGGCAGTCTTCCACCATGGCCCTCACCAGTACTGGTTCCTATTCTCCCAAACACTTTTAACTTTTTAAAGTTGTTTCTTCTCATATTAACCTTCCAGTTTCCAGATTATATATTTATGCTACTTCTTGAATTTTCAGTCTGAGGTATCTATTGAGTTCCTGCAATGGAAAGTGGAGATTCAGCTCCATTAAACAGCTACCATTCCTGCCTGTCCTTCCCCTCCCTGCATCTTTCTTAGTTATGTTAGCTTTATAATCAAATCATTATTCGCTGTTTACATTTCTAATGATTATGGAAAGTGTTCACTTTTCCCCAGATTTAATAATTGACTTTAGTTGTTTTCTTACGCTGTTACTCTCCATTCAAACTGTAAATCACTTCTCAGTACTCAAAACACTCAGGTGGTGTCAGTTTTTCTTTTTTCTTTTTCTTTTTTTTCCTTTTTTACCTTGGAGACTAGCTTTCTGGAACCTTTAATCCTGTTCTAATCTGAACTGGTCTTCAGGCTTCTTCAAAAATCATCCTAGAAGATTTCATTTGCTTCTCTATCACATGTTAGATCTTGGGTCATCTTTTTCCCTTTGCAACCACATTTTGGTGAAGCACATCCTTTCCTGAGAAAAGGTGCTTTTCTCTCAAAACATTTTTTTTTGTTTTTTTGTTTTAGCATTTTAAAATTGACAACTATGCATACAGAAAAGTGGATTTTGACAGATTGTTTTTAGAGTGAAATCCCTTGTAAATTCCACCCACTTAACCCTCTTCCTTCCTCCCAGAGCTCCTGTAATCCATACTTTCATGGGGATAATTTTCTTGTTTTTCCTTACAGCTTTATTTTTTTATTATTATTATTTTTATACATCTTTATTGGAGTATAATTGCTTCACAATGCTGTGTTAGTTTCTGTTGTACAACAAAGTCAATCAGCCATATGCATACATATATCCCCATATCCCTTCCCTCTTGAGCCTCCCTCCCACCCTTCCTTATAGCTTTAATATTTATATGTTGATCCTTATAGCATATGGTTTAGTTTTGCCTGTTTTTGAAAATGATATAATTAGCATCATACTGGCTGTATTTTTTATTTTGCTTCTTTCCTCAACATTATATTTGAGATTCATCCTTCTTGTGTATGTAGCTGAAGTTCATTTATTTTATTGCTGTGTAGAATTCCATTGTGTTCGTTTATCTACTTTGGGTGGTTTTTGGTTTGGGGCTTTTTATGAACAGTGGTGCTATAAACATTCCTGTGCATATCTTTGGTGCCTTGTGTGCTCATTTCTCCAGAGTATAAGCCTAGGAGTTGAATTGCTGGGTTATAGAATATGTACCACATTGAGATTACTTGATAATGCAAAAATCGTTTTCCGAAGTGGTTTACCAGTTGGCACTCTCACAAGAAGAGTGTGTGATTTACTATTGCTCCACGTCTTTGCCAGCATCTGGTATTGCCAGTCATTTAAAATGTTTGTAAGTGTGGTGGATGTGTGATGACATCTCATTGAGGTTCTGATTTGCATTTGCCTAATTACTCATGCAACTGAGCTCCTTTTCCTATGTTATTAGTCATTTGGATTTCTTTCCTTTGATTATATTTGGCAAATATTTTTTCCTTTTTTGTGGATTTTTCACTGATTTTGTGATTTCTTAAAAAAAAGTTGGTTATGAAAAATTACAAACATATACAAAAGTAGACAGATACAATGAACTCTCATGACTCAGTTTCAACAGTTATTAACTCATGACCAACCTTGTTTCATCTATAACCCTACCCACTTTACCTTTTCCTTATTATTTTGAAGAAGATCTTAAACATTATTTCATTTGCTTTGTAAGCATTTCATTATGTAACCCCCAAAAGATAAGGACTCTTTTAGAAAATAAAACCACCACATCATTATCACACCTAAAAAAATTAACAGAGCTTCCCTGGTGGCGCAGTGGTTGAGAGTCTGCCTGCCAATGCAGGGGACACGGGTTCGAGCCCTGGTCTGGGAGGATCCCACATGCCGCGGAGCGACTGGGCCCATGAGCCACAACTACTGAGCCTGCGCGTCTGGAGCCTCTGCTCCGCAACAAGAGAGGCCGCGATAGTGAAAGGCCTGCGCACCGCGATGAAGAGTGGCCCCCACTCGCTGCAACTGGAGAAAGCCCTCGCACAGAAACGAAGACCCAACACAGCCATAAATAAATAAATAAGTCAGGAGCTCTTTTAAAAAAAAAAAATTAACAGTAATTCCTTAATGTTATCAAATCATCATAAATATCATAAATATTTTGTTTTCTTTTACCCTTTGTGTGTTGAATGAGGATCAGAATAAACTTCACACATTTGCAGTCGGGTGACATGTCTCATAAGTTTTAAACTTTTTAAAATTATTTTTTAAAATAAATTTATTTATTTTATTTATTATTTTTGGATGCGTTGGGTCTTCATTGCTGTGCATGGGATTTCTCTAGTTGCGGTGAGCGAGGGCTAGTCTTCGTTGCGGTGCGCAGGCTTCTCATTGCAGTGGCCTCTCGTTGCGGAGTACGGGCTCTAGGCACGTGGGCTTCAGTAGTTGTGGTGCGTGGGCTTCAGTAGTTGTAGCTCGCAGGCTCTAGAGCCCAGGCTCAGTGGTTGTGGCACATGGGCTTAGTTGCTCCACGGCATGTGGGAACCTCCCGGACCAGGACTCTAACTTGTGTTCCCTGCATTGGCAGGCAGATTCTTAACCACTGCACCACCAGGGAAGCCCCAAATTTTTAAATTTATAAATTCCTTTCCTGCCTCCTTTTTCCCTTTAGCAGTTTTTTTTTTTCCCCCCCAAGAACCTGAGCCATTTGTCCTGTAGAGTTTCCCATAGTCTGGATTTTGCTTGTTGTATCCTGTGATACAGTTTCAAATGTGCCTCTGTCCTCTGAATTTCATGTAAATTTGTAGGGGCTGATCAACTTTAGATTCTTTTCATGCTACAGCTCCCAGGTGGTAATGCGTTCTTATGTAAGGGGTCTTTCTCCAACCTTTAACTTAGAAGAATAATTTACTTATTCTAAGGATAATTATTAACAATTACTAAAACCATAAAAGAATTTTCAGGTCTGCGTAAAAACATCTACAACTCATAGTACATTAGAGTGATCAGAAAGTTGTAGATACGTTAAGGCAAAATTGCCAGTGCTTTTTTGAGTAGAGAATTACATTTTTCTGTGGATCTGTTTACATTGGTCAGTTTCTTAGGCTGCTCTTTTCTGTGTGGTTTCCCCGCTTTGTACTAGATACCAATTATAATGCTGATTAGTAGTGTAAGTTGAGGAAACTTACATTTTCCTTTTTAAAAATTTTCTTCTCAAAAAAAAAAAAAAAAAAAAATTTCTTCTCCTCTTCCCATTTGTACATTATATTCTTTGGAGAAATGTCTATTCAAATTCTTTACATCAGGTTGTTTGCTTTTTTTGTTGTTGAGTTTTAGGAATTCTTTGTATATTCTAGATGTTAATCCCTTTTCACATATGTGATTTGCAAATATTTTCTTCCATTCTGTGGGCTGCCTTTTCACTGTGTTGATAGTGTCCTTTGATATATAAAAGTTATAAATTTTGTCAGTCAAGTAAAATAATACATTACAGAAAAATACCATGCCAAAAAATTAGTTTGGGTTAAATTTAGATGTTCAGAACAATGCATTTCCTTTCATAAATTATTTAAGGTATAAAACTGCAAACTTTTTAGATGTTTTAAGGATTCCATCTGTTTATATGTATTTTTATCTAAAACTCTAAGATCATTTTTTTAAAGCTCTGAAGGTTTATTTATTTGCTTCATTTGACCCAAGAGTATTTGCCCTTTGCCTAACTTTATTTAGCTATTGCTGTTCATTTTCAGCTTCTTATTTTTCCACTTCACAATGACTTATAGAATACTAAAGAATTATTTACTGAGCTGTTTATTTTTCAGGTTCCTAGAAGCCAAACCAAGCTGACAATAATGCTTGAAAAACTCGGCATGGATTACGATGGGCGGCCTCACAGTGGTCTTGATGACTCTAAGAACATTGCCCGAATAGCGGTTAGAATGCTGCAGGATGGGTGTGAACTCCGGGTTAATGAGAAGATGCATGCAGGGCAGCTAATGAGTGTGTCCTCTTCACTACCAATAGAGGGCACTCCAGCGCCACAAATGCCGCATTCCAGAAAATAACAGCATTTTTGTGCTTTTGCCCGTGGATCATTCACTCTAACTGGAGCTGCTACAAAGAGGTAGCAGATGAATACTTATTGAATTAGTCCTGCAGTGCAAAATTTAAGCACCTTAAACATTTAAAATCTTATTACAGTTATAGATATATGCATATGTATGTGAACAGATTCTGTGGGGAGGGCATATTGAATTCTTTGTTGAATTCTTTGTCACCAGCACTTTTGATATGAGCAGTATTTGTTACACAGTAACAGTTCCTGCTTAGAACTGAATTTTATAATTTAAGGTGTCCAAGATGTGTTCCTTTTGGTTTTAAAATGCAGAGGTTTATTGGCTCTCCCCTTGAATGTCATACCTTATTGATGTTAAAATATATAATGTGTTTCTACATTAACATCATTAGATCAGATCATTTCTTAAAATGCAGAAAAGATTGGAAAGGTGGGCCTTATCTAGCCTTTGGGTTTTAAGAATGTCAGTGTCCTTTTGATTTTTGAAATGTATATGTGAAGGTCAGTTGTGAGTGGTGAATTTCATAAAGTACTTGGTATACATATCTGCCTTTGTTTTTTTTTAAAATTTATAATTGGAAGATTCATGATAGATTATAGGGTCTGATTAAAAATTCAGTTACTGATGAGGTTAATGGAAATTCAAAAGAAAATACCATTTAAAGGAATATAGGGGCTACAGCTTGAACTTTATAATACATAGATAAATCATTGGGGTTTTTTGGATTTGGTTTTTTGGTTCCCCTCCCCCTTGTGACATATATCTATCTGCCTTGTTTCTTAAATCTAAGAGACCATGCTTTGAATTAGATTTAAAATTAAAGGTCACCACTTAATTTTGCATTTGTATTCAACATTATGAGTGAGGTTAGTAAAGTCGAATAATGCTTTCTACCATATCTTACGTTTCTATTACTAAAAACTGATTTTACATAGTGACCACTAAATGTTGAATAGTTAATTCTTAACTAATTCTAAAAACAAAAATGTGTCTGTGGAGTTGAGAAAGTAAACTCTCCTTATCTAGAAGCTAAAAATACATATTTTCAGAATTGGATTTCCCCCTATAGCTTTCCCAGAACAATTTCATTAACATTGTTTGCTTCTTTTCGTTTACTTCCTAATAGTAATTGTGATGCTACTTTATTTTAATGATTTATACATTATAATCAAATGAATTTTATAGAGGTCTTCCAACCCTGGTGCATAAGAGAAAAGTAGGCATTTTTCTTGGTATGAGAATTCTCCACACAGTGCTGTAGCTTTTTAACTTAAAAGAATGAATTTCTGCCTTTGAGCAGAAGTTATAGAATCAGCATAATAAAAAAATAAGTGGATAACAGAAGGCACAAGGGTGGACAAAATACACATTATAGTAAAACAAGGACATCTAGATGTTTTAGGTTTAAACAGAAAACTCTTGGGGTGAAACGGATATATGCTAAGATGTTTGTGAATCCCAAATAGCACCATACAGTATACCACAAAGTATTACTGGACGTTTTAAAGCATTCCCTTCCTTACAGAGGTACTGTGCCAGGGCCAAGTAGTAGAAACTAGGAAATCACTAGTGAGGTGTGGGTGCTGGGCAGTCCACTCACGCTCCCTAGGCGAGTTTTCCACATAGCCACCTCGCCGTAGAATTCCAATTCATGCCACAGCAAAGCTGGAATCCTCTCTCACCAGCTTCCAGGGTTGCTCACAAGAGCTAAAAACTGCAAGTGGGAAATCTGACTATGGCAAGGAACTACTACATGGCCCTCCTTTATTTTGTTTTTAAGTCAAGCTGCTCATCTCTTTGCCGGTTTTTCTTTTCGCCAAGTACCCAAGTACCAACAAGCTCATTTTATATTTCTTTTTAAGACCTTCAACATTATAAGCTCTCAGTATCCTTTTGGCTCAGCCAAATATTTTATTTGGTGATGCTTTACTGTCCTTATTCATGTTTTAAACTTTACTGAGGGATAATTGACAAATATAATGTATATATTTAAGTATAAATGTAGTGATTTGATGCACATTGTGGAATGGTACCAAGATCAATTGACACACACATCACCTCATATAGTTAGCTTTTTTTTTTTTTGATGGTGAGAATGCTTGAGGTCTACTCTCAGCAACTTTCAAGTATACAGTATGGTACTATTAACCATAGTCAAAATGCTGTATGTTACATCCTCAGAAAGTATTCTTTGTATAACTGAAAATGTGTATCCTTTGACCTATGTTGCCCCATTTCTGCTGTCCCCAGCCCTTGGCAACCATCATTCTATTCTCTGTTTCTATGAAATTGGTGCTTCTTTTTTTTTCTTTTTCTAGATTCCACCTATAAGTGATACCATACAGTGTTTGTTTTCTCCGTCTGGCTTATTTCACTTAAACCTCCAGGTCATCCACATTGTCACAAATGGTAGGATTTCCTTTTTTATGGCTGAATAACATTCCTCTGTGTGTGTATGTGTTTGTGTGTGTGTGTACAATTTTTGTTTGTTTCAAGGTATTTTTCGAGTTCCCTTTTGAGTTCTCCTTTGAGCCACTAGTTGCTCAGAAGTGTGTTGTATAATTTCCACATATTTGTGGACTTCCTAGATTTCCTCCTGTTACTGATTTCTAGTTTCATACCATCGTGGTCAGAAAAGACACTTGATATGATTTCAGTCATCTTAAATTTGTTGAGACTGTTTCTATGACCTGTGATCTATCCTGAGAATGTTCTTTGTGTGCTTGAGAAGAATATGTACAGGTGTACCTCAGAGATAGTGTGGGTTTGGTTCCAGACCACTACAGTAAAGCGATTATCACAATAACGTGAGTCACATGAATTTTTTGGTATATTTACAGTGTACTGTAGTCTATTAAGTGTGCGATAGTATTATGTCTTAAAAAAAACAATGTATATACCTTAATTAAAAAATACGTTATTGCTGGAAAATGCTAAGCATCATCTGAGCCTTCAGCAAGTCTTAATCATTTTGCTGACGGAGGGTCTTTCCTTGATGCTGATGGCTGCTGACTGACTGATCAGGGTGGTGACTGCTGAAGGGTGGAGTGGCTGTGACAATTTCTTAAGACAACAATGAAAGTTTGCCACATCGATCGACTCTTTCTTTCACAAATGATTTCTCTGTAGCATGCAGTGCTGTTTGACAGCATTTTACCCACCTTTTAAAACTGGAGTCAGTCCTCTCAAACCCTGACACTGCTTTATCAACTAATCTTATGTAATATTCTAAATCCTCTGTCATCATTTCACCAGTCTTCACAACATCTTCACCAGGAGTAGATTCCTTCTCAAGAAACCACTTTCTTTGCTCATCCATAAGAAGCAACTTCCCATCCATGGGTTTTGTCATGAGATTTCAGCAGTTCATTCACATCTTCAGGCTCCACTTCTAGTTCTCTTGCTATTTCCACCATATCAGCAGTTACTTTCTCCACTGAGGTCTTGAACCTCTCAAAGTCATCCATGAGGGTTGGAGTCAACTTCTTACAAACTCCTGTGAATGTTGATATTTTGACCTGTTCCCATGAATCACAGATGTTTTTAATGGCATCTAGAATGGTGAATCATTTCCAGAAGGCTTTCAATTGACTTTGCCCAGAACCATCAGAGGAATCCTTATCTATTGCGGCTGTATCCTGGGGAAATGTATCTCTTAAAGAATAAGACTTGAAAGTCAAAATATTCCTTGATTCATAAGCTGCAGAATGGATGTTGTGTCAGTAGGCATGAAAACAACGTGGATCTTATTGTACCTCTCCATCAGAGGTCTTGGGTGACCAGGTAGGTGCATTGTCAATGAGCAGTAATATTTTGAAAGAAATCTTTTTTTCTGAGTAGTAGGTCTCAACAGTGGGCTTAAAATATTCAGGAAACCATGTTGTAAACATGTGCTGTCATCTAGGCTTTGTTGTTCCATTTATAGAGCACAGGCGGAGTAGGTTATCATCATTATTGAGGGCCCTAGGGTTTTCGGGATGGTAAGTGAGCATTGGCTTCAGCTTTAAGTGACCAGCTGCATTAGCCCCTAACAAGAGAGTCAGCCTGCCCTTTGAAGCTTTGAAGCCAGGCATTGACTTCTCCTCTGCAGCTGTCGGAGTCTTAGATGGCATCTTCTAATAGAAGGTGGTTTTGTCTACATTGAAAATCTGTTGTTCAGTATAGCTACCTTCATTAATTACCTTAGCTGGATCCTCTGGATAACTTGCTGCAGCTTCTGTATCTGCACTTGTTGTTTCATCTTACACTTTTATGTTATGGAGATGGCTTCTTTCCTTAAACTTCATGAACCAACCTCTGCTGGCTTCACACTTTTCCTATGCGACTTCCTCATCTCTCTCAGCCTTCATAGAATTGAAGAGAGTTAGGGCCTTACTTTGGATTATGCTTTGGCCTAAGGGGATGTTGTGGCTAGTTTCATCTATCGGACCGCTAAAATTTAAACAACTATGAAACTGTTTCTTATACTTCGTGTGTTCACTGGAGTAGCACTTTTAATTTCCTTCAAGAACTTTTCCTTTGCATTCACAACTTGGCTAACTGTTTTGGTGCAAGAGGCCTAGCTTTTGGCCTGTCTCGGCCTGTGACATAACTTTTTCACTAAGCTTAATCGTCTCTAGCTTTTGATTTAAAGTAAGAGATGTGTGACGACTCCTTTCACTTGAACACTTAGAAGCCATTATAGGGTTATTAATTGTCCTAATTTCAATATTGTTGTGTTTCAGGGAATAGAAAGGCCCAAAGAGAGGGAGAGAGATGGGAACAGCTGGTTGGTGGAGCAGTCAGAACACACACAACACTTACTGATTAAGTTCGCTGTCTTATATGGGCACAGTTTGTGTGCTTCAAAACAATTACTGTAGTAACATCAAAGATCACTGATCACAGATCACCATAACAAATATAATAACAAAAAATTTGAAATATTGCAAGAATTACCAAAATATGACACAGAGACACAAAGTGAGCAAATGCTGTTGGAATAATAGCACCAATAGATTTGCCTAACACAGGGTTATTACGAACCTTCAATTTGTAAAAAGTGCAGTATCTGTGAGACACAATAAAGCAAAATGCAACAAAATGAGGTATGCCTGTATTCTGCTGCTGTTGGATGGAATGTTCTGTATATGTATGTGCTAGGTCCATTTGATTAAAGTGTCATTCAGGTCCATTATTTTCTTACTGATTTTCTGTCTAAATGATCTATCCATTGTTGGAAGTGGGATATTGAAGTCCTCTACTATTATTGCATTGCTGTGTATTTTTGCCTTCAGATCTGTTAATAATTGTTTAGTATATTTAGGTGTTCCAGTATTGGGTATGTACATATTTACAATTGTTATATCCTGTTGAAGTTAATTCAGACCTCTTTATCATTGTATAGTGACCTTTGTCTTTTGTTACAGCTTTTGAGTTAGTCTATTTTGTTTGATATAATTATAGCTACTCTTGCTCTCTTTTGTTTTCCATTTTAATGGAATCTTTTTCCATACCTTTACTTTCAGCCTATGAGTGTCCTTACAGCTTTAGTGAGTCTCTTGTAGTGAGCATATAATTAGGTCTTGTTTTTATATCTATTCAGCCACTCTATGTCTTTTAATTGTAAAAACCATTTATATTTAGAGTACTTACTGATAGGTAAGAATTCATCTCCATTTTGTTCATTGCTTTCTGATTGTTTTGTAATTCCTTTGTTCCTCTCTTTATGTTTGTCTTTGTGAGTTGATGACTTTTTGTAGTGGTATGCTTTGGTTCTTTTCACTTTATCATTTGTGTATCTATTATAGGTTTTTTTTTAACATCTTTATTGGAGTATAATTGCTTTACAATGGTGTGTTAGTTTCTGCTTTATAACAAAGTGAATCAGCTATACATATACATATATCCTATCTCTTCCCTCTTGCATCTCCCTCCTTCCCACCCTCCCTATCCCACCCCTCTAGGTGGTCACAAAGCACCAAGCTGATCTCCCTGTGCTATGCGGCTGCTTCCCACTAGCTATCAGTTTTACATTTGGTAGCGTACATATGTCCATGCCACTCTCTCACTTTGTCCCAGCTTACCCTTCCCCCTCCCCATATCCTCAAGTCCATTCTCTAGTAGGTCTGCGTCTTTATTCCCATCCTGCCCCTAGGTTCTTCATGACCATTTTTTTTAGATTCCATATATATGTGTTAGCATACGGTATTTGTTTTCCTCTTTCTGACTTACTTCACTCTGTATGACAGACTCTAGGTCCATCCACGTCACTACAAATAACTCAATTTCATTTCTTTTTATGGCTGAGTTATTCCATTGTATATATGTGCCACGTCTTCTTTATCCATTCTGTGTTATAGGTTTTTGCTTTGTAATTACCATAAGGCTTTCATTATATAATTGATCCTTGAACAACACAGGTTTGAACTGTGTGGGTCCACTTACATGTGATTTTTTTTTCAATAGTAAATGTTACAGTACGTCACAGTCTGCATTTGGTCGAATCCACAGATGTGAAACAGTGGATAGAGAGGAACCAAGTATATGGAGGACCAACTATAGTTACAGAATTTCAATTACACGGAGGGTCAGCAACCCTGACTCCTGTGTTGTTCAAGGGTCAACTGTACATCTTATGGTTATAGTAGTCTATTTTAGGCAAGCTGATAACAGCTGCACTTAATTGCATAAAATCTTCACATTTACTTGCCCACCTACACATTTTATGTTGTTGATGTTCCATCCATTTTACATCTTTTTGTATTGTGTATCCATTAACAAAGTATTGTAGCTATAGTTATTTTTAACAGTTTTGTATCTTAATCTATATGCTAGAGTCCAAACTGATCTACACACCACCATTGCAGTATTAGAGTATTTTGAATTTGAGTATATATTTACCTTTACCAGTGAACTTTATATTTTTTATATGTTTTCGTGTTCCCAATTAGTACCCTTTCATTTCAGCTTGAAGAACTCCCTTTAGCATTTATTGTAAGGCTGGTCTAGTGGTGATAAATTCCCTGTTTTTGTTTGGGAAAGTCTGTATCTCTCCTTAGTTTCTGAAGAACAACTTGGCTGGGTAAAGTGTTCTTGGTTGACAGTTTTTTCTTTTAGCACTTTGAATTTATTATCCCTCTCTTTTCTAACCTATGAGGTGTCTGCTGAGAGGTCTGATAATACCTTATTAGGATTCCCTTGTATATAATAAGTCTTTTTTTTCTTGCTTTCAAAATTTTCTGTTTTTCTTTGATTTTTGAGATCTCTATTACAGAGTTCTTTGGGTTGAATCTGTTTAGGGATCTCTGAAGCTTTATGTATCTGCATGGCCATATCTCTCTCCAGATCTGGGAAGTTTTCAGTCATTGTTTCTTTAAATAAGTTGTCTGTCCCTTTCTCTCCTCTCCTTTTTGGACTCCTGTAATGCAAATGTTGTTTCACTTGATGATGTACCATAATTCCCATAAACTGTCTTCACTATTTTTCATTCTAATTTCTTTTTTATCCTCTGGATAATATTAAGAGATCTGTCTTAAGTCTGCAGATTCTTTCTTCTGCCTGACTGAGCCTGCTGATGAAGCTCTATTGATTTTTCATTTCATTCACTTCTTCAGCTTCAAAATTTCTGTTTAGTTCTTTTTTATGATTTCTTTTTGTTGAACTTTCCATTTTGTTCATGCATTGCTTTACTGAGTTCACTGAGTTGTCTATCTGTGTTCTCTTGAATCTTGCTACTTCCTTAAAATGACTGTTTTGAATCTTTATTTCAGGTAACTCAGATCTTCATTTTTCAGGGTGTGTCAGTTACTGAAAAATTACTGTGTTCCTTTGGTGGTGTCATGTTTCCTTGCTTTTTCATGTTTCTGATGGCTTTGCTTTGATGTCTGTGCACTGAGGGAGCAGTCACCTTTTCCAGTTTTTTTGGCCTGGCTTCTGTGGGAAAGACTTTCACCTGAAGTTGGTTGTGCAGGCACCGACTGGGTGGGATGCAGCATCTTGGGTTCCTGGGAGAGCACAGTGGTGTAGTCTCTGTGTAGCTCTGTTAGCGGAAGTCAGCTGTGGTGCAGACTGATAGGATCTTCTGTGGCCAAGGCTGCAGAGGTCCTGTGGTGGCTAGGGCTGTTGGGATCCTCAGAGGTGAAGATTGCTGGGGTCATCCTGTTCTTGTTTTTTTTTTTTTTTTGCCCATGGGAGAAAGTTCTAGCCAAGGGGATACCTCTTGGCATTTGGTCTGGCATGCTGGCACTCAGATTGGTAGTGGAGTAGAGCCTTGGGGTCAGACACATGTGGAACTACTGCAGTGCCTGGGTCCTCGGGCACAGGTGCAACTGTAGGGTCTGTGGCGCTGGTATCTAAGGTGCAGGTATGTGCACATATCCTGTGGAACCAAGGTCTGGGTCTCTGGGGCTCATCTCAGTGACTCACATGGGGTGGGGGGAGAGATACAGAAGCAGCACAGGCCCTGAGATGATGGGGTGCAGGGGTGGCTTGGGTCCAAGGAACAGAGTGCAGTAGCAGCTGGGGACAGTGGGTCAAAGGCCCAACTCTGGCCGCAGGGGGCAGTCTCAGAATAGCAGCAGCATGTCCCTGGTGGAGGCCTGTTAAAGCCACGCGTCGGGACCCAGGGGACGGTTGCCAAGCAGCAGGAGCGTGACCTCTATGACGATGGGTCAGAGCTGTGATGTGGGGTGAGGGCAGAAACAGCAACAGACATCCCAGAAATGGTGGGACAGACTTGTGACCGGGAGCTGAGAGCTGGGGGCAGAGCAGTGGCAGCCCTGGTTCTGTATATGGCAAGGCCCTGTGGCATCCAATCCTGGAGAGTGGGGCACAGCAACAGCTGGGTTCCCTGGGGGCAGCTCTCACCTCAGGGCCAGCCCCAGGAGCCGATGCAGTGGTGAGCACCCCAGACAGCGCTGGCGAAGACTCTGTAGCAACTGCTGCAGATGTCCACAGCAGGGAGTTCTGCTGGGGTTCTGCTGCTCTCCTTTTCCCCACGGGGTGGAAGTCCTTTGAGGGCCTCCTTCCTGGAGCCAAGCTGCTCTGGACTGAGAGATGAGGGGACACAGCTAAAATGTTCCCTTCGCTTTTCTGTGCGGTTGTCCTTGGTTTTTGAGCTCTGCAGGGTTTTTGCTGCTGCTTTGTTGTAGTCCAGAGCTTTCTCTGTTTTAAGGAAACATAGCTTTCCCTGTTTTTGTCGATTTGTAGTTGATTTATTGTTTTTGTGGGGGAGATGAGTGGGAGCACCTCCTAGCCCTCTATCTTACTCATGCTGCCACCCCGTTTTTAATTGCTCTGTTGAGGCTCCGCCCTCCTCTCCAGTGTGATATGCCTTGTATCATATGGGCTTTTTGGGGGGATTTTGTTGAGACTAATCGTGCCTATTCTGATGAGATGATCTTAAACATCAAGAGTTCTGTTTTGGATTTTTGCTGTGGTCTGTTGTTTTTAAAGTATTCAATACTGCTAATTCTTGCAAGGAAAATGCTTATTCTTAAGCATTCATGCTGTTTAGTATTCCAGAAAATCAACAGTATTAGTAATATTTTATTGTCAGTTTTTGTTTTCTATTAATGATATTATTGTAATATACACTATATACTAGAATGTTAATATTTTTGAATGATTATTATTTGCAAACAACTATTTGTTTTTTCCCTAATCATTAGCTATGTTGATTTCCTGCTCTCTGTTTTTCACTTATGGTTACATATTGACATACTGGGTTTCTGCTGTATTATTTCAAATCCACAATCTTTAGAACCAGCTGAGGTGTATGTGGGAGCACTGTATTTTGTCTCTGTTTATTTTGTGTTCTTTTAGATAAAATACTTCAAAACACTTGCTGTGAAAAATCTTTTTCCTGAAATTTTTTTTTTGCCTAAAGATAGACCTGTTTAACCTGCTTCCCAGGGATAGGTTTCTACCTGGATTGAAGTAAAAAACTATGGAATCACTAACATGGTACCTATTAGAAGGGAGACGGTATCTTTGAAGAGTAGTTTAAATGAGTTTTTAAAGACAGGACTGATTGACTTGCTCTCTTTAGTACATCATCATGAATATTACCCCCAAAATGATCATGCAGAACAAAATAATTTGAAGGCAAGGGAGAGCACTGGTCGTAAAATTACTGAGGAGACGAGGAAGCAGGGTGGTCACAATCCGTGCACGTTTGGCGTGGTCTGTGGGTGGAGTCACCAAAGACACTCCCAGCCTCTTGTATGAGCGTGCCTGTGTATGCTGGAAAAGCCTGATAGGAGGTATTGTATTTTGAAGGAAGGCTTTCAGTTTCTAAGCTACTGTGGAGGAGTATAAGCTCCTTGAGAGCAGGGACTGTGGCTTCTGCATCTTTGATTGCACTGTGACATCTGCAACGGTGCGTGAGTCCAAAAATGTTCCGCACATAACTGAGTCCAGTGTTAGTAAGTGAATGACAGCATTAAATATCCTTTTTCTATTATACTTAGAAGTTTCCTCTTCTGTGCCACAAACCGAACCCATATTTCAGAACTCCCTGCCCCCACAAACTTCCAAAGCCCATCAACTTATTATCAAGTTTATTATGGAGCAGGGGTCAGCAAACTACCAACCCCTGGGCCAGTGTGGCCCACTGCCTATTTTTGTATGGCCTTCGAACTAAGTATAGTTTTTACATTTCTAAATGGTTGAAAAAAATCGGAAGAATAAGTATTGGGTAGCATGAAAATTATATGGAATTCAACTTTAAATAAAGTTTTACTGGAAAACAGCTACCATGTTCATTTGTTTGCATGTTATCTCTGACTGCTTTTGTGCTACAATAATGGAATTGAGTAGTTGCAGTAGAGGCCACCTAGCCAGCAAGGCTGAGAATATTACTATCTAGCCCTTTGCAGAAAAAGTTCACTTACTCTTACCACTACCCCTTGATCTAGAGCAATATGTAAGTTCCATCAATAAATAAGTCAACTGTGGTAAATGATCGCCTAGAGCTGGATGTTCAGGTATAATAAGAATCGTACCTGATTTTGAACACTGTGAAAGCACTTTCATCCATATTTAGCAAGAAGCCTGCAGGCTACACATTATCACCTACATTTTACAGATGGAAAAATTGAGGTACAGAGAGGTTGACTTGCCAAAGTTTAAGTAGTGGGAGTTTGAGACTTAAGGAGTCTGCCTTGAGCCTTTGCACTCTACCCCTTTTCTATGCCGCCTCCCATTATAGACTTCAGCTCCCTTGATATTCTAAGAACAGATAGGGTGTCCTATATTGTGTGAACATCTTTCTGCAGTTTTTGTTTTTTTTTTTTTGGCTGTGCTGCACGGCATGCGGGATCTTAGTTCCCTGACCAGAGATTGAACCGGTGCCTCCTGCAGTGGAAGTGTGGAATCGTAACCACTGGACCACCAGGGAAGTCTGTCCTCCAGCTGCAGTTTAAATTAGACATTTCCAGTGTCTGATTGTACTAAATATTACATACCAGGAAAGAATTTGAAGCTCATTCTTCAGATGGAACAAACATAAAAAATACTGTTCACAGATGACAAGCTTGGAAGGCTTGTTGGGGATGAGGGTCAGTGAGGAAGGGAAAGGATTTATGTTTATAATTTTTCCCATCATTTTTGGAGGCAAAGACTATAATGAGTCTGTAATGAGACATAGTGGTCAGAGGGCTTAAGCTTGGCTGATGAGGGGGCTGAAGGTGGAGGTGGTGGTTTTATGGATTCTGTGTCAAGACTTGTGTAAGAGACTGATGATTCTGAGGCTTTAAGCTAGATCTGCTTTTGGACTGCTAAATGAGTATTCTCAAGGAAAATTTCCTTAGATTTCTTTAGAATGAATGCTAGTAAATCATTATGTCATATAGTATGATTCTTTAGAGTCATTAATTCATGCAGTATGATTCTTTAGGGTGAATACCAATAAATCAAAAAGTCATGTAGTATGATCACTACCAAGTTTAGAATACTAATTCTTTTTTCCCCTGTTGAACAAGAGAACGTAGGAGAAAGCATATGATTTCCCATATAGCTGGTGATGGCAGATGAGTTGGAGGTTGGACTTTCCCCTTCACGTTTCCATTCCTGCTTGTTGACCCTGCTCCTTCGAACCTCAGGCTGCTTTCCCTTTCGATTTGTTTTTGTCAGTGGGACCATGATTATCCCAGTCACATAGGCTTGAAACCTTGGAATTACTTGTGGTTCCCCCTCCCCTTTTAGCAAATTGTCGTTTGATTATTTTCCAGTCACAATATCCTTACCCCAGTCTCTGCTTCCATCCTAGTTCCCCAGACTGTTGCTAAAATTTAACTGACCCTTCTCTCTTCCTACGTTCTACTGTCATAAAAAAAGCTCTCTAAAATGTCTCACAGTGATCTCAGAAACCTTCACATTTCTCATGAGATAAGAGCCAGCTCTTCACTGGCATTTAAGACCCTCCACAGTCTGGTTTCTAGCTACCTTCCAATTTTTATAGCAGCCATCTGCTCTGAGCTAATCACTGTTCCCATCATTGTCATACCTGCATCACACCTACACCATCCTATTTCTTTTTTTTTTGGAATTTTATTTATTTTTTTATACAGCAGGTTCTTATTAGTTATCCATTTTATACATATTAGTGTATATATGTCAATCCCAATCTCCCAATTCATCACACCACCACCCCTCCCCCGCCACTTTCCCCCCTTGGTATCCATACGTTTGTTCTCTACATCTGTGTCTCTATTTCTGCCCTGCAAACCGGTTCATCTGTGCCATTTTTCTAGGTTCCACATATATGCGTTAATACACAATATTTGTTTTTCTCTTTCTGACTGACTTCACTCTGTATGACAGTCTCTAGATCCATCCACATCTCTACACATGACCCAATTTCCTTCCTTTTTATGGCTGAGTAATATTCCATTGTATATATGTACCAAATCTTCTTTATCCATTCATCTGTCGATGGGCATTTAGGTTGCTTCCATGACCTGGCTATTGTAAATAATGCTGCAATGAACATTGGGGTGCATGTGTCTTTTTGAGTGATGGTTTTCTCTGGGTATATGCCCAGTAGTGGGATTGCTGGGTCATATGGTAGTTCTATTTTTAGTTTTTTAAGGAACCTCCATACTGTTCTGCATAGTGGCTGTATCAATTTACATTCCTACCAACAGTGCAAGAGGGTTCCCTTTTCTCCACACCCTCTCCAGCATTTATTGTTTGTAGATTTTCTGATGATGCCCATTCTAACTGGTGTGAGGTGATACCTCATTGTAGTTTTGATTTGCATTTCTGTAATAATTAGTGATGTTGAGCAGCTTTTCATGTGCTTCTTGGCCATCTGTATGTCTTCTTTGGAGAAATGTAGGTCTTCTGCCCATTTTTGGATTGGGTTGTTTGTTTTTTTAATATTGAGCTGCATGAGCTGTTTATATATTTTGGAGATTAATCCTTTGTCCATTGATTTGTTTGCAAATATTTTCTCCCATTCTGAGGGTTACACCGTCCTATTTCTGCCCCCACCAAATTAGCCCATCAATCTTGTTCTCCTGATTCTGTTTTTTTGTTGTTGTTGTTGTTTGTTTTTTTTAAGACCTAATTTGATTCCAGCCCTCTCCTTCCCAGAACACCCTGACCTTTGGCAGTAACTCCGTCTATTCGTTCATTTCAGTTTCATCATAGTCACTGGACCCTTAATTTGTGCTACACAGAGTCATATTTATCTCAGTGTTTTTTCTGTTTCATAAGGGATGCTCAGTCGAAAATAATCAGTGGTGGTAAAATATATTCCATGAAATCAGAACCTTTTCCTGAAACTGCAAAGAGTAGAGAGTTTAAGTCTTGACTAGTCTCTGGTCAAGAACGCGGTATTGCTTGGGCAGAGTTACGGATAAGAGCTGTTCCCTTTCCTCTTACGGCGTGCCATGAATCAGCTTTTAGGGCCTTTGACTCAGTAGCAGGGATGTTTAATCCCTCCCTATGCTTGGCTTTCCCTCCAGATGCCAGGAAAAGCAAACAAATGCTAAGCTCTCCTTCTTAGTTATTCACTCTATGCACTGGTGATAAAAAATCTGCTCCAACTATCCTTGGCCTTGAAAAGGTCATTGCTAACCTTTCTTCCGTCTAGAACAGTGATTTGCAAACTTTTTTGCACAAGTACTCCCTAATAGTTTTTTAGAAATCGTCTTAAAAGGAAACTGTTCCTTTGTACAATTAAAGCTGTTCCTAAGTTTAAATACTGGCAAAGGATAGAATTTCCAGCATAGTATAAATATTGACATTTTAAAACAAAACATTGCTCTTTCAGATATACCCAACGGAGGCAAAATATCATAGAAATTTAATACCATCAACCATATAAAAGATACATAAAGATATTGAACATTTTACATCTTTCCTTTTTCTCCTTGAACTTGTATTTCATTGCAATTTCCCCACAGGATTTTATTCTAATATAATACAACATAATGCCTAGATGGGATACAAAAAATCGAATTGTGAAAATGCAGGGTCATGTTATTGCAATTATAATGAAAGAAAAAAGTACATTTTAGTCTGTACTGTCACACAGAGGATAAAAGTAAAAGTAGTGAAATTTATTGTACAAACTGACCGACCATTCACTGAACTGAGCAAGTCCCCAGTGATCACAAGGCAGTCACTTTCTTTTGGGGGCAGGCCTGCACTGCATGACATGCGGGATCTTAGTTCCCCGACCAGGGATTGAACCCTGTCCCTTGGCAGTGAAAGTGTGGCATCCTCGCACATGCCTTCCCTGGAGAAGCTTAAACGTTTGGGAATAGGGGCCTGGACTGGAGGATGGGGCCAAGTCCATTAGATCAGATTCTCATATTCTTCAAGTTTGTTGACGTACGATTTTACTATATATTTTTACGCCCCAAAGTAATATTGATCATACTGTCATACATCTTTGACAAAAAAAAAAAAGGTATGTAAATTAACATTCTAAAATTTATTTATTGTGACCTTAAGGCTGTGCTAAATTTCTTTTATACTGAGTTGTTAAAATTATTTTACATGATTGATCAAAATATATTTAAAATTTTGATACTTGTTAAATGAAATGTGAAATTGTTGAAAGTCCTCTTTTAATGAGAGTAATTTTCTGATTAGTTTATCCCTGGATAAATGTGGCATTGCTAGAATGAAAGAGGGCTGAATGTCAGTTCTGTTTCTGTCTTTCATTTCTATGTAAATGCTGAAAAACAGCCCCTAAATAAAGAAATGGGTGTGGAAGTAGCTTTATTGAAACCATTTTACTCAGTTCTTTAAATTCCATGCCAAAGATGACATTGTGTTTTTAATCATCCTTCAACTGACAATATGATTAGTTTATTGTTCTTTTTTTGTTGAAAACAGAGAATTGGTAGTTCTAACTTTTAGAATTGTTTGTTACTTAGAGTTATTCATTCTCAAATTTGGGGGCATAAACCCAAACAGCTTTACTGAGACTATCAAATGATTATTAATCGTACCCCTTACTCTTTCACTTAGAAAAACTTCATTTAATCCAGCTGGAAAATCCAACCTGTTACTTTCAAAACACCTTTTCAGAAATATTTTTTGATACAATTAGTGCTTTAAATATAGTTTTACCATAATATATATTTCATTAAGTATATAATTCATTCAAAACCTTTGAGCCGCAGGTTTAATCATTCAATTTATGTTAGATGTCTACCATATAATGAAATCAAGTCAAATATCCACCATTTCATCATTAAATCAGATAACCAAATCATATTTCCTTTCTGTCAGAAAAAGTCTGACTTGACAGTTCAAATGTTGTGTTAAAGAATTTTGAAGAATATTATAAAACTTATTAAAAACATCACAGAACACCTTTTGTAAGAGTTTACTAAAAGCACTCAAGGTGTAAAATCCATAAACTTCACATATATATATATATATTTTTTTTTAATATTGATTATTTTTAGACACATGGACTTTTTAAAAAATTATTTATTTATTTATTTATTTATTTATTTATTTATGGCTGTGTTGGGTCTTCATTTCTGTGCGAGGGTTTTCTCTAGTTGCGGCAAGTGGGGACCACTCTTCATCGCGGTGCGCGGGCCTCTCACTATCGCGGCCTCTCCCGTTGCGGAGCACAGGCTCCAGACGCGCAGGCTCAGTAATTGTGGCTCACGGGACTAGTTGCTCTGCGGCATGTGGGATCTTCACAGACCAGGGCTCGAACCCGTGTCCCCTGCATTGGCAGGCAGATTATCAACCACTGTGCCACCAGGGAAGCCCTCACATATTTTTTTTTTTTTAAATTTTTTTTTATAGCTACTTTATTTATTTATTTATTTATTTTTGGCTGTGTTGGGTCTTCGGTTCGTACGAGGGCTTTCTCTAGTTGCGGCAAGTGGGGGCCACTCTTCATCGCGGTGTGGGGACCGCTCTTAATCGCGGTGCGCGGGCCTTTCACTATTGCGGCCCCTCCCGTTGCGGGGCACAGGCTCCAGACGCGCAGGCTCAGTAGTTGTGGCTCACGGGCCCAGCTGCTCCGTGGCATGTGGGATCTTCCCAGACCAGGGCTCGAACCCGTGTCCCCTGCATTAGCAGGCAGATTCTCAACCACTGCGCCACCAGGGAAGCCCCCTCACATATTTTTTTAAAGTGATGTAACTCAATATACAATTTCTCATTATTTAACTTTTAACAAGTCACAATCCTCTATAAGCTAAAATTATAAGTTATTAGGAAGCAAGTAGGTTGACAAGGCAAGATAATCTTTCAATAAAGGTATGCACATATATTGAACTAGTGTGTTTGGCTTTTGGTAGAATTAGGAATCAAAAAATAACGTTAGGGCCACAATTACTGTGAGCCACAGTAACACAGTAACACAATAACATGTGAGCCACAGTTACTGAGCCTGCGCATCTGGAGCCTGTGCTCCGCAACAAGAGAGGCCACGATAGTGAGAGGCCTGCGCACCACGATGAAGAGTGGCCCCCGCTTGCCGCAACTGGAGAGAGCCCTAGCGCAGAAACGAAGACCCAACACAGCCAAAAATAAATAAATAAATAAATAAATAAAATTTAAAAAAAAAAAACCACGTTAATTTTATTAGGATCAGATTTTTCTATAGAATGTTCTATAGGATACTAAAAACTAACTGGTGTGGCAGCTAGAATCTAATTTATTTTCTGTTACTAGGTGGTGGGAAATATTAATCATTTCATAAAATTCAATAAATTGAGATTTGACTATTTGGAATATATATTTCATGATATGATCATGAAAAGTTTTGTCTGTAGGTTTTATTCAGCGCATCATGAAAATTCTGGTAGTCCTGAAAAATATCCCAAGTTATAATTAAAATAATCAGCATTACTAAACTGTTCCTGTTTTGACTGTTCAAAGGTACTTTTTTAGGGGGTCAGTGATTGTTCTAAGGATGAATATTTTAAATAGTAAAGTACTCATGAGAAAAGCTGTTCGTAGCATTCAGTGTCTCTTACAGGTACTTCTTGCTTTGCTGGTAGGGTTTCCATCAAGAGTGATCTATTTCTTCCTTGGCATGAATCTGGAAATGGAAGTAGCCAATTTGTTAAAGAAAAATCAGCATTACTTCCACATTACCCCACTTTACCACCTATCCAAATTTTGAACATCTTAACAATTCCCCAAATATCTCGTCTCTCAATCTCCCTTAACAGAAATACAGAACAGGGAACATTAGGCAGCCCCAAGGACTAACACTCGTGGACCCTGAAGCCCTGAATGCCTCAGGGCAGTGCAGCCTAGCGTGAGCTGGTAAGATGAGTAGTGTGCCTTTAGTGTATAGAATGGAAGAAACATTGTGGATACAGTATTTTGTTGTTTTTTAGATTGCTCAGTTTGAGGGAAAGTTGTGTACGAAAGGTAAAGATGTGGAGGAAGTTCCCTTTAAAATTACCCTTTTGCTCAGGGACCCCTTGAAAGGCTCTGAGGGCCCCTCACAGGGTTAGACATACCCCATATGAACACTCTGGCCCAGAGTGTTGAAGATTTCTGTTCTTATTTCCATATGTTCATAAAATGTTTTCATCAGTGACATTGTGCTTTTTTTTTTTTTTTTTTGAGTTCCCATGTGATGAAAGTTCTTATTTAGGACTTCCTTAGTGAGCACTGAGAAAACTGGGTTAGTCTTTTGTAGGGGGAGTGTAAAACAAACTAACCTGCCCCTTCCTCGTTACTGTCATAAAGCTTATCCTTCAACCGGCCAACACCAAGCCTTTTGAGTTCCCTTTATCAGATAATGTCAGGAACACCTGGGTTATAGAATTCTTTCCACCTAAGTCTAGTGCTTATTCAGTCCGGAGCTGTGTTGAAACTGCATACATACAAGGTATAACGTTAAGAAACAGTTTTCAGTGCAGACAGCTGAAACGCACTCACTCACTCTGCTGAGTGTTTTGGTGATTACACTGCCCTTCTGCTCGCTTGCTTAAAATGTGTAAAGAACACTGCGGGGAACAATGACCATGACTTTTGTTCATTCTCTGTGTATAGTGAGAAAAATGTGGCAACTCCAAATAGTAACTTAATGATGATTCAGGAAAGACAGGTAAAATAAAATAAATAAACCTTAAGTCATAAAATTTCCATTAAATCCTACATTCCTTATACAGGCAACTTCCTTGTGTTCTACCAATAGTGTTTGCGGAGGAGAGAAGGAAGGGGAGCTTTTAAAAAGTGAATCTGGTAAAAGTCCAACTAATAATTTCAAACATTCTTATAAGGGATTTTTTGCACAAATATTTGGATTTAATGGTGCATAATAAGAATCTTATGCTGTTTTAGATACCACAGTTCTTTATTTTTGAGAAAGTTTATTAATCCATTCAAAGAACACACTGTACTACAAGACTTTTTATGGGCTTACTGAGTAAAGTCATTTATTCCAAGGCTCTATTTGACTGTCAGGTTTGGGATGAAAATTTCCTACTTTTTTTTTTTTATTAATTAATTTATTTATTTTTGGCCGTGTGGGGTCTTCGTTGCTGCGCGCGGGCTTTCTCTAGCTGTGGCGAGCGGGGGCTACTCTTCATTGCAGTGCGCAGGCTTCTCATTGCGGTGGCTTCTCTTGTTGCGGAGCATGGGCTCTAGGTGTGTGGGCTCAGTAGTTGTGGCTCATGGGCTCTAGAGCGCAGGCTCAGTAGTTGTGGCACACGGGCTTAGTTGCTTCATGGCATGTGGGATCTTCCCGGACCAGGGCTTGAACCCGTGTCCCTTGCATTAGCAGGTGGATTCTTAACCACTGTGCCACCAGGGAAGTCCCAAAGTTTCCTACTTTTGTC
The DNA here is from genome assembly GCF_949987535.1 of Balaenoptera acutorostrata. NCBI lineage: Eukaryota > Metazoa > Chordata > Mammalia > Artiodactyla > Balaenopteridae > Balaenoptera > Balaenoptera acutorostrata. The sequence goes on along the minus strand of NC_080084.1, from coordinate 17,083,505 downwards.
TAGGGTAGAAGGAAATAGAATAAGATAAGCATTAGGTATTCCTCAAGGCTTAGAGGATTCTCTGTACAAAGAAGAGGAAGGACTTGGGAACTGGGTACCAGAGTGCCTCATCCAGTGTGTGTCTCCCTAAGCTTGTGTCCGTGGTCCTTGCCTTGCTTTATTTTCTGCCTGGGATGCACAAGATCTTATCACTTTCCTGTAAAAGGTTCTAAAATCTAGTGCCCTGACCTCTCTTGAGTTCTATAAGTTCTTCATGAGTGTCACCAGCATCTTTAATTTAATACATTAAAAAAAAAAACACCACGTGGCTGTTCCCCACCCCCCACCCCAGCCTGTTCTTCTGCCACCTGCTCATCACTCATTTAGAATCTGTGGCAAAACTGGTAGTTTCCTGTTCTTTGGGCTTAAGGGGTGCTTCATTCATCACAGTGCAGGCATGCTGTGGCTTTCTGCTCTTGGAGGAAGCCTAGATGTGATCACCCTTTGCATCTAGAATGAAGTTTGCTAACAAAGCTGGAGGGAAGTGCTGTGCTTTTAGGAGGTGATGCCTGAGCCTGCTCCAATCAGCCCCCACTCCATTGCTCCCAGGTGTGGTGTCACATGTCTGCCCAGTGCCTCTGTCATCCCTGCAAGGCTCTGCAGCCCCTGGAGAGAAATGGCTCGGCCCCTGCCTCCTTGCAGTCTGTCTTTCATCTCTTCCGTTGGAATAGGTGGGGTTTGCCTCTGCTTTTACTCTTAAGTGCATCTCTTTAGGTTTCTGGCCTTTGAACCATGCTTGGGTGTGGAGGGGGTGCATAATTCTAATTTCGTTTTTTTTTTGTTTGTTTTTTTTTTAAAGATAGTAGTCATCTTTTCTTTTTTAAATTTATTTATTTTTGGCTGTGTTGGGTCTTCGTTTCTGTGCTAGGGCTTTCTCTAGTTGTGGCGAGCGGGGGCCACTCTTCATCGCGGTGCGTGGGCCTCTCACTACCGCGGCCTCTCTTGTTGCGGAGTACAGGCTCCAGACGCACAGGCTCAGTAGTTGTGGCCCACGGGCCCAGCCGCTCCACGGCATGTGGGATCCTCCCAGACCAGGGCTTGAACCCGTGTCCCCTGCATTGGCAGGTGGACTCTCAACCATTGCACCACCAGGGAAGCCCCTAATTTCTTTTTAAAATCGTCTTTGTACTTCTCTGCTTATAATTGATACCAGTTATTTATGATATCCCGTAGAGCTTCTTAAAAATCCCCCCTTTAAGACAAGTGGTCAGTGCTTTCTTGTGTGAGCTGTCAGGTAGGTAGATGGTATATTTGGGAAACCTGTGAATGCGGTGCCCTCCCCCAATGCCCAATTCCAGACCTGGCATGTGTGACTCTTGTGACTCAGTGATGAGTCCTCTGAGATTCATCACTGGCCCCATCACCCTGTCTTGATACAGTATGTGGACATTTTCAGACCCTACCATGTAGGGCCCCACCTAAAACAAACAGCACCATGGAAGTAGGGCTTCCTTGGAGTTCAAGAATGCTTTATGAAAAATGAAGACAACTGTAGAGGATTCTTTCTCTCAGCCATGGTAAGTAGCTGGGATGCAAATAGGCCTAGGCTCACATTCTGTTGGAAACTTTTAAAAAGACATTTCTTGGGAGTTCCCTGCTGGTCCAGTGGTGAAGACTCCACGCTTCCACTGCAGGGGGTGTGGGGGAGGGAACTAAGATCCTGCATGCTGCATGGCATGGCACGGCCGAAAAGAAAGACAATTCTAGGAAGTCATTCCGTGCTTGGCAATTGGTAAGAGAAGGTTAGGCACTTCTTTTTTTTAGTTCAGATCATGACATCCCATCCATAATTATATGTGGATATATATATATATATATATAATTATGGATATATAATTATACCCATAATTAATAAGTATAATTATAACAATATGATTATACTTATTGAATATTTCATTTTAATTGGGACATTAAGGCGTACACAGGGAAAGATAGCTGACTGTAAAGCGGGTTTCTCAAGGGGCCTCAAGTGCAGCCTGGTGTTTGAGAGCATAAGGATCTGGAGTCAGATCTGGGTATTGATCTTTGTTCTGACACTGGTGGTGTGGCCGAGGCAGGTTACTGAACCTTTCTGACTCTCAGTTTTCCGTATAAAGCTTTCTTTGTAGGCCTGTTGCAAGAGTTAAATGAGGTAATGTCTGAATCATGCCTAGTGAATTATGGCCGATGTAGCTAGAATATTGTAGAGTAAAACACAAATAAAACATCTGCAAAATTCATCATGGTGTTAAAGGGTAATCCTGATTGGCCTTGCATAATGGATGCAGGCCTACAGGTCGCCTTATTTTCCATGATTAAGGGATGAGTGATCCCAGAGCCTGGAATAGTACTAAGATTGTTGGCAAAAGCAAAATGGCTCTGACTGTGGGAATAAGGGGGATGTGAGGGACAGAAGGAAAGCCAGCGGCCAGATTAGCAGACACATCACTACCTCAGTTCAGTAGAAGGACAGTTCCCACCAACCCCCATACAAGTAGATCTATTTACCGAAGTGCCAGCTACCCGTCATCAAGTGGAGGTGATGGAGACGTAAAATGATTAAATCCATGTGGTTGAGATACACAGAGGATAGTATAAGGGCAGAAGTCAAGATAAACGGACTAGCGAGTCAGAGAACGCTTCTTCTAAGTGGGAACACAAGTGAAGTCTTAAAGAACAAACCAATAGACGTTAGAAGAGGTAATATTACCAAGCAGCAGAAACAGTATGTGTAAGAAAGAAAGGTGTGGGAATGTAGAACACAACTTGATTGTTTAAGATGGTATTTTCCCAGTGGAGTTCCATTTTTCTTTAATATGAAGACCTAGAATCTAAACCTGTTTTGGACTCTTACACTGACCTGCATCATCTGCTTGGCTAACATTAAGGCAGATTTCACTTGGTAAGAAGTGTTCTTGAAACCTTGTCTAAAAGTCCTGACCATGAAGCCTTTAAGAATAGTGATGTTAGATCCAGCTCTGAGCTGGTGTCTCAGATTTCCACTAGACTGGTTCTACAAGTGTTCTGTGGCTCAGGGAGCTCCCCACCCCACTCACGTATATTTGCACTGAAATGAATCGCTCACTCAAGCCCTACAGTAATAGCCTCCACAAATAGCAGACAGCTTAAAAGGCAGTCTCTCATTAGATCTTAGTGGAAAGATTAATGGATACCAAAGTCTTGCATTTCAGTGGCTCTCAAATCTAATTTATCATCAGAATTGCTTGAGGAATTTTTAATGCAGAGTTTCAGCTCCTACTCAGAGAATCTAGGATGGAGCCTGGGTCTGTACTAAAACAAAAGAAATCTCCCACAAGTAACTCGAATCATCAGCCAGATCTGAGAACCTTGGTTGAGAAGACGGCCACTGGGCTAACTGTCCAGTGACTACTGCTGATGGAATCTGACCAGTCAGGTTCTTCTTCCTGAGAATGGATACCGAAAGACACTAGTCATGCTCCTGAGTGGAAGTGGTGGTGCTGCCCTCTGAGTGGTAGCAACACTTCTCGTTGTAGGTGGAGGCAAGAGAAGCCAGTGAGCAGAGACACACAAAAGCAGCTCACATGCAAAGCTTCGCAGATGAGACATTGCAGACGTGTCCTGGCAGCTTTCCAGTCCCCTGTCCCTTCCTGAAGCCTGGCCACACTCCTTTCTTTGCTTCCCTGAGATGTTCCTTTATCCTTATAGCAAATTCTCCTCTGTGGCTAAAGCCCACACAAGTTGTTTTTGTTACTTGCAATTAAAGAGCCCAACAACTAAGAGTCTAACTAAAATAGTTTCTCTAAAGAACCCTCGAGAAATTAATCCTTCCTTCCTTCCTTCCTTCCTTTCTTTTGAAGTATAGTTGATTCACAATGTTGTGTTAGTTTCAGATGTACAGCAGAGTGATTCAGTTATATATATATATTCTTTTTCAGACTCTTTTCCATTATAGGGTATTACAAGATATTGAATATAGTTCCCTATGCTCTACAGTAGGTACTTGTTGTTTGTCTGTTTTATATATATTAGTGAATATCCGTTAATCCCAAACTCCTACTTTATCCCTCCCCCAAGCATACACTTTAAACACGCTCAGGTACAAAATATCAGCTTTCTTTCCAAACAAGTCTGGAAATGGACTCAGGGGAGGAAAAAAACCAAACCACTCTTACTATTGCGTGGTTTATTTAGCTATTAACTTGGGACAAGGAGTACTCCTTTATGAAAAAAAAGAAAGAGAGGCTATATTGATAGGAGAAAATGACAGCAATGGAAGCCACACATGAACCAGCAGGGTCCAGATGGGCCTCCAGAAGGGAAAAGGGACTACAGCCGGTTTTGTGGCATGGACGATCTCTGAGGCCGAGCCAACCTCCATTACGCTAATCCAAATCTGTACCTTCTGCCTCGTCCTCTCTGAGTCAGACCAAGGCTGGCAGAGGTCCCTGAACCAGGACGGGATGTTTGACCCATCGGGTTGAAAACAATCAACACTGTCTGAGAATCAAATAGAGCACAGCTGTTCTCAGATGGGGTAACAGGCAAGCTACTCTTTCCCAAAGGGAGCATCCTTGCCAAGCCAGGACGCCCTCAGGGTCTTCCTGCCCAGGGCACTTAAATACTCTCCTACTCTTGAACAGGAAACGGTTCAAGCCTCCTAGCCACCACCACACAGCTAAAAACCAAGCAGAGACATCCAGCCAGCCAGGGGATCGGGGGTTTAGAGCAGCGTCTCTTGGGTGGGTCAGTGGGCTAAGTTAGTGGCTGCCTATTCCACTAATGAGTCTGAGGCTACAGAGGACACTTGGGCCAAGCAGCCCTACTCTGCTGGCTCTTGTGGCCACAGAGCTGTCCCTGAATCCAGCCAGCCGGATCCTGCCACCAGAAGAGAGATTAGAAATGGACCACAGCAGTTCTAAGGCAGGAAAAGCCACCCCAAACAGAGTGAAGTTGGGTCTGTAATGTCATAACGTCCCATACTAGTGGTTTTCAAATTATTTCCTAGAACCCCTAAGGGTTTGCAGACCCCTGGAAGAGAGAGTGAGGTCTGAGTCTCTCCCAACCCCTGGCATCCAAAAACAGTTCCACCTTTATTTATTCATTGGACTTCCCATCATTTGGCTGGAAGAATGGACACTTAACTAATAATACTAACAGCTCATACTGGGTGTGGAGGTGCATGAGGACCTGCAGGCACACACACGCCAGACACTGTGCTTGGTGTTTTAGATGCCTTAACTTGTGCCTTCAAACAATTCTATCGTTATCTCCAGAGCACAATTGAGAAAACAGAAGTCAAGTATCTTGTCCAAAGTCACAAAGCTAGTACATGGGAAAGCCAGGAACTGAGTTCTGCTCCCTCTGACCCTGGAGCCTGACTGTTACTGGTCTCTGGAAAGGACCAAAGGGAAAACCAGCGGAGGGAGGAAAAGAGAGTGTCAGCCTTTCACTAAAGCCAGCTTGCCTGCACAGCCGGAGATACTGATTTCCTGGATCTGGGGAGCAGCCCGGGCTTAGGGATTTGTTTTTTAAAGATTGAGAGCCATTGCATTAGAGAAACAGTGATAGGAATTCAATAATTAAGATTACATGTCAACACTGATTTGAGGGTGTCAAAGATAGGAATTTCCCTCATGGCAAAAACCGACGGTGTGAAAAAATGTCCTTTCAGAAGAGAGAGAAACACAGCAGTCTTCTCTTTCCCCCCCCCCCCCACTGCTCAGCTATGAACTTAAGAGCATGTGGCGGCCACTAGTTCAGTGGGTCTGCATGGAGAGCAGCTAACGTGTAGAGGAGACAGAAAGGGTGCAGGAAAACTGTAAACTGGGAACCAGGGCCCACTGTCTGTGATTCCGAATGCTGTGTACCCAGTCCAGGACTGCGATTGGCGAGTGAGGTGCTCACCCTGGGCACAGATTTAAGGGGACTCAAAAAACACCCCCAAACTCAGTCATCAAGATAAATACTATTTTAGTGCCATATTAAAAAAATAAAAACTAATGAAAAAACACCCACAGTGAACAGAATGTCAAGGATTTAAATATAGACTGGATCCGACAGGGCTGGGGCGAGGGGAGTGGGGTGAGTGGTGCAAGTGTAGGCTTGGATCTTCTGAGTTTGTTTGTTTGTGTTATTTGGCCACACTGCACAGCATGCGGGGTCTTAGTTTCCCAACCAGGGATCTAACCGGTGCTCCCCTGCAGTGGAAGCGCGGAGTCCTCACCACTGGACCGCCAGGGAAGTCCCATGGATTTTTTGGCATTAATTTTGATTTTTAAAAATACTGCATGAAAGTATTATTTTTCTTAAATTTTGTGCCCCATCCTTTACTCAAGAAGAGTAAACAACTTCTTTTTGGCTTGTTCAGATCCTTCTGAATTGAGGGAGGGAAATATCACAGAAGCATCAGAACGTTAGCCTCCTGGAGGCCTGATGCAATTTCCTGCATCAAAGTGAAGATGTCAACAGAAAAATGACCAGCAGGTGAGAGAGAGAGAGGAAAACCATGCACAGAGAGGGTAGGGAGAGGGTGAGCTGAGTGCAGGATCAGCCCTTGTCACTAGGGGCAGCCTTGGAGTCCCTATCTGTTGATTCTTGAGGCTGGGATGCATTCTGGACCCGAACACACAATTCCCTGTCATAAGGCTCCTTACTGTTCCCTTGGTAAGTTAACCCATTTAACCTTCAGTTCCCCTTATCTGTAAAGTAGAGCCAATAATATCCATTCCTCACAGGGATGTTTTAAGGAGAGATGACATCATATATGAAAATGGCTTCAGACACTGCCTGGTACATTCTAAGTGCTAAAAACATGGCATTTATTATTATATGATGATTCCATTTCTAAGTCTGTTCTAGAAGCTCTGCCTTCTTATCTCAGCCCACTTTTGGAACATTTCACTGCTCACTGATAACTCACCAGAGGGTGGGCCAAATCAGTCAATTTTGTTGCTTATAAATCTGGGAATTTGTCACTAAAATAGGTCAGGATTAGAGAAGGAATGGAGAAGCCTGGGTTCTAGTCTCAGGTTTAGGACTTGTTAGCTGTGTAAGTTAGCTATGTCGCTTCACATTTTTGGGCCTCTTTATTTCTTCCTTATGAAATGAGGATAAAAATGTTATTATCTTTCTTGTTGTTCTCCGGTTGCGGGATCAAAGAGAAAATGGTGCAAAAGCGACTCATGCCCACTCAGAGTTGCCCACTCAGATGGAAATATGCTTTGTTAAGGTCTAATTCTTGAAGTGGGCTCATTTCTTTGAACTATTTCACCTGGTTCTGATACTGAACTTCAGTAATCCTTGGAAGTAGATTCTTTATTCAGGACTTTAAAATGATAGCAGAAGGGATTAATTGAGAGTAACAAAATTTGGACCCTGGAATGAACTACGTACTATTTGCCAAATTCTTATTCTAAGTAGAGAGAACAGACCTTAGTTCTGGCCTTAACTATATTACTTTCCCATAGGGAACTGGGGAAATGTCTTCCTCCTCATCCTAGAAGTACAACTACTTCTTTTGCTGCCCTGACTTCGTATGTTTTGATCTTCTTAAATGTCCCGTGTAGTTACATATTCTCCATGAGTATGTGTTTGAAGGACCACTTCTTTTTCTCAAAGCTCATGCACGAATTCATGAGAATTTTCAATAATTTTGACTGTAGGTGCTCATAATTCAAACTTTAACTTGAATGGCAGAGTCATGTTCCAGCCATCATTAGAGAATGAGTGCAGGGTGATGACTGAGAGCATGGGCTCTGATGTCATGCAGTGCCACCGAGTAAGTGGCCTTCCTCTGTTAAATGGGGGCACAATAGCCTTGATCTCATAGGTTTATAGGGAGACGTATAAGAATGGGTGTTTATAAAGTGCCTAGCGAATAGTAACCACTCAATAAATGTTAACCGGTATTGTGTTGACCCTGTTCATGTTAGCTGTCACACTGGTCTGTGCAATTCTGTAGCTTGAAACTTGTTCTATGGGGCAATTTCTATGAATTCCAATTACTGATCCCTATCACACTTCCTGGCAATGTTTTTGTCTCTATTTCTTTGCTTTCTTCCTCTCTTTGCAGTGGCAAGGGGAAGGCTTATATAGAAAGACTGATTCCAGGAGGTCTTTCTCCTTCCTGTTGCTGCTGTAACAAATTACTATTCAATACAACTTAGTTGGCTAAAAACAACATAAATTCACAGTTGTGGAGGTCAGAAGTCCAAAATGGGTCTCATGGGCTAAATTCAAGGTGTTGGCAGGGTTGTCTTTCTTCTGGAGGCTCTACAGGAGAATCCGTTTTCTTGGTTCAAAAAGAGAATTTCCGGGGCTTCCCTGGTGGCGCAGTGGTTAAGAATCTGCCTGCCAATGCAGGGGACATGGGTTCGAGCCCTGGTCTGGGAAGATCCCACATGCTGTGGAGCAGCTAAGCCTGTGCGCCACAACTACTGAGCCTGCGCTCTAGAGCCCACGAGCCACAACTACTGAAGCCCAAGTGCTGTAACAACTGAGCCCACGTGCCACGACTGCTGAAGCTCGTGTACCTAGAGCCCATGCTCCGCAACAAGAGAAGCCACCACAATGAGAAGCCCGTGCACCACAACAAAGAGTAGCCCCCGCTCGCCGCAACTAGAGAAAGCCCACGCACAGCAATGAAGACCCAACGCAGCCAAAAATAAATAAATAAATTTATGGGAAAAAAAAAGAATCTCCAAATGACCCATAAACATATGAAAAGGTCCTCAGACACATTAGTAATAAAGGAACATGAAATTTGAAAATGCAGTGTCTATCAACAATAAAATAGATGACTAAATTGTGATCTAATCATGTAATGGCTTACTATACAGATGTGAAAATGAATAAACTGCAAATGTATACAATAACATGGACTGTATATATATGCCCAAATGTAACATTGAGTGAAATTAGACAGTCACAAAAGACTACATAGTGCATGATTTTATTTAGGTGAAGTTAAAAGGAGAAATGCCACACTAAACCATAGTGTTGAAGGGTGAGCTCTTAGGTAGTAGGAATAGAAAGAGAAACAAAGCAGTCAGAATAATAAGGGAGGGGTAGTGGGGAGAGGGGATGATGCTGAAATCCGGGTTCTGTACACCAGTACAAAATTGAATCTCGGAGACAGAGTTTTGGGTGAAGTGGAAAAGAATAACTTTATTGCTTTGCCAGGCAAAGGGGACCACAGTGGGCTAATGCCCTCAGAACTGTGTGTCCTGACCTGGAGGGAGTAGTAAGGACTTTTATCATCATGGTTCAAAGAGGCTGTGTGATCAGCTTGTGGACATTCTTCTGATTGGTTGGTGGTGAGGTAATTGGGAGTTGGCATCAACCTTCTGGTTCCAGCCGGTCTGGGGTCTATGTGCTTGTGGGCAGCACAGCATTAATTTCTCCCACCTGATAGGGGTTTCAGTAACTGCAAAAGAGCTCAAAGATATTGTTGTATGTTTCCCTTGAGGGGGACCAGGACCCTGCCCCAAGGCTACACTGTTGTTTCTTGACTGCTCCTCCCTTGTCTCCACATCCCCTCTCTTCCCTGATTAGCAACTGTTTGAACCTACCCGTTGGAACCAGGGAAGGGCATGGAAGCTGAATGAAGCCTATTTCCTGTAATCAAGAAATGGGGCACACAGAAAGGCTGTTGTGCCCAGGAGCCCCACAGGGTCTGCTCGGCTTCAGGGATGTGTGGTGTTTGGCAGGAGGACGAAAGGGCTTTGGGGGCGCTGGCAATTCCTGTGTATTGACCTGGGTGGTGGTTGTGTGGGTATTTATCTTGAGATAACCATTGTACTGTATGTTTTTGTTTTGTACACTCCTTTGTTTTTGTATGTTCTACTTTACAATTAAAAAGTTAAACAAAAACAAAAACAAAACACCAAGATGGTTCAAGACAAAAAGGGAAATCAGAACTCATTAGGAGGCATCCAGGAGCCTAGGATGGTACGGGAACAGTTCAGCACTGAATTTAACTTATGGTTTGCAGGGGCCAATGCGGAGAGGAAAACATGTTGTACCACGTAGTTCACATTGTCTGATAAAAATTAGCATGCATGTTTGCCTGGAGAGGTGAATCTTTCTCTGGCTCTAAACCATGGGCAGAATATTGGACTCGTTGTATAAGAAGTAAGAACAATGAATTCAGTGGCAGATTTTCGAAGAATAAAAGATGTTCCTTAAATGGTCTTTTCCTATCTGAATTCTTGATAAAAGCTGAGTGCGCGACATTCAGTTATAACTCAGGGAAGGCATTTCTCAGGGACTCGAAGTTGACGCAGTCCTGTGGCTTTCTAGGGCAAGGACAGACCTGTGCGGTAGGAGCTCGGAAAGAATTCCAGCTGTTTCTTGACTGCAGCCTTCGGGACTCTTTTGCATGTATGCTCACAGAGAGGTGGCTGTACGCATCAGCGTCCCAGGCCGATCACTCTTTGTGGAGGGTTTCCTCCAACCCTTATCCTAGCCCTGGTTTTCTCCCAAGGCTCTGTTGGCTCTCTCTTCCTTGACCTTGACCTCGACTTGGCCTTGACCACAGCTCCTCTACTGCTGAGCATGCCTGACTCCCCAGCTTAGGGTTGGGGCTGCTAAGAATTCCTAAGAGTGGCTGGCTCTGCACTCTGTCCTACATGCAAAGGATGCAGTGTCTGCTTACGTCTCCCCATTTAAGGCGCTGTGCCCCTCGGCCGCCAACTCTGCAGCACAGCAGAATCCATGACAGCACTGGCTTTGGATTGAGACTCTGTGGGTTTAAATCCTGACCCTACCACCTTATGGATGCAGTTTGTCGCTCATTTCTTCCTCTGTAAATTGGAGACAAGTAGACTGTTTACCTCACATGCAGTTTAAAACATGAAGAGTGGGGGGACGATGTAGCACTGTGGTTGAAAGCATAAACTCAAGAACCAGATTGCCTGGTTCACATCCCAGCTCTACCACTTAGAAGCCACGTGGTCTTGAACAAGTTTCTTAGCTCTTCACACCTCAGTGGGCTCACCTGTAAAAAGGGAATAATATAGCACCTGCTTAAGGGTTGTTGTGAGGATTTAATGGTTAATATTTACAATACACCTAAAATAGGACACGTACCGAGTGCTTTATAAGTTTGGTAACTAAAGATTAGAATGATGCCTGGCGTATGGTAAATTTCAATAAATCTTAGATATTTTCATTATTTTCTCTTTATGTGACCCCTCCCTCCATCTCCCAACTACAGTGATTGATCAAGGAGTAAGAATCTGGAACCCAAGACTTGGGTATTTCTAACAGTTCTTAAGATGGGATGGCGGGGGACTTCCTTGGTGATCCAGTGGTAAAGAATCTGCCTTACAATGCAGCAGATGCGGGTTCGATCCCTAGTCAGGGAACTAAGATCCCACATGCTCCAGGGCAACTACTGAGCTTGCACGCCTCAACTAGAGAGCCTGCGTGCCGCAAACCACAGAGCTCACGCACCCTGGAGCCTGCATGCCACAACTAGAGAAGAGAAAACCCACACGCCACAACTAGAGAGAAGCCCGGGCACCACAACGAAAACGATCCCGCATGCCTCAACAAAGATCCCGCTTGCTGCAACTAAGACCCGACGCAGCCAAAAATAAAAATAAAATAAATAAATAATAAATAAATCTTAAAAAAAAAAAAAAGATGGGATGGCAGGAAGACTCTTTTGCCTTCTAGTCCCAAAGCTGTTGCCGCTGTGTCAAGGAAGAAGCTGATCAACAGAAGGAGAAAAAGCTAACAAAAATAAAAATAAAATTTAAAAAGTGTACAAAAATAAACAATATTTGAAAGGAGGGGAGCAGAGAGAGGGAAGAAGACAGAGACAGAGAGAAATAAACCATGAGAGTCAGAGACAGAGACCAAATGCTATTGGAGACATGGTTCCCATGTCTGGAGTCCCAGAAGTTCCTTGGTTTTCTGTCTATGGTTGAACAAACAGCTCTTCTTTTTGTTCTATGAGCTACCCGTATACATACATTTATATATATATATGTGTGTGTGTGTGTGTGTATATATATAAAATTATATAGAGAGAGAGAATTTGGGGGTTTTTTTGCAATAAATCTCCCTTAAGCAAATTTGAGCCCAGTTTCTGTCTGTTGCTGCCAAAAGAATCTGGAAGAACACCACTAGGTTGGGACAGTCACCTCCTATTCTTAATTTAATGGGTCTAACTCTTTCCGAGCCCTTGGTCTTCTGGGATCCTGGCAATGCTTTCTCACTAACACCAGCAGGGTTGTGGTGTAAGTGGCACATACCAGCACTATCAATTAATTGAGAACCCATGTTGAGGTGCATTCTTTGTGCAAAGAACTGTGTTAAGCATTGTGGTAAAACCAAAGTGGCAGAAACCTGGGTCATAGCTGTCCATGAAGTTAAATATGTTAACTTCAGTTTACATTTTAGAAAACTAAAGTAAAGAGATTTCAAGACACAAAACACATTTCAGAACTGTGGTATAAAAAAAAATATATTTGGTCTTTGTCCCAGGTTCTTGGAACAGAGCTTCAAAACTCCTTGGGATTTTTCTGAGTGATAGGAGCATCTTTCGTTGTTCATACCAAGCTCCTTTCTGACCATCTGAGTTGATGCTAATGAGATGACTCGTGGTGGGACCCTCAGATAGATTCAGGGGAGGGGCTGACCACACCAGAAAGACCCAGCATGAGGTTAGAGGGTTAGAACTTTCAGCCTCACACCCAGCCTCCAGGGAGAGGAGAGGGGCTGGAGATTGAGTTCAGTCACTAATGGACAATGATTTAATCGATCATGCCTAAGTAATGAAACCTCGATAAAAACTCTTGAACAGTGAGGTTCTGAGATGCTTCCAGGTTGGTGAACTCATCCTGGTTCTGGGACAGTGGAGTACCTAGGAGGGGATGGGAGCTCTGTGCCCTGACCCCCACCCCACCCCTTACCCTGTGCATCTCTTTCATTTGGCTGTTTTTGTAAAACTATAATTATAAATATAGCTTTTTGCTGGGTTCTGTGAGTTCTTGCAGCAGATTATCAAACCTGAGGGGGGTCTTGGAAACCCCTCCAATTTTTTGGACTATTTTTTAAAATTGAGGTATAATTGACATATATTAGTTTCAGGTGTATGACATAATGATTTGATATTTGTATAGAAACCCCCAAATTTGTAGTCAGCAAGACAGAAGTTCTGGTGGCCTGGGGACCCTGTTAGATGAAAAACTGGGTTTGCCTCTTAGTCGGTGTCAAGCCAAAAGAAACAAACAAGCCAAACTGGAGAGAAGGAAGGATTGATTAGTTGCAGCAATTAAGGAGAACACTGGGGATCTTTCCCAAAGCAGTGTCTCCCCCAAACGCAAAATAGAAGTTTTAAGCTAAGGGTACATGCATATTCATGAAGGGGCTTAAGCAGAGGAGAATTCAACAAAGAATTGGTGGACAGAGTCAAGCTTTTGTTGATTGAAGTCACGAGGGTCAGAAAAAGTCAACATCATCATCCCTCAGGTTCCGACCAGTCTGGGGTTTCAGCAGGTAGTTACGGTAGTTACCATCTTCCACCCGCATGGGGGCCTTAGTTCCTGCGGAACTCAAAAGATATGTATCAGATACATATCGTTATGTATATCCCTCGAGGAGGAACTAGGAGTCTTGTTTCTTGACCACTTCTCCTCTGTTCCTGCATTCCTTTGTTCCCTTAAGATCATTAATTATGGAGATGTGTTCAAGGGCAAACATTGCAGCCAGGCTTAGATCACAAAATGGCTTAGGCTAAAAATGGCTTTTCTTATGTCAAGAAAATTATGCCTGGTTCTCTTTCTCTGGGGACCCACTACCTTACCTGCTTAATAGCCCCACTTGCGCTGGCATCTGAAAGGGGGGCAATCTCGTGAGACTGAATCCTTCACTTGTAGGGTCTAATGCTTACTCCAGGTGGTTAATGTCAGCATTGGATTGAATTGTAGGACACCCTGTTGGTGTCAGTGACTCACTGTTGGAACCAGGTAAGAACTTTGGAGGAACTGGCTATAGGAAGTCTCTTTTGCAAAGCAATCAAGCACTCAGTCCTCTGTTGCCTCCAGGAAAGTACTTCAAAACCTTTAAAGACAGAGCAAAACTTTCAGCAGATCCTTCTGAAGTGAAAGAAAATAGATCATTGATAGGTGAGTAAACATCTTTACCAAGTTCTAAGACCCCATATACTACCTGGTATGATAATGAGCTCCTGCCCGGGGCCACGTTCATATATGAAATTTATTGAATTTGTGGTTTTTTCCTGCTGAAGCTCCAGAGTGGATCCAATTATCTTACTGTGTAAAAACACCACCATGGAATTGGGTGTATCAAAGGTAATATAAATTGTAGTGGTAATGGCATTTTAGAAGTACCTGTGACTGAACTTAGCTGCCTGGCAGACTCCCATGAGAAAATACTTCTGAGGGCCAAATTATGTCCATCAAAGTATACCGTTACGTGCCCAGTTAGTCCTGATTCTGATTCACTCTTTTATAGGATTCAGCATTATGTTTCTACAGATACATTTGTTGTCTATTTAACATCCCTGTTCTTACATTTTTTGTTTGTGCTTATTTTTTATGTATTTGGAGTGAGGTCACTGTAATTCATACCCGTCCCTCAGCAACAATGCGGTCTCAGAGCAGATCACAGGGTACCCACACGCTTAGGGTTCCTGGAGCCCTGAGGAGAGATATTGACTAAGAGTTTGGAAACAGTAAGGTTTCTGGACATTGGAACTACTATTCTCAGGTGCAGGAAAGCAGAAGACGCTGTCTGAGGATTTGGGATCAGATGGATGGGGTCAAACTGCCTGGAATCCAGGGGCGCTGCTCTGTCATGGGCCTACCTCTGTTTATATTCAACCTACCTCCTTCCCACCTTTTTTCCATCATCTGTTGGGGTGGAGGTTCTATAGCATCCCATTAGGACGTTCCCACATTGTTAAACTACTAACGAGTCATTAAAAATGGAATGGAGTTGATGAGCCATGTAGGGTTTGCTTAATCATTTTCTTATAGTGGGTCATTTAGGTGGCTTCCGAATTTGGCTTTCACAAGTACAGCTGAGATAAAATCTTTGCCCAATAAAGCTATTTCCACATTTAGGATAAACTTGTACCAATTAATTCCTGAATATTTTAAGGCTTTAGACACATTAGCCAAATAATTTTCCAAAACGGCTCTATTTTCTAAAGGGTGGTGTGTAAAAGTACATTTTTCCTTGTTCCTTTGCCAATATTGAGTGTTACGATATTTTGAAACCTTTGCTAACATAATACTTGAAAATTGGTCTTATTGCTTTGATATAGATTTCTTCGATTAGTCTTGGAAGTTATATAGTCTTTTCTCATGTGCTTTTAGCCACTTATTTCTTCTTTTCATATACTTTGCCCAGCTCTGGACCATTCTTCCGTTCGTAACTTCTAATTGCAGAATGAGGCCAATGCGTGTTGAATCAAGGATTGGCAAACACTTCAGTGGTCACATAGAAGACCCAGCATACAGCTCAGAAATCCAGTAATCTGGGGGTCCATGCTTAGAAATCACACTTGTTAACTAATTTGTGTTAATCCTTGTGCAAGACAAGGATTAGGTATCTATATTCATTCACTTATTCAACCAATAATTCTTAAGGGCCTTCTATGTACTGAACACTGTTTCAGACGAATATCAGACAAAACCTCTCCCTTTATAGAGTGTACATTCTAGTGAGGAGAGGAAGAAAGTAAACATATTAGGTCTTATTTTGCACATTGGAAGACATAAGTGCTGGGGGAAAAGAAGAGCTGAGTGAGGGGCGCTGAGAGCACTGGGGAGGAGGGGCACCTGCAGCAATTCTGAATAGGGTGGTGGGGCTAGACCTCAATGAGAAGGTGGCATCTGAGCAGAGACTTGAAAGAGGTGGGGCAATGTGGCAAGGATGGTCTGGGATAGATTGCTTCAGGCAGAGGCTGCAGATGGCTTCAGCCAAGGTGAAGGTCCTGGAGCAAGAATATGCCTGGTGTGTCTCAAGAACAGCAAGGAAGTTAAGTGGATTGGAGGGATGGAGGGAGTGGCGGGTAGAGGAATAGAACCTGAGGCCAGAGAAGTCAAAGGGATGGGTCTTGTAGGGCCTCTGGGACCATGGTCAGGACCGGGGCCTTCCTTGAAGTGAGATGGGAGGCCCTGAAAGGCTTTGAACCAGTGAGGTGAATTGTCCATGCTGCATTAAAAATAGACTGCAGGGTCAAGGGCAGAAGCTGGAAGGTCAGTTAGGAGACTGCTGCAAAGATGCAGGGGCCTTGCTTGTCCATGGAGATGGGATAAGGGGCTCGGATCCTGGTAGAGACGAGGGGTTTCCTGATGGAGTGAATGTGGATTCTGAAAAAGGGTGGACTCAAGGACTGTTTCTTTTTAAGACCTCTTAGGCTACTCTGCACACAGTGGGCCTTTAATTAATGTTTCTGAACATTTCCAGATTTAAAATTAGAAACACATTTGCTCACAGACAGCTTCAGGTATTTAGGCCATGAGAATTAATTCCTGCCATGAGAACTCAGAAGGGGCAGTGGTTTTATCCATTTTAATGAGAGGACAAATAAAAATGATAACACGATTGTGGCATTTGGTCCATCCTTTTAGGATCATCATATATTCCTGTTTAACTTTATTTAATTGGATTAAAATAAATACTATCTTGGTAACCAATTGTGGTTCTTATACAGGATGTACCCCTGATGTCTTTTGAAGTCACCCACACTTGCAGTGATTTGATTGGGTGTTCACGTTGTGTTCGGATTTTTAGGCAAACTGAAGGTGGTGACACATTACAGGCAGAAAGAAATCAGGTGGATTATTTTGTGTCGATGTAGGTAGGACATTTTGTTAAAGATGTGTTCCGTTATGAATGACGGATGACAGATATATAACGGTAACCATTATTTTTAAATGAAAATGTTTAACATATTTTATGTAGTCTATTTTCCTATCAAAAATTTAAAAGAAAAAAAGAAAAAAGCAGTCTTTGCAGACCCCCATGGCAGAGACAAAAAGGTGAATGCTCTGTGAGTTGATAATGAAGATGCTGGGTGAATATCTCTGTGATTGCTTCGATTTTATGAAAGTTTGGAAATTTCATTGCGTCACTGTTTGGGTGTTCTCTGAGACTTCAGCTGTGCTTATGAGAATGGGCAGAACAGAAAGACAAAGTGAGAGGCAAGGGAAGTACCAGGCTTGCAGCATCCCAGCCGTCTGGCAGCATGGAACAGGAATCAGTGCTGGTGAATTGGGAGAAGGCCCATGGTCGACCCCTTGCGGTGTAAACTTGGGCAAATCATTTAACACATGCACAGCTTAGTCTATTTGTAAAAAAGAAATAATTTGGATTCCCTATTTCTTAAATTAGTTCTGACGTTCAGAAGTGAAAGTGATAGGACATAAAATTGCTTTGTAAACACTAATTATACAGATAAATGTAAGCCTCTATTATTGATCTAGCAATAAGGTGCATTATTCGTACATATAAGATGTGTTCAACCCAATGATCACAGACACATTTTTTCATCATCCTAAAATCTGTATTAAGTTTTCTGGACATAAATAACCATCATTTCATGATTGTAATTTTTTTTTTTTTTTTTTTTTTGGCTGTGCCTTGTGGCTCGTGGGTTAATTCCCAGGCCAGGGATTGAACCCAGGCCCACGGCAGTGAAAGCACAGAGTCCTAACCTCTGGACCGCCAGAGAATTCCCTCACGATTGTTATTTTTCCTCTCTGTTGACCCATTCATGATAAACTTCATAGTGAGATTTAATCTTTAACCTATATGTTTATGTGTGTGTGGGTGTGTGGGTGAGTGTGACATTAATAGTAAAAGGAAGGAAAAAAGAAATGTGGACCAGGCCTTACAGAGGGCAGATGAGGCCTTACAGATGAGCGCGTCCAGTTTCCTCATTTTAAGTAGAGGAAGCTGGCTGCGGTTGATTGCCAGGATTACACAGCTTATTAGAGCAGAACCAGCGCTGAAAGCCAGGTCAGTGGACTCCTAGTTCAGTGTTCTTTCTACCTTCGTTTACTTCTCTCCTGTATTATGCAATGTTTCTACACATATTAGCACAGAGTATTACACCACCTATATATAACATTCCTCCCCCAGCAGTCCCCTCCCCCAAGCAAGAACTTTCTACCAAACCTTGAACTATTTCACTTAAAGCTCTCCAGCTAAGTAACTAGAGGAAGCAGAGGGCATGTATTTTTAGAGCCAGAACTAAGCCAGAATTGCTTTTCTCTTTATCATCCATGTACTTCTTTCAAAATCCAAATTTTTTCCCTGATATCTCTGGAATCTTTTTATATGTGATTGACTTGACACTGTCTTCCTTATGCAGAAGCATTTCTAGAAGTTCCACCGAACAACCCGTTACATCTCACATGCCGTCCTGCTCTTCAGGATGGCCAGGAAAGATGGGTTTAGTTTTGTGTTTTCTTTTTGAGTTGGGGCTCTCTTCTTAAGGGTGAGAGGGAGGCTGGATATCGTCAGGGCAACAGCCTTTCTGCCACAGGGGGCTTTCTTGACACCGATAGAAACAAGTTCCTTCCTCGCCTGTAGGCTCCATCATATCCATGGCTTACTTCTCTTGCCAGGATTTACCACAGTCTGAATTTATTTTCTCCCTTCACCTGTGTGCTTATTCATTGTTTTGCTCTCTCTTCGTGAGGATGTAAGCTTCCTGAGAGCAGGGAGCTCACCTGTGTTGGTCATCAGTGTACCTTGAGTGTGTAGCATTTGATAGGCACTCACATATTAAAAGTATAAAAGAATTGTGGGGTCAGTGAGTTGGAACATTCATAAGATTTGGATCCATATTGTCAAATTGCCTCCCCCAAAATGTCAAAGTTCACATTCTCATCAGTGATGTCCGGGAGGGTCCTTTTCCTTGTATCCTCTCTGAACCTGGGTATTATAACTCAGTGAAAAGCCCTTGTTGATATCCTAGACAAAACACTAAAAAAGAATTCTTAATTTATATTTGTTTGTTTCAATGTATTTTAGAAAGATTTTTGTTCAAACTCATTAACATTTTTTTCTTTTTTGATTATGGTAACATAAAGGGATAAACTTTAATGGTCAAGAAAATTCAGTTAATCTTCCCTGGGTAAATTAAAGATTACTGTACAGCTTCTCTCAGTTATGAAGATCAAACATGTTTGACAGCATTTTAAGAAGTATAAACAAGTTATGCAATCATAACGATTTGTTATGCTCAAGATGGGAGTGCAGAGGACACTGATGGTTTTACTCAGCATATTTAAAGTACTGTAAAGATATCTAGTTAGACAGTCGGGCCTTCTGTATCTGTGGGTTCTGCATCCTCGGATTCAACCAACCTCAGAGTGAAAATATACATATAAAAAAAAAAATCCAGCAAGTTCCAAAAAGTGAAACTTGAATTTGCCACGTGCCAGCATCTATTTAGATAGCATTTACATCATATTTACAAGTTTTTACATACCATTTACATTGTATTAAGTATTATAACTAATCTAGAGATGATTTAAAATATCCAGGAGGGTGTGCATAGGTTATATGCAAATACTATGCCATTTTATATAAGGGACTTGAGCATGCCTGGATTTTGGAATACTTAGTGGGAAGGGGTGGGGGTCCTGGCACCAATCCCCCACGGATACCGAGGGACGACTGTACTTGGTGAGACATTGGTGGTGTTCAGAACAACCAGTACGGACAGAAAGGAAGAAATTGATTGGTTCTCTTCCCAACTACTTATTCACCCACAGAGCATTCATAATGAATACCCACAAGAACTCATTGCTTACAAGGACCAATTAACCCACTTAACCAATGCATTTCATCCTTGCTGATGCACACAGAAAGAGAACACTTGCTATCTAAAAGGATCTGGCTCCAGTCTCAAGGGTATACAGGTCAAAGTTAATTTTTTTTTTGACTGTGGTTCTGTGAACTGTTGGGGCTGACTTTCTTTAAATCCCTCTTTTTCTCAGCATGTTGGCAGACCATGCATGTGTGAAGGGCCCAGCGGGGATGACGCAGTGGTGGTCTGGGAGTGAGGGGAGAAGCTTTCAAGGGCATCACAATCTGCTGTCATCCTGAGCTCTCCAGAGACTGCAGGGTGACCCGAGTCAGACTTCTCTCTACTTCGTTCTTCTGGGTGTTTTGGTCTGTTGATTTTCCAGTGTCCGTAACCCAAAGCAACATATCTTTCTTGGCATGTTTGGAAAGGGAGCTGTTGCTAAGATTATTGAGCTCACAAGGGAAAGTTCTTATAGTTACACGTATATAATACATTATTCTAAGCTGAAGATTGCATAGTTATAGATACCTGCTAGGTCAGTTTTTCTTAACCATTTTAATAAAACTAATGCTAACCAGTAAACTTGATGCAATCATTTCTCAAAGGAGCTTTGGGATTTAATAACTACTTTCCTTTTTCTAGCGTTTGTATTCTAGATATTACATTTGGAAGTAGAATGTACACCCATTATAAAATGCCTAACCTTTAAGCTCCTTCTTTGGAATTCAATATAATTAAAAACAGAAAGTATTTATTAAGTTTCTGGGAATGCCAGCCCTATGTGAGGAGTTTTGGGGGACACCCAAGAAGTCCAAGTCCTGTAAGTGATGTCCTAATTATGTAAAGGAATAAAGAACCTTTACCGGATTTCGGTTCCCAATTCGCTCATCTGAGAAACGCTTTCTCCAGATAGGACAGGATAATGATTCCTTTAATTGGACCCCCATTCTGCAGGGAGAGGTGGAAACTGCTCCCATCGAGCCATTCTCTGGCTGGTACCACCCTTTCAAGTGTTTGAACTGTAACACATTCATCACACCCACGGTTTGCAGGCTCCAACAGGGCAAGGTAACTCACCTTTGGAAATAGTGGTATCTAGACAATGACAGAGAGGCAGAATTCCCCTAAGAGGTGTAAAATATGGAATATGATGATTTTGAGTTTCCCTGTGATTCTTTACTTAGCATTTGATAATACCTTTCCTTTTCGGGGTCCATTATACCCAAGGTTTTACCTTCTAGCCCTGGGAGGTTGCTGTGTTAAGGCTGGTTCTCATGCCGCACTGACCCGTCTCTCTAATTTCTTATAGGCTTAAAAAAAGGCTTTATTGGTATGTAATTCACATAACATACAATTCACTCATTTAAGGTGTACATTCAGGGACTTCCCTTGCGGTCCAGTGGTTTAGGACTCTGTGCTTCCATTGCAGGGAGCAAGGGTTCAATTCCTGGTCTGGGAACTAAGATCCTCCATGCCACGTGGTGTGGCCAAAAAAATAAATAAATAAATAAAAATAAAGTGTACATTCAGATATGTGCAACCATCACCACAGTCGATTTTTTATTTTATTTTATTTTATTTTTAATTAATTAATTTATTTTTGGCTGCGTTGGGTCTTTGTTGCTGCACGCGGGCTTTCTCTAGTTGCGGCGAGCGGGGGCTGCTCTTCGTTGCGGTGCGCGGGCTTCTCATTGCGGTGACTTCTCTTGTTGCGGAGCACGGGCTCTAGGTGCATGGGCTTCAGTAGTTGTGGCGCGCGGGCTCAGTAGTTGTGGTTCGCGGACTCTAGAGCACAGGCTCAGTAGTTGCAGTGCACGGTCCCAGTTGCTCTGCAGCATGTGGGATCTTCCCGGACCAGGGCTCAAACCTGTGTCCCCTGCATTGGCACATGGATTCTTAGCCACTGGGCCACCAGGGAAGTCCCCACAGTCCATGTTAGAACATTTTCATCACCTCGAGAAGAAATCCGACATCCCTTAGCTGTCCCCTCCGTAGCCTCCCACCCCCTCCAGACCTAAAAAGCTACTGATCTACTTTTTTTTTTTAAATCTCTGAAGCCCTCATGAATCAGCACTTTGATATAAATCTCCACTGTTTTTTGATCAGTTCTTCTCCAGACCTTGACGTATGCTCTCCCCTTCAGTTGGAGCCAGTACACTAGGGGACATGATAACCTAAAAGTAGCGCCACAGAGAGGTTAAGGGTTAGGGTTAAGCACAAAGTGTTCTCAGGTGAACTGAAAATCTTGACTCAGAATTTGGAGAACCTCCCCAGCCTAAAGTCTTTTCATGGAGATCAAATTGCAGGATTCCTCTTTTGCCTCTTGGGAAGTACAAAAACATGTTGTGCTCTAGCTTTTTGCTGCACCTTCCCTCTCTGGTTTTCTTTAATTTACATCCACCTTTTACTGTGCTTGCCTTTAGGATGTTTCATCTGTATCCACCACATTCATCAGGGAACAAATACATCATCCTTCTTCTGCCTTTTGCTGTCAGTCTATTGGAATACTGGTTGTCTTCTCAGCCATGAGGTTTATCACAGCTTTGTCCTTGGTTTTGGAAGAAGAGTGAATCAACATTATCTTCCCTGAAGTCTGTATCTTAACCACCTTCTAGTAGCATTAATCTGCCACATCATCCCAAAGATGTAAGGAAGGCACTGCATACTGTCTAAACTGAGACTTATTGTCTGTTGAAGGGTATTATGCACTCTCTTATTAAAATATCTCCACTCATGACCCTGAATACTTCCAAGAAGGGTGAGCACAAGAGAAGGTATACATGGGGACGTTTAGGTGGGGAGGAGAGCATGTTAGAAAGCAGAGCATGGTAGAGATCAGTGTAATCAGTCATTTATCATTTTCATGTAGAAGAATTTTGATGATTTTCTTTGGGTTTTCTAGTTCAATTTTTATTGTAACAATTACAAGTCTTTTAACCATTCTATATTCAGTTTTGCTTTGAAGACACTTGATGTTAGGCTTTTTAAAATGTCACTGAATAATTATATTCTTCTGGTGTGAAAAGCTTGTGGTATTAGAATAAGCCTCCTATTTCTTAAATAGCCTTAAACATACTTCAGCTGTTCTCTCTCTGATGCAATCAGGACTGTAGAGACTGGAATGAAACTGTATCTAGTCCAGTAAAACTTTTGTTTTAGGGTCTTTCACTTATTAATAATTCATTTCATGAAAGATTCAAACCCTGTAGTATCTTATAAAATTCCATGATTCAGTCAATACTGTGCTTTATTTTTATTTATTTATTTATTTATTTTTGGCTGTGTTGGGTCTTCATTGCTGCACGCGGGCTTTCTCTAGTTGCGGTGAGCGGGGACCACTCTTCGTTGCGGTGCGCGGGTTTCTCATTGCGGTGGCTTCTCTTGTTGAGGAGCACGGGCTCTAGGCGTGCGGGCTCAGTAGTTGTGGCTCATGGGCTTCAGTAGTTGTGGCACGTGGGCTCAGTAGTTGTGGCTTGCAGACTGTAGAGCACAGGCTCAGCAGTTGTGGCGCACGGGCTTAGTTGCTCTGTAGCATGTGGGATCTTCCCAGACCAGGGCTCGAACCCGTGTCCCCTGCATTGGCAGGTGGATTCTTAACCACTGTGCCACTAGGGAAGCACCGTGCTTTATTTTTAAAGTGGCCACATATATATGTATGGATACTTCCTGTAATATCCACCTCCCTTAAAATAAAATTCCTGAAGCTTTAATTGATAGAGGGCATAGTCTTCTTAGCTTATTTCAGTCCTTCTAAGGGAAAATCAGCATGTGCTTGTGTTCTTAATTTTCAGAGCCATAAGAACAAGGTTTACTCCTCCAACACCTCAGGAGGCAGCATAAAAGAGTGGCAGGGGTACCATACTTTAACTTGCATTCATCTAGTCCTGGCTGAGTTAGTAGGTTTCCCACAAAAGCCCATTTTTCCTTTCCTGAATCATTTTTGAGCCAAAGGCCCTATAAGGGAAAGATTCCCTGCTTTGTGATGAAATGCCAGCACATGACATTCTTTCTAATGAGTCACAGTCAATAAAAATTGTTCTCCAAATGAATCTGAGTATGCTTCCACACTGAGCTACATGAAAGAAACATCTTTTTGAAATCAAAACATGTCGTTTCATCCACTGAGTTCAGACAGACGTTTCACTTCTGTAAGCAAAGAAAATGAGTCTCCACACAAAGTGAAAATCCAGTCTGTCCTTATTTTTCCTTAGTTATACATGTTATGTAGTTTGACAAAATGAGGGAGACACATTGGAAAACGGTCTCGGGGTTTGGAGACTGAGGGGAAGCTACTGATGAATTTTGTGTCTAAAAATAATAAAATGATTATTCATTAGTCTAAAGGTATTTTGAACTCCTGAGAGCTTCCATATAAACATTAGGTGATAGGATTTGCTTATATAGCATGATTGAACGTGAAATTAACTTGAAATCTCACTGGCCCTGTAATTAGGGGAAGTGGGAATTTGTTAGCAGTGCATTTCTGTTGTGTTGCTGCTAAAGAGACTTATAGTGGGCCTAGTGAAGCCACAAAGGATCCCCAAAGATGTCCACACATCAGCCACGGACAGAAAGGCTGACCCTTCAGGCTTGGGAAAATGGAAATGAAGAAACAATGTAACGTTCGTCTAGAGATTAACTATCATTACACGAAAAGCATAAGGAAAATTTTAAGGAGGAAATACAAGCAAGTCTGGTGACACATTTAGGGGACAACAGAGAGGGTGTGAATTTCAGGGCTGGCATTCATAAAAGGGAAGAATGTGCAACATGTAGGGTTCAACTTTAAATCCGAGCAAACCCAAGCCAGAATGAGATGAAGGATTTAATTAACTACAATCAAGCCTCCAAGGGGTCACCCATAGATAAGTGAGAACCCACTTGGACCTTGCACTTGAACTTCTCTCAAGTACTCCCAGTAAAGTTACCCCATAAAGAAAAGAGGCGGGGCCGGGAATTAAATTAAATTCTTATCCAAACATCAAGAGTTTGTTTGCTTAAATTATCCAAGTGCCTTTGGTAATGCTGTGTGCTTCTCTTTCTATGGGAGAAACAAAATTATATGCAGAGAAGGGTAACCAGAATGGCAGAGAGAGCCTTTTAAATGAGAAATGGCTGAAAAATTCAGGTGTGCTTGGCAATAAGAAGAGAAACATGAATAAGGACAAGAGAGTTGCCAGGAAAGTTAGGCGGGAGAGGGGAGAGTGTGTTCTCCTGTAATGCTCCAGAAGGCAGGGCTTGGGACCACAGCTGAGCTGCCCGGCGTTTCGAAAGGGCTCTCTGGGGGAGATGATGATGATTCAGAGGATTGGGATTTGCTATAAGGCTACAGCAGTGGGGTATGGGGAGGTGGATAAGGACCAGGGGTCGGGAGGGAGGGAGGGCTGTTAAGGAAAACTGATTCTTAACAGATCTCCCTGCCTCCACGGCCTCCCCGTTCCCATCCCTGCCCGCCCCACCCGGCCGTGTCCACAGACCAGTGTTCCTTATCTTCTGAGCACGTTGAGCTGCTGATCAGAACCTTTCATTGGCTGCCCATTACCTACTGAATCATGTTCAGACTCCTTTTCTTGGTCCTCAGAGCTTACAGTAATGTGGCTTTAAACTCCTTCTCCACCTGTATCATTAGATTAATCATCTTCCCATACCCTTCATCTCCTCGTATGTCATGCATTTTCCTGCCTTGCCCTTCACCTCCCTTCCCCACCCAATTCCCTGCCTGTTTTTCCTGAAGCTCCCCGCATCCAACCCTTTCTCATGCCAGCTGAACGCATCTTCTTTCTCCGTGTTCTCGTCACACTCTGACGGTCTCTCTGACACCGACCCCAGGCTGTGTTCTTTTCTACTATTATGTATTTGTACATAATATATGTAATATTTGTACAGCACTTTTCAGCCGCAAAGAATTTTCACAAACATGGGTATTATCTACCCAGGAGGTTTTTATTCATATTTTGCAGATAACTCAGGCTTTGAGAGTTTAAGTAACTTGTCCAAAGTCACAGAGCTAATATTTGGTAGAGCTGGAATTCGGCTGCAGGTTTTCTGACCCTCAATCCAGAATCTACTTCCCTCCTAGGATTGTGGTGAGGTCTAGTTAAAAAAAAAAAAAAAATCTCTTAAGGATGAGAGCAATTTTCAAATGTAAAGTGCTGCTCAGATGAAAGGAGGGATCTATCCATCAGACTGCAGTTTTCTCAAAGCCAGAGACTAAGTCACTTTCATCTTTCATCTTTGCATATAAATGCAGATTCTCAGGCCGACCCCAGACCTGCTGAATCAGTGACTCCAGTGTCTTTGTGCTGACAAACCCTCCAGGTATTCTGATGCACGCTCAGCTCTGAGAACCAGGGCTGTGAGAGAGGATTAGTCTTTCTTTGTGGGTCCCTTGTCCTCCAGAGATGGGGCATTATCAGATCATTAGCAAGTAAGCAAACCTTGATTCTCAGAGGAGAGGATGAGTGAGCAAAGTATACATATATATAGTGCTGAGTGAGCGAAGATTTTATCAGGGATTAAACAATAAATAAATAAAGACTAAACTGGCAAGATTTTGAGCTGTAAAGGGTGTTGTCTTCCCTGGAAGGCAGGTGTCAAGTGGAGCTTTAAGTGATGGAGGTAAGAAGACAGGACTTTGCAAGGGAAATTCTTCATGGGTGTCAGAAAAACTCATGGGGAGGGGAGAAAAAGAGTTATTATGGAGTTTTAATTTGGAAAAGAAATGACATTAAAGATTTTTTTTTCTCTGAAAACAGCTGACAACAGGCCTTTGGTAAAAGAGTGGAACAACCCAGATATAGAGAACAGGTAATAAAGTACTGAAGGGTGAGGTTAACCCGTTGGTCTAGAGAATGGACTTGGGCATTTGAGTTCCTGTGACCATTTTCTTTTGAGTTCAGCTATAGACTGTTTTTATTTTCCCTAAGCAATGCATTGTTCTAAAGAGAGAAAAAAAGAAAAACAAACTCTGAAAGGTTCCTGGTTTCTTTAAGCTATTTTGAATAATGCAAAATGTTGCTTGGTACCCTCATTTGAAATGTATACAGAATTAGCTAGTGAGAAAGAGGAACCTGCTAAAGTTCGCAGAACCCGAATAGTCTATCGCCAGAGTGGATGTGTCCTGTAAGTCTCCAGGAACCCTCTGGTGTGAACTTGCATCTAGTGTCCTGAGAGCACGGCTTGAGTCATCCTTCAGTACGCATATTCTAGGAAGCCACCCCCCACCCCGACCTTCCTGGAGGTTTCCGTGGGTTCCTGTTCCCTAGTCAACTTTGCTGTCGCCTTATTTCAGAGTCTGAAAGCATATCCCCAGGGTGGAACTTGGCCCCTTTTTCAATTCTCCCCCTCCCTAAAGCGTCACTAACTAGGCTCCTGTACGTAACAGGCTATGATATTGTGATTTATAATAAGAAATACATATTTGACCTTCGTCCCTGTTTCTCGCACAGAGCTCCTAAAACCTTTGGAATTTTCTAAGTGGTAAGAGTTATGAAGGTGTCTTTTATTACTCATAACAAGCCCCTTTCAACCCTGTCGACCAAAAAAATTTAATCAGTCATCTAAAAAGAAATAGAAAATTTTGTTTGCACCAAATAGAGGATTATAACCTGGGAAGCAGTCTTTCAGAAAGCTCTGAGGTCTGTTCTGCCCATTAGTAGGTCAAAACATAGTTATCTAAGTTTTTGAGACATAAGGCTGTATGTTAAATGACATATTATGGACAGTTTACACAATCCAGATCTAAGCATACAAAGTGAGTAGTGGGTCATGGGTCATCGTGGCCCCTTACAAGATTAAGAAGGAATGTTATCTTTTAAGGAGTTGTCTTGGTGCCAGGAGAATGTTGCTTTTTATGGTTGAGCAGGTATTTCTGCCGATGGGGAGGTTTGGTCCATGCATAATGCAGATATACAATGCATGGTAGAGGGGCGAGAGGAGGCCAAAGGGCAGAGAAAAATTATGTTTAAATTTTCCTTGACTTGCCTTAGTATATTAATTTTTATTTCATCAATCCCATCTGAGTTTATGTGAATGAAGTGACTTTTGGAAAGACCCTAAGGGTGGGGGCTGGTGGCCAGGAGAGCCAAACATGTGATTAGAGGGTTGGAACTTTCAGTCTCATCCCTTGACCTCCGGGGAGGGGAGAGGGGCTGGAGATTGAGTTCAGTCACCAATGGCCAATGACTTAATCATGCCTCCATAATGAAGCCTCCATAAAACCCCAAAGGGCAAGGTTCCGACAGCTTGCAGGTAGGTGAACTCGTGGAGGTGCTAGGAAGGCGATGTGTCTGCTGGGGGCACGGAAGCTCCGTGCCCTTTCCCACATATCTGGCCCCGTGCATCCCTTCCATCTGGCTGTTCCTGAGTTATATCCTTTTATAATAACCCAGCAATCTAGTAAGTAAACTGTTTTCCATGAGTTATGTGAGCCGCTCTAGCAAATTAATTGAACCCAAGGAAAGGGGGTTGTGGGAACCTCTGGTTTATAGCTGGTAGGTCAGAAGCACAGGTGACACCCTGGACTTGTGATTGGCATCTGCATGGGGTGGGGGAGTCTCGTGGGACTGAGCCCTTAACCTGTGGGATCTGACACTCTCCCAGGGTGGGTGGTGTCAGACTTGAGCTAAATTGTAGGACACCCAGCTGGTGTTGCAGAATTGCTTCGTGTGGGAAAACTGCCACACATCCGGTGTCCGAAGTGCAGTCAGTGGTGCTTTAGCAGGGTTTTGAGAGTAAAGGACACACGTGGGGCTGTGTCTTTCTTTTATACAGGCTTTTAGGGAGGATATTGGCTTATTTAGGGAGACAACAGCACAGCCCAGAAGAGGCTACTACTTAAAATTGAATGCTATACTAAAATGTTTACCCAGGAAATACGATGTCTGGAATTTCCTTCAAAATAATTTATGGGGGAGGGGTGAGTCGGTGGGGTGCTTTAGATGAAACAAGATTGACTGTGAGTTAATTGTTAAAGTTGGGTATGGTCCATGGAGGGTCATGATACTTGTCTGTCTACTTTTGTATATGCTTGAAATTTTTCATAATAAATAATTTTTTAAACGCATGCTGGGTACCCCTGAGCTGTCCTAGAATCCTCAGCCACCCCTGGCATGGGTAGTTTCTCTCTGGCCATCCTTCTGTCTATGGCCCTGCCTGTTGATGTGTCTGCTTGGATCCCCCTTCCCCTCTGCCATGCCTTTCTTCACTGCTCTCTTCCCTTCTATGACCCACTAAAACCCTGTCTTCCCCACCTATGGGGAACTCTAAAATAATAATAACAATTATCCTGTTCTATGCAAAGCAAGCAGTTTCTTTTTTGTTGAGACTTCCCATCAGGCCTCCACTGGAAGCAACTACTCTTTTATAACGAAACATACCCATTCATACTGTTTTTCTGAACAAAAACAGTTCTAACCTCATGAAGAATTCTGCCTCCCTCCCAGTCCATCTGGATCCTGCCACCAGCTTTTAAAATCACTGTATTTCTCCCATCAGAGCTCTCAAATTTGTTTAACTGCAAAGTAGAAGTCATGAATGGTAGATATTTCTATGACTTCAGGAAAGGGAATTTAGTCTCTGTCTAGAAACTTCCATCAGGAGACGTTCGGCTATGAGACTTGACTCTTGGTTTGTCTCTGGTTGAGAGGCGCAGGCGAAGGGAAACTCCTACAATCTCCTAAAACTCTTGTTTTCTACATACTCCTCTTCCTTTAAATTCCCCTTACTCCTTTTACCAGAACTTCTGGCAAGTAACATGTTGACTCATGCTATTTTGTCACTTCCTTCCTCTGGCTCACCTCCAGTGGAGATGCAAAAGAGTTGTCAAGTGACCAATAGGCAAGTCAGGTTGAAAGCAACGTCCCGCTACAAAAACTTGATCATCTGGAACTGGCAGTGACAAACTGAGACAGAGTTAGGTTGGATGAAGAGATCTCTCCTGCCTTCCAGCGTGAATCACTCTTTCCCTGTTTCCTTTGGAGCTCAGATTCTACAGAACCCATCTGTGTGTATGAAGGATGCAGCATCAGGAGTGACCTGTGCATCTCAGGGGTCTTAATTTCAGCCATGGTAGGAGCATATTGAAGGGAACTTGGGGGGCAGCTGGCTTTTAGGCAAATGGCTGCTCTCCTTCCTGACTTCTCTTCGAGGGCCAGCGGTCAGGCTGACAGTCTGAACCTGTCTAGGGTCGGGAAGAGTGTCTTTCTAGGAATGTAAGGAAAGTTGATGGTGAAATACCCAGAGAGTCATAATTATAGGAGTCCTGTCTAATCACTCTGGGGGGAGGTGAGGTGTGGCATGAGTTGGAGAAAGGTGGGGAGGATGGACTCTCCTAAATTTTATAAGCCATAGAAATACAGTTGCTAGATAAAATATGGGATACCCACTTAAATTTGAATTTCAGATAAACAACAAATACATTTTGAGTATAAGTGTGGCCCAAATATTGCATGGGACACACGTATACTAAAAAAATGATACTTGCTATTTGTCGGAAATTCAAAAATGTAGCTGGGTACTGCATTTTTATTTTCTGGAGACCCTGTATAGTAACCCAGTTGTTTTGATCTTTTTTTGCTCCATTGATGTAACAAGTCGTCATGGTGTATTTGTTCAGCGAAGCAAGCACAATGATTATGCCTTATCTTAATCGTGCCTTATCTTGGCCTACTTTCAGTGAAAAAGTCACCTATTTTTTCCCTTTGGGAATGTTGTTAAAACAATGATTGTGCTATGAAAATAACTCCCATCCAAAGGTCTTTCATTACGTCGTATATGCTTCTTGGAGAGAACATGCCATTGAGGGTTCAGAAATCATTACTTAACTCCGTGCTTTCCTGCTTTTGATGCCTTTTTAAATTTTATTTTTTTTATTATGAAAAATTTTAAACAGACACTAAAGAAGAAAGAACAATGAACCTCCGTGTTCACCCAGCCTCAACAATCATCAACTCATAATCAATACTGCTTCATCTATAACCCCCCTATTCTGTCCATCCCAACCCCATTAATTTGAAACAAATTCCAGAGAGCTGGAGCTTTATCGTTTATAACTTTCTGCTCCTCACTGTACCTTTTCTTTCCCAGTAATGGAATCGTATGGATAGTGGTTCCCCAAAATCTTCTAAACATTGCTCCATATTTTTATAGTTCTCTAGTTGTTAGCCTTCCCAATATCAAATCCTCAAATCTGCCTTTTCCAGCCTCCCTTGCCCTCGTGGCCCATATGTGGGACTTGAAAATCAGACCCACCTGGCGTAGGACTTTGGCTGGGACTCAGGTTATGGGAGGAAACAGGAGGGGTAGTGGGAACATGCCATCAGGCCCACTCTGTATTATCGCTCTGGGAGCTGTTCCTAGAAGCTGATCCGAGAACGTATTCCTCCAGCTATTGCAAAGAGCCTGAGCACTTTAACATACCTTAGTACATCCTTCCCTCATGCACTGTCTAGAGAGGATTCCATTGACTTTAACTTGCTACCTTGACCGAGACAAAAGCTAATAGTGCTTACCTTCCAAAGAGGTGAGAGAGGAGAGGCACACACAGCATTTAAGTCACTCAGAAGAGAACTGTGATGGTTCCTGTGAGTTTAAGAATGCACTTCGGGCTTATGGGACTGCCCTAGAGCAGAGGTGCTCAGAGTTTGGCCTCCAACCAGCAGCCTTAGCATCACTTAAAGACTCAAATGCTTGGGCCCACTCCCAAGACCTAGTGAATCCCTTGGAGAATGAGGGGGGCGGGGGGTTGGAGGAGTCCAGAAATCTGTGTTTTCACAAGCTCTAGATGATTTAAATCTGGGGTCAGCCATGGCAACATGAGGACCAAATCCTGCCCACCACCTGTTTTTGTAAATAAAGTCTTATTGGAACACAGCCATAATCACTTATGTATTGTCCTGGCTTTCATGCTACAATGGCAGGGTTGAGTGGTGGTGACAGAGGCCATATGGCCGATGAAGCCTAAAATATCTGCTACCTGGCCCTTTACAGAAGAACTTGCTGACCGCTGATTTCGATTCATGCTAAATGATGAGTCAATAAAAGTTAGAGGGAGTCCTCCCTGCCCTGGAAGGACCAGGCATTCAACTCACTTCCCCACACCCCTCAAACCTTTATAAGGCACACATTTTCATATGCTTGTTACCATATTTTAAAGTTTGGTTTAACATGCATGGAGTGCTTGCTATGTGCCAGATACTGTTCTGGGCTCTTTAAAACTAGAATCTCGATATTTTGGAAGGCAGCTATGCTCACCACTCTGCCACCAACATGAATCTCAATCTTTCGTATGCAATATTTTATGTGTACACTGGATAGGATGACATGCCTTTTAAGATATTAATGACATCTTTTTAAAAGATTAAAGTCTTTTATCACGAAAAAAAATAGAGGATGAGTCAATAAGAGTTGAACAGGAATGCCTGACACTAATTTGTGACTAAGTATAGCTGTTGGGATTGGCTTCCATGAAAGAGCAGTCTTCTACCATTTAGCTGAGGTCTGTGGAACAGAGAATAGCTGGTGATTTCTGACTTCTATAAATGGCAGTCTTTGCTGCTGAGGACTTAAATTTAACAGAATCTTATTTAATCAAACTACTTTTTAAAAAAAGGTGCATGTGTCTCTCTGTGTGTGTGTGTGTGTGTGTGTGTGTGTGTATCCAGAAGACAAACAATCTGTCAAACAACCAGGAGCAATCACAGGAAAATCAGAACAAGGCCTAATTCTATCCCTAATATTAGAGAAATAACTCTAGTCCTCTTCCACATCCAGATTTCTTTACTTGTGTTGTCGGGGCATTTTTCACAAATGATAAAAAGTAGGGATGGTGGGTTTACAAAGTGAGTTCAGAGGGTGCGGTGAGTGGCTGGGGTAGATTATTTGCGATTGATGCAAGATAATAGAACTCTTCAGAAGCAAGTGTAGACAACTGTTACTTGGTCACGCTTCATCACTCTGCTTTGATCCTTCTCCATGAAGAAGAAGCAGCCACACAGTGAGGGCTCCACCCATTTTCTGGTCCCTCACTAAGTGAGCCCCAGGGCAGTGCCCAGGAGACTGTTTGCTGGGTACCATAGATCCCGGGCAAGGTGTCTTCCTCCCTGGTCATCAGTTTTCTCACCTGGAAAATGATGGGCTGGGACCAGATGATCTCTGAGATTCTTTCTAGTTCTAAAACTGCAATAATTGCTTTGCAGATGGTCTAATGCTTCCTCTCACACTGATTATGGTTTCTAAGATACCTCTTAGAGACCATGCAGCACTCAAACCTAGGCTTTTCAAGGAAGAGAGAAATAACCATACTTATACACTGCTAGTGTGATAACTTTTCTGGAAGGTGTGTTTCTAATATACATCAGAAGAGTTAACAAAGCAATCTCTTTGACCCACCAATTCCACTTTTAAGAATTTATTCTAAGACAGTAAGAAAGGGTGTATTCAATGATATAGCAACAAGCTTGTTGGATTCAGCACTGTTTATGACAATGAAAAATTGAAAGCGGCCTAAACGTCCTACCTAATCAATGCAGTGAGTAATTTGTGGTATATGCATATTGTGGAATGTTACGTGGTCATGTAAAATGATGTTGTAAAAGTATACTTGTTGACATGGATACATACTCATACTGTTGAAGGAACAATAGCTTCAAAGCATCATTTTTTGTTACCATCTTTTTCTGGAATGGACTTACTGTTATTTATACCTATCTATATACCTACATTATAATTTATAAGGGTACATGTAAAAATTCTCAAAATGGTTACTGCTGGATGGTGGGATTATGAATACTTTTGATCCCTTTCTTGTCTTATCTTTATTTAAAATTTTTCCACAGTGATGATATGTTACTTGTGTGTGTATGTTAATGCACACAGAGGCACATGTGTATACATACAAACATCTCACTTCAGAGAAGTAACACAAAATTTAAATGGATAAATTTGGGCAACCTGCCCTCTGTCCTAACTGACAGAAATGCCCTCCCCATGTGGCTAGATGGGAGCAGCAGGCCCCATAAGGGTTACAGGTTGCTCTACTTTTGTAGAGAAGGAAAGAGACAGGGATGAACTAGAGGACCTGTTGTTCTGCGCTCATTTCCTGGCCAAGGTGACCAACCATCCCAGTTCACCTGGGGCTGAGAGATTTTCCAGGATGTGAGACTGTCAGCGCTAAACTGGTGAAGTCCTAGGCAAACTGGGACAAGTTGGCCACCCATTTCCTGTCTGACTGGAGAAGAATGGCTGGTACTCACGCAGGTACATAGAGCCGCATCTTCTGACTCACTCTGTGGTATGCCATCTCTTGAAAGATTATTTACAAAACTGTTGCTGACTCCTGGCTCTCCTGGCTAGGAGAGGCTGTGAGCTCAGCAGGGTGGGGTCAGGACTCAGAAGAGCCTTTCTGACCCCTAAGAAAGCAGAGCTCATTTCAGAAGACCCCTTCTCTTTTCTTCCTGTATCCATCCATGCATTTGTTCTGTGCCTGAGCCTCTGTAAGTAAAATGAAACGAAGTGTTATCTGAATAATTCAGGCCAAATTAGCCATTCAGTGACTTGAATGACTTTGAATTTCCAACTTCAATTATTATAAAACATTGAACTAATTAATGTTGCTGAAGTTGCATTAATTGTGTCCCATTAGCTCAATTGTGCCCATTCCACTAAAGCTCTCGACATCCTTTTTATGAAAGTGAAAGAGAAAAGGGATCGGGAATGGGGAATGGCAAACCACAGCTGGTGTGGAAAGGAAAGTTGACATGTGATGAAAGCGGAAGTCTGTGTAAACTGCTGGGCTGTCAACATTGAATACCTCTCTCCGTGTGGTGCACATGGACACATTTGAAGGTAGTGGCCAAGATGGTGCAGAGTGGGACGAGTGCCAGTTCTACAGATGGACGTTGTGGGCTCGTCTGCCTGTCATCCTTTACTTGAAAGTAGAGCACTTTTTGCACCAGCTCAATCAGGGGACGTCCTCCTGGGTAATTCCAGGGACTCTGAAATTACGTCACATTCACATCATTCCCTTTGGATCTTAGGGTGCTAGGGTGCTCTATCAGGAATGTGGAAGGGTGAGCATCTCCACAAAACAGACTGAGCCCATTCCGTACTGGGTCCTCAGGTCAGTTAACAGTGTTCCTTCTGTCCTCTACTCCGAAGTGCAAAATTGCATTGTTTTCCTGGCCCACAGGGTCAGCACGTGGAGTGGAGTCGAGCAGCCCAGACTTGAGAATTAACCAGATTTAAGATTGAACCCCATCCTAACCCTGTGACATTTGACAAGTTACTTAACATCACTAAGCTCAGTTTCCTCAAATGTCCAATGGGAATATTATCATTCCCACCCCATTCTCATTTTTCTCCTTTTCCGTTGAGTTTCTCTGATGGGTGCTCCTTTGTTGTCTGAAAAACATAAGGAAAGAGAGTAAGATTGATCCGGGGAGGTGGGGGGGGGGATTCCAAGTGACTCTCATCTTCTGGTGCACAGGGGCCTCAAGCATAGAGCCTGCATCTTATTCCTCAGGGGAACTTTCTTTTCTGACAAAGAGTGTTGCAGGGGGTTGTAAAGCCTGTTCTGTGGACCATTGGTGCTTTACTGGTCCTCCAGGTGTCGTAAAATTCAAGGTGAGAACGTGCTTATATTTCCCTGTAAGGAGGAAACACAGGAGTCCCATTGGCTCTGGGTGAGGACTCTTGGTTCTGCTTTAGAGCCCAGGGAAGATCCGATTTTTTTCTTCTCCGAGTACCTGTCTCAGTCTCACGAGAGCCCACATCTAATCCTTTGCTGTTCTCCCCACCTCTTCACTAGCAGCACAAAGTGATAAGGTTCGGTGGGGAAAGCAATCCTTTGGGTTTTGTTGTTTATTTTACACCACTAGGAAGAATAGGGGATTAAGTAGGAGAGGCCACTTAGCTTTTGGGTGATGAAATAAGAGGTGTGGTGAGATGGGCTCAGGTGTATTTTGCTGGTGGGAATGCAGATAAGATCCAGAGGAGGATGGTGTGAATGTGAGCAATGAGACAGATTCCCTGAAATTACCCAGGAGAACACCTCCTGACGTGACTGACAGACGGAAAAGAGGGTGTGTTGCTTTCAAATGAAGGATGACTGGCAGCAAAATGAGATCACAGCTTGCATTATTTTTGAATTGGCATTAGTCTCACTCTGTATCACCTTTCCCATCTGCACATGTGTACGTGTGCAACACACAGACATCCACATCTGCTAAAGAGTGGGTGACGAAAATCCAAGGACCCGAGACACTTGCTTGACCCAATTATCCAGAAACTCAACCGCTTCAATCTCCTTACATTTAGCAAGAGAGAAAAGGTGGATGGAGTAATGAGAGGACAGGTGAGGTGATCTCAGGTGTATTTTGCTAATGGGAAGGCGCATTGGTACCACATATTAGAAAGTAATTTGCATGAATATAAACATCTTTAAAAGTTCTCATTCATTGATCCAATAATTCTAGTTCTAGGAATCCAGCTAAAGGAACTAACCAGTGATGCAGAGGAACATGTAGTATGTTAAGGGTACTTACTGTAACTTTATACATTGTAGTAAAATATTGAGAAAAAATGGACATGATCAAGGATGGGAAGTATTGAAACATTTTAGGTACATCTATCTGATGAAATTACACCGCCAGTGAAGGTGATGCTTTAGATGTATTTGTTTTCTAAAATGAAAAGTAATACATGCGTATTGTTTAAAGCCTTAAATAGCGCAAAAGAGCAGAAATGAGGAGGTCTGTCTCTCATCTCAGACCCCAGTCCTTCTCTACAGATATGACTGCTGTCATCAGTTATAGATTGTGTTTTAGAAAAGAAAGCAGTGAAATAAGAAAATGATTCTAAAGCAAAGCTAAGTGAAAAAAAGACAGATAAGAACACTAACTTTTCAGTATAATTGCAATTTGAGAGGAGTGAGGTGAGGGGAATATGGAAAGGAAATATCCCAGACTGTTTCTGGGTGGTGAAATTAAGAGTAATTTTTATTTTCTGTGTTTTCTAATTATTTTTATTACATGTAATGTTGCTGTCTAATACTCAGCATTTAGGGAGCTGAAGATTGCATTCAAGCTCGAATTCAGCAAAGAGCACAAATGATCTTTAAATAATAATTTTTTTTGAAAAAGCAAGGGTTTTTATATTTACATATATGTTCCCCAGTTCTCGTCATGTGTAAGTTTAAAATAACACTGCAGACCAATATGCTTTTGTTCTAGAAAACACAGAAAATCATATTTATCTCCCCACCAGCCCTTCTCCATCATTGCACTAAATCAACACACACTAGAAAGTTAGAGTTCTTGCTATTATTTGTTGGTCTTGTGGTCAAATAAAAACTTCCTCTTATTTTGCATGTGAGTGCCAAATGCTGGAGTTTGAACTTTGCCTTTCTATAAATGAATCCATCAGGGAAAATAAATTTGACACTGGTTCTTAGGTCAAGGTCTAATGTTATGAGATTTTTCAAAAGAATCCCAGGGGAAAGTATTTGTCTGGTTTGTGTATGACAGCACTTAGGAACAAAATCTCCAAGTTCCCCAAAATGATACATGTACATTTGACAGTCCAGTACAATGGTATTTCAGAATCCACACACATGTTTTAAAGAGACAGACATTTTTTTTAAAACATCTTTATTAGAGTATAATTGCTTTACAATGGTGTGTTAGTTTCTGCTTTATAACAAAGTGAATCAGCTATACATATACATATATCCCCATATCTCTTCCCTCTTGCGTCTCCCTCCCTCCCACCCTCCCTATCCCAACCTTCTAGCTGGTCACAAAGCACCGAGCTGATCTCCCTGTGCTATGCGGCTGCTTCCCACTAGCTATCTATTTTACATTTGGTAGTGTATATATGTCCATGCCACTCTCTCACCCTGTCACATCTTACCCCTCCCCCTCCCCATATCCTCAAGTCCATTCTCTAGTAGGTCTGCGTCTTTATTCCCATCTTGCCACTAGGTTCTTCATGACCTTTTTTTTTTTCCCCTTAGATTCCATATATATGTGTTAGCATACTGTATTTGTTTTTCTCTTTCTGACTTACTTCACTCTGTATGACAGACTCTAACTCCATCCACCTCACTACAAATACCTCCATTTCATTTCTTTTTATGGCTGAGTAATATTCCATTGTATATATGTGCCACATCTTCTTTATCCATTCATCCGATGATGGACACTTAGGTTGCTTCCATGTTCTGGCTATTGTAAATAGAGCTGCAGTGAACATTTTGGTACATGACTCTTTTTGAATTATGGTTTTCTCAGGGTATATGCCCAGTAGTGGGATTGCTGGGTCGTATGGCAGTTCTATTTGTAGTTTTTTAAGGAACCTCCATACTGTTCTCCATAGTGGCTGTATCAATTTAGATTCCCACCAACAGTGCAAGAGGGTTCCCTTTTCTCCACACCGTCTCCAGCATTTATTGTTTGTAGATTTTTTGATGATGGCCATTCTGACCGGTGTGAGATGATATCTCATTGTAGTTTTGATTTGCATTTCTCTAATGATTAATGATGTTGAGCGTTCTTTCATGTGTCTGTTGGCAATCTGTATATCTTCTTTGGAGAAATGTGTATTTAGGTCTTCTGCCCATTTTTGGATTGGGTTGTTTGTTTTTTTGTTATTGAGCTGCATGAGCTGCTTGTAAATCTTGGAGATTAATCCTTTGTCAGTTGCTTCATTTGCAAATATTTTCTCCCATTCTGAGGGTTGTCTTTTCGTCTTGTTTATAGTTTCCTTTCCTGTGCAAAAGCTTTTAAGTTTCATTAGGTCCCATTTGTTTATTTGTGTTTTTATTTCCATTTCTCTAGGAGTTGGGTCAAAAAGGATCTTGCTGTGATTTATGTCATAGAGTGTTCTGCCTATGTTTTCCTCTAAGAGTTTGATAGTGTCTGGCCTTACACTTAGGTCTTTAATCCATTTTGAGTTTATTTTTGTGTATGGTGTCAGGGAGTGTTCTAATTTCATACTTTTACATGTACCTGTCCAGTTTTCCCAGCAGCACTTATTGAAGAGGCTGTCTTTTCTCCACTGTATATGCTTGCCTCCTTTATCAAAGATAAGGTGACCATGTGTGTGTGGGTTTATCTCTGGGCTTTCTATCCTGTTTCATTGATCTATGTTTCTGTTTTTGTGCCAGTACCAAACTTCCTTGATTACTGTAGCTTTGTAATATAGTCTGAAGTCAGGGAGCCTGATTCCTCCAGCTCCATTTTTTGTTCTCAAGATTGCTTTGGCTATTCGGGGTCTTTTGTGTTTCCATACAAATTGTGAAATTTTTTGTTCTAGTTCTGTGAAAAATGCCAGTGGTAGTTTGATAGAGATTGCATTGAATCTGTAGATTGCTTTGGGTAGTAGAGTCATTTTCACAATGTTGATTCTTCCAACCCAAGAACATGGTATATCTCTCCATCTATTTGTATCATCTTTAATTTCTTTCATCAGTGTCTTATAATTTTCTGCATACAGGTCTTTTGTCTCCTTAGGTAGGTTTATTCCTAGATATTTTATTCTTTTTGTTGCAATGGTAAACGGGAGTGTTTTCTTAATTTCACTTTCAGATTTTTCATCATTGGTGTATAGGAATGCAAGAGATTTCTGTGCATTAATTTTGTATCCTGCTACTTTACCAAATTCATGGATTAGCTCTAGTAGTTTTCTGGTAGCATCTTTAGGATTCTCTATGTATAGTATCATGTCATCTGCAAACAGTGACAGCTTTACTTCTTCTTTTCCGATTTGGATTCCTTTTATTTCTTTTTCTTCTCTGATTGCTGTGGCTAACACTTCCAAAACTATGTTGAATAATAGTGGTGAGAGTGGGCAACCTTGTCTTGTTCCTGATCTTAGTGGAAATGGTTTCAGTTTTTCACCATTGAGGACAATGTTGGCTGTGGGTTTGTCATATATGGCCTTTATTATGTTGAGGAAAGTTCCCTCTATGCCTACTTTCTGCAGGGCTTTTATCATAAATGGGTGTTGAATTTTGTTGAAAGTTTTCTCTGCATCTATTGAGATGATCATATGGTTTTTCTCCTTCAATTTGTTAATATGATGTATCACGTTGATTGATTTGCGTATATTGAAGAATCCTTGCATTCCTGGAATAAACCCCACTTGATCATGGTGTATGATCCTTTTAATGTGCGAGACAGACATTTTTGAATATCCCTAAAAAGACGCAGTAGCAAAAGTGTTAATTTCTGATGTTGGAAAGAGCTTTCTGCACTTATATTGGAGCATGTGTATGTGTTTTCATGATGAGAGTCCCATGGTGCTGTGAAAACCCTTATTGGAGAGGAGTTGGGAGGGTATCGACTTTTCATTCTGTTTAGAATCTTCTTGTCTACACCATTGTCTATGCTTCTTGTCAACACCAGCTGTCGGGTTCACCTGAGTCTGGGCTGGAACAAACAAATATCCTATTTATATTCACATGCTGGTTAATTGGTCAAGTAGATGATGATGTTAGTAACTCTGATTTGTCCTTTTTTTTTTCCTAATATGTTTGTTTATTTATTTATTTATTTATTTTTGGCTGTGTTGGGTCTTCATTGCTGTGCATAGGCTTTCTCTAGTTGTGGCGAGCGGGGACTACTCTTCATTGCAGTGCGTGGGCTTCTCATTGCGGTGGCTTCTCTTGTTGCGGAGCATGGGCTCTAGGTGCGCGGGCTTCAGTAGTTGTGGCACGCAGGCTCAGTAGTTGTGGCTTACCGGTTCTAGAGCGCAGGCTCAGTAGTTGTGGTGCACAGGCTTAGTTGCTCTGCAGCATGTGGGATCTTCCCAGACCAGGGCTCGAACCCATGTCCCCTGCATTGGCAGGGGGATTCTTAACCACTGCACCACCAAGGAAGTCCTCCGATTTGTTCTTGCCATAAATAAAGAGATGAGGACTTAACTGAAGATTACATGGCACCAAATGAGCAATGTTTTTCTTCAGTCCTTCCCACACTTATCAACTTATTAGGATAAACATGAAAGCTGTGAGCGGGTAGTGCTAGCAGCAATGAGGAACCAGGGCTGTGGGCAGTGGTCTGCTACTAGAACTAGTTCAAATTTTTATTTCCTCATATTTTGAATTCTTGATTCCTGGTGATTTATGTATTTATAGATGTATTTTGTAATAATTTGTTAGGGCTACTGTAACAAAATAGCACAAATTGGGTGGCTTAAACAACAGAAATGTATTTTCTCATAGTTGTGGAGATTGGAAGTCCAAATTCAAGGTATCAGCAGGGTTAGTTCCTTCTGAGTGCTATGACGGGGGGTGGGGGGCTTTTCCATGCCTTTCTCCAGCTTTTGGTAGTTTGCTGGCGCTTTTTGACATTCTTTGGCTTGTAGATTCATTACCCCAATCTCCTCCTTCATGTTCACATCGTGTTTTCTCTCTGTGTGTGTCTGTCTCCAAATTTCTCCTTTTTATGAGAACACCAGTCATACTGGATTAAGGGCTCACTCTACTCCAGTATGGCCTCATCTTAACTAATCACATCTGCAACAACCCTATTCTATTCACCTTCTGAGGTACTGGAGGCTAGGACTTCAACATCTGAATTTTTAGGAGATACAGTTCAACCCCTAACATACAAACAGATGTGTGCATACATGTGTGTATGTATAATATTTTTTGAGGACACATAAGCACAGTGAAGGCCAATTTGGCCTGCTCTGGACCCTGATTGAGTGATGGAGTCTTCCTTGAATACTACAGCATTACTGTGAAAAATGTGTGTGTGTTGTCAGTTACAGCAGTTATGCATTACATACATTTGTGCATTGCCTTTGAATTTGATGTTTTGTGTATTGCTATGTTTTTGGCAATAATTATAGCTACATGTACATGTGACTAGCATATGGGCCAATTGAAAAGCTTATGAGGTGTGGTTTATGATTTCACAGAACTTCTTCCCTTTTGCACAGTTAATAGCATCATTTACTTCTTCATTTTGGTTTAGAAATGTATTTACTCCACACTAATCTCAACTTGGGCAATTGTGCATTGTCAGAGCAGACGCTCATGATATGGGTCAGGTACATGATAGGGTTGGATCATCTAGAACTTAAAAACTTCTACAGCCTTGTGGTGACTGAGAAAATGACATTTTATGGCATTTCTAGTTGGCCTAATCTCAGCAAGGAGCCCATGTATAACCACGGAAATTCTGTGATATTATCCTTCAGTTCTGATGATCCCTGCTCTCATCTGTTCTTTGAAGTCCTTCATGGAGAAACCGATGGGAACTGAGTAGCTATTACAAATTTCCTGGTACCAATCCTTCAGAGAACAGATCTAGATTAACCTCTTACCAGGGGTCAGGAAAACATCACATCTGTCCAAGAGAGCAAAGCACACATTTAGGGAAACAGAACATAAGTCTTTGATTGTTCTAGAGAGCCTTATCCACCAGAAAACAGTGGATGAGTATAGGGTACAGATATGAGGACACCAAATGAGAAGGCACAGTGCCCATATAAATAAGAGACTTTAAAAATAATTTTTTTTCCCAAGAGAGAGGTAGTTCTGAATTTTAAGAGAGAATGTTAATGTATTTTAAATGTTACTTATTATTCAAATACAGAAAAAACCTTTAAAAAATTATGATACCCACATACCTATCTGCTAGCTTCAACAATTATTTTTTTTTTTTTTTTTAAAGTTTTTTTACTTGATTTTATTTATTTATTTATTTATTTTTGGCTGTGTTGGGTCTTCGGTTCGTGCGAGGGCTTTCTCCAGTTGCGGCAAGCGGGGGCCACTCTTCATTGCGGTGCGGGGACCGCTCTTCATCGCGGTGCGTGGGCCTTTCTCTATCGCGGCCCCTCCCGTCGCGGGGCACAGGCTCCAGACGCGCAGGCTCAGCAATTGTGGCTTACGGGCCCAGCTGCTCCGTGGCATGTGGGATCTTCCCAGACCAGGGCTCGAACCCGTGTCCCCTGCATTAGCAGGCAGATTCTCAACCACTGCGCCACCAGGGAAGCCCAGCTTCAACAATTATTAACAATTGTTATAAATTAATTGTGTAATCATCACAATCACAATAGCAGTTATTAGCAGTTTAAAAGTTTTGCTGAAGAATATTACAAATAGCAAACAAGGCATTGAGGAAAATGGAAATATTAGCTGGGATAATAAGCTCCAAATCCAACAATAATAGCCTATTACATTATGGACACTGAGGGTCATTGTGGACTCTTTCATAATGAATCCAGGCAGCCAGCAGAGTCTCCAGCAGCTGAGGACCTCACCCTGCCCTGGGCAACAGCCCAGAGGCCTCTCTACAGGACTTAAGGCTTGCTATTTTGCCTAGCAATCCCTCCTTCCGCAGTTGCTGTTTGTATCGAGTCTCTCAAACTTTTGTCTGTGAACCTCTTTGATGAGGCAAAAAGCCTCCAACCATCTGCCCTACCTGTTGGCTCTGAGCACAAGGGGAGCTTGCCTTTGCTCACTCTTTCTGTCCAGTGTTTTGATGGACGATGCATTTCCAGTAACCCAACTGCTCAGAACAAAGACCACATCTCCTTTTCTCTTTTCTCTTTGTGCCGGTCGGGGGAACAGAAATGTGTTTCTCATTATTTGGTCTGTTTTACAATGTGAGTTCCTGCTGGGGTTCATTGCTTTGGGGATTACTAGGTATTTCATCTCATACAAGACTGACCCTTCCTTAATGTTTAACAATGGCAGCCTGTCCCAAGACAGGAAACCCTGAAGTGCTTTGCTAAATTTAAAGACTCAACCAAACATTAAGGTTCGGAAAATTTTTCCTGTTTAAAAAAAACGTGTAATTTGCTTCTGGCTGGTGTGTATATGCATTATGAGGGTGTTGGGGGGCACTTGGAACGGGGTGGTGTGTGGTAGGATGGACCCAGAGATAATTCCTCGGTTAAAAGCCATTATGGCACAATGGAAAGAAAACAGGCGCTGGAGCCAGAAGGTCGGGTTAGAATCCCAAGTCTTTCTTTTTTCTTTTCTCTCTTTTTTTTTTTAAATTTTATTTATTTATTTTTTATACAGCAGGTTCTTATTAGTTATCTGTTTTATACATATTAGTGTATATATGTCAATCCCAGTGTCCCAATTCATCCCACCACTACCACCCCTCCCACTTTCCCCCCTTGGTGTCCATACATTTGTTCTCTACATCAGATGTCTCTCTACATAGAGACATCTGTGTGTCTTTATTTCTGCCTTGCAAACCAGTTCATCTGTACATTTTTCTAGATTCCACATATATGCATTAATATATGATATTTGTTTTTCTCTTTTTGACTTACTTCACTCTGTATGACAGTCTCTAGGTCCATCCACATCTCTACAAATGACCCAATTTCGTTCCTTTTTATGGCTGAGTAATACTCCATTGTATATATGTACCACATCTTCTTTATCCATTAGTCTGTCGATGGGCATTTAGGTTGCTTCCATGTCTTGGCTATTGTAAATAGTGCTGCAGTGAACATTGGGGTGCATGTGTTGTTTTGAATTATGGTTTTCTCTGGGTATATGCCCAGTAGTGGGATTGCTGGGTCATATGGTAATTCTATTTTTAGTTTTTTAAGGAACCTCCATACTGTTCTCCATAGTGGCTGTATCAATTTACATTCCCACCAACAGTGCAAGAGGGTTCCCTTTTCTCCACACCCTCTAGAATCCCAAGTCTTTCTTACTGGCTGCTGGAACCGCTAGTGACTTTGAGAAAGTGAATTGGCCTTTCTGAGCCTTAGTTTATCTTTATCATCTGCAAAGAAGAAGATAATATAACCTACTCCTGGGGATTGTTGTGAAGATTAAGTAAGATGCTGGCCGAGAGCACTGGTACATTCTAGGTGTTCAGTAATTGGTACCTCTTGTTGTTATTATCTTCCTGTGTGATGGCGAGGGGTGTCAGCATTGCTAACATGGGGCCTGTGACCAAGGGTTACCCGAGTCTGT
The DNA here is from genome assembly GCF_949987535.1 of Balaenoptera acutorostrata. NCBI lineage: Eukaryota > Metazoa > Chordata > Mammalia > Artiodactyla > Balaenopteridae > Balaenoptera > Balaenoptera acutorostrata. The sequence continues at coordinate 17,038,752 of NC_080084.1, read as the reverse complement.
GGAACAGATGTTTACAGTAGAGCTTTGCTCTGTGTTTAAGGATCATCTATAGGGGGCAGGGAGAAAGCATTGCTTAACCCAGCTCTGTGACCCAGGGCAAGTCACTTAGCCTTAGTAACCTCATTACTGAGGCCTTGCCTCCAGCTCCAGGGCACTGGGTCATCTCTGATATAGGGATCACAATAATCCCCATAGGGTTGACCTGGGGATCAGGTGAGATAATGTCTGTGAAAGTACTTGGTAAACTTGGAGCACAATCTAAATGCACTGCTGTGGATGTGAGGCAGAGGGAACATTTACTCTGTCCCATTCATGAGGTTCAAATATAAACTCTCCATTCCTCAGCATTCAGCAGAGAGCAAACACATTCTATTTGGCTTTGGCATTGAATGAAAAGTAAACAGTACCTTTTCAGTTGCTTTGCTTCCTCTCTTTGCCCTTCAAAACAAAGCCAGGCCCTTTAAGTGCTTCCTGCTGAGTTGAGAAAGAGACGCTGGATTACAAATCTAGCCCCAGGTCATAGGGCCTTGGAGGAGGGGAAAATTGGGATGTCAGAACAAGGACATCCAAAGACTCGTACACCTGGTTCTTAGTTAAGGGATTGGCCTTTTCTCAATCCCCAAACCAGGGCTAAGTACCCTCAAGACAATTGCCTTCTTCTTCCATGGGGGTAATGCCAGAACACATAGGAAAGCACTTGGACAATAGCACAGCTGGATTGTATCCAGTGTTACTATGAGGATGAGGCTGAGGTGCCCTGGGGCTGGCCTGGGAAGTTTGGTCCAGCAGCTTGACTTTGGATCATGCCTTTCAGGATTACTGTGAGAAGATTCCTAAGTGAATCCAAAGTCCTGTGAGTTTTGTCCTTGAAATGTCTGTCACTTCCCTTCTGTTGCCATTCTCCATCTGAGGACCTTCAGTCTCTTTCCTCCAATCTCACCAGTCCATCCTATGTGTCCTGAATACTGCCTTTGTGATGGGAATTAGGATCTTCACAATCTAGACTAGCCTACTTTTCCTGCCTAAGTCCCAAACAGACTCATGGCCCCATCACATCTGTGCCGTAGCTCTCACCGTCACTCCCTCTGGAGGTGCCCTTTTTTCTCTCTTACTGTTCACACCCTCACATCCTTCAGGACACTGTGTTTCCCTCCTCATGAAGCCTTTTGTGACACTTCAATCCCACTGCTCTTCCTGCCTTCCTTGGTGATCCTCCCAAACCATACACAAAATTGTGTATGTTTGTACATGTGCATTTTGGTGGGAAAATGTCCCTAGCTTCCATCAGATTTCAAAGAACTCCATGATTCAAAAACAATTCAGAACCACCATGAGACTTTTTTAATTCATTTAGTCATTCAACGATATTTACTGAATACCCACTATGTATGGGTCAAGAATTTTATACAGATAAACTCTGTCCCTCCCTGCCTTTAAGGAGTTTACAGTTAAGAGTCATGAGTAAAAAACTGCAGTGTGTTGTGAATTTGTGTGTTACCACAGTAATTACATACATCAGAGAGAAAGCTTGTTGTGTGAAGAAGAAAGCAGAAGATTCCTAGAGTGGAGGTGAACATGATAGAATCATTGCAGGGAAAAGAGTCAGGAATCTAGGACATAAATTTCCTGACTTTCATGTGTTACCGGCAGTCAGCTGCTCCATTGCTGGAGAAGACAGTGCGGGTTCTGCCCTGGACAGAAGTGCCTGCCGATGTGTGTGTGTGTGTGTGTGTGAGGGGTGGGATGGGGAGTGAGGAAATGCACCTGGCTCTCCCCTTACCAGGTGGAGCTCTGCCTACCTCGAGGGGCTCTTTCTTCTAATTTGCTCAAATGTTCTGTGCGTGCTGCCAGCCCCATGTGGTGCTGCTAGACAGTGTCAAATTTCCCTTTGGTAGTTTTGCTGTTAAACTTTAAAGTGGATCAGCTCGAGTCCTGAAAAAAAAGTGTGCTCTTTACTCCATTGATCTCTTAGTGGACGTGATCAAGATGACAGTTGGATTTCTGTGTTGACAGTGTTTTGAAAATAAAGAAGGTGTCTTCCAGGCAGTTAGCAAGGCGAATTGGAAAAATCCTGAAGCCGGAGGGGATTTGGGGTATTGTGTATCTCCGTCCTCTCATTTTATAGATGAAGACCCTGGGGCCCAGTTATGTGACTTCTCTGAGGTTCCGCGGCTGTTCCTCAAGCACGGGCTGCCATTGATAAATAAAGCAGCTACAGAGCGGGTGGCTCATGAAGGCACACTCTGGATGATTCACTCTCATGGCTGTGAGCGCTGAACAGTAGGAAAGGGCCTCTGTGCAGTCAATCCCATTTCTGCCGGCCCTGCCCACAGTGACCGGCTCCACCTGCCCCATCACATCTCGGGGGCCAGAGCCTGTGCATGTTTATTCTTTCCAATTCCGCACTTTGCTCTTTTATTTTTACTGGCCCTGCGGTTGTGTTTGTTCCTGGAGCTCTCTTCATACATATTGCAGGCGGCCCTGTGTTTACTTGAGCTCAGGACTAAATATAACCTCTGCTATCGCCAGAGACATCCTTACATGTCAGCCCCTTTCCAGTGTGTGTGCAAACGCCACTGCAGCCTGCAGACCCGGGACGGGTACAAATGCTGCTTTCATTTCACGGGAGTTCACTTTAAAATGGAAACTGTGACCGCAAACACGGATGGCCGGGTTCAGGAAGAAATTAGTTCTTATCACAGGCGGCTCTCATGCGTTGTCTCTCGTGTGCAGAAAGCCCAGTCTCCAAATCATAGGTGGGACAGGGCCCTCTTCTCCATGTAACAGCAGGGCAGGTGCCCCTTGTCCACCCTGTGGGCCCTTCAAAGGGAAATAGAAAGTGTCTGTAGCATCTGTCACATCCTTCCGTCCTTTAGGACCTTCTAAAGTATCCCTGGAAGAGCCTGGTTAGTGGCTTTCCATAGTGCCAGAGACCTGAGACCCAAGTTCTCAGGAAATCGCCACTGCAGTCCACGGAGCACCAGGACGAGCTTCCAACCCCACAGCTTCCCTCCGGGAAGCTCCCCCTCACTCTCCTATCAACCTTGCTCTCTGCCGTCTATAGCAATACTGTGCTGGTTAAAAGTTGTCTGTATGGTTCATAAATTATTTTGTGGTTTTAATCTGCAAAATGAGAGTGAAACTCATCAGAATTGTAGTCTGTGTCTCCTTACCTTTACCCATTCACTCTAGTCACTGCTGAGAAAACAGTTGCTTGCCAACTTCCCATCTTCTTGAGAACATGGAAGAAAATTCAAGCTGGCATTTCCCCTCTTCTCTGAACCTGGTAGAATCTGCTATAGCCTCCATTACAGGGCTGGTGAACTGTGGGCAAGAAGAGGTGGCCTCGAGTGACGGCAGGACCTCTTCTAAAATACACTTAGTGAGAGAAGAAAGAGGGCCCTGCTCAGCTGGTCGACCTAGGGACAGTGGATAACAGAACTGGAAACCACATTGCCTTCATATCCTCAAAGTGGGTCTGAAATCAGATCCTTTAAAATTTCTCCAAGGTTCATAATGTCAGAGATTCACTCCTTTGAAAGAATACTATATGCAGTGATATCATTTCCCAAACCAGCCTCCCTTCCTTCTAGCAGTTATTCAGCATCTACTATGTACAATGCCCTGGGTCAGCAAGGCAGGCCAACATGTACTTCTTCTACTCATGGCGTTTACTATCTAGGAGAAAAGACTTAACCACCAACATGTTAGAAGGACTTAGAAAGGACCATTACATAAGCTGTCTGGGCTGCTTCGGGGGTTGTCAGGAGAGCAATTTGGATGTTTAGAAGCAAAATACACTTTGGCAGGGGTTCAGGGAGAGTAAGAAAGTAGAGAAAGAAGATGGTTTTGTTTGTTTGGTTTTTGAGCTTGTTTCTACCCCAGGAAGGAAGCAAGTGGAGGAGGTAAGATTGCAGGTCCTGGAGAAGGCATGGGAGGGGCAGCAAATGTGATCCCCCCGGACAGAGAGAGAACACATGGGGGAGGGGCAGCACCGGCCACGCTTCGTGTGCTTCTCAGTCAGGATTATTCCTCATCGTCTTGGCTATAGATGGCTAACTAGCGAATTTTCTGCATGGCTGACCAGCCAGCTACTAAGCCTGTTCTTCAGAAGTTCTTCTCCATTTTTGTGTTCGCTGTGGGTGAGGAAGGGAAATCATTCTTGCTCTTTGCCCTCAGTTGTATTTACAGGGTCACCCTCCCTGCTATCAGGACCTGAATGAGGACACAGTGTCCCACACTGTTCATCAGAACAACCGTCTGGTCAGTGTGCATCTACCACTGGCTGCAGGGCTGTTGCTGGGGATACGGTGGGTGCTGATGGTCAGAACTGGAGAGTCTCTCTGGCTGTGACATCCAACAGCAGACAGTGGGCCTCAGGGGGCCTGAGGAGGGTGTCCTTAGGTGCCACTGAGAACACAGAGGACGGGAGCCTGTTGACAAGGAGGTGGGGCTGGCTGTGAGCTCAAGATGGGGCCTCTTGATTTTCAGTGATTCATTGTCAGAACCGGAATTTCAGGGTTCCTGTGGCCTGGGATCTACAGGCGTTTGAAAACTAGAATTACTGGGTCATTAGGTGGTATTCAGTGTGGCTATGTCCAGAGTGTGAAAGCTTTCCCCCAGAATACAAAGCAGGATCTTATCTCTACTGCATCAGTCAGACAAGATATTACACTGGCTGTAAGATAACAGCCCGCATCTCCCTTGGAAACAGGCAGAAATGTCTATAAACAATAAATGCAGATGAAAAATGCTCAGCTTGTGTTTTAAATCAGATTGAAGACCAATTCATTTTGTTCACCGGCATATAGTCTTTGTTATCCCACAGCCCACGTACAATGAGAAAACAGGAGTCGTGGGTAGCCGAGCACCTGGTAGATGCTTAGAAATGCTAGTTACCTCTTGACCCCCAACCCCATTTCGCTTGTTCCTGAAGGAAGAAAGTCTCAGCCCCATACACTTGGAGGCTTTTTTCACAACCCGCTTCCTTTTTTTGCGTTCAGTAAAACACCAATTATGTGCTAGGGGATGAGATGAAGTCCCCACCCTTGTGGAATTTAGATTCTAGTAGGAGAGAAAGTCAAGAAACAAAGTGTATAATGTCAGACAGTGAAAAGAACAATGGAAAAAAAAAAAAAAGAACAGGGTAAGGGGAGATAGCAACTGCTTTTATATCTTTATTGGGTGCATTTCAGCAATTTCTTTCCCCAGAAATGCTTCCTGACTCCCCTTACCCTTATCTCTCCCACCTTTGTTATGTTGTCATTGATTCAGATCTCATTGCTGTTTGGATTTTTCCATTTGGGTTCAATTTCCTTTGTAAAGTTCACCCTTTTCCTTGAGGGGCAGTGAGTAGTTACATTCTTCCAGTCTTTGTCTGACTGTATCTTTTTTATCTTTTGCTTAGTAGCTTAGACCTGTATAGATTCTAGATTAAAAGGGTTTTCCTGTGGCACTTGGAAATATTATTCCACTGTCTTCCACTGTCTCCCAAAGCTGGTGAGCAGCTTTTTATTAGGATAATTGCTGTCCTTTGCATAATTTGTCTTTTTCTCTCATTTTTTCTCTTCTCTTCCCTCTGTTTTTTTTTTCTACCTCACTTTTTCCTTTAGCTGCTTTGAAGTTTTTAAAAATTATGTGTGTGTGTGTGTTCTGTAGCTTCACCATGGGTCATGTTGGTATACGTTTATTTTTCTCTGTTCTGTTCGGGACTAATGACTTCATATCTTCAGATATGAATCCTTATTCGTTCTCCCAAAGCTTAAACTCCAATGAAATGTTGGTCCTTCTTTTCTTCTTTTATTTCTTTTAATACTCTAATATTTTCTACCTCTTTATCTCTCTGGCTTCATAGTTGGTAATCTATGCGTATCTATTTCCCAATTACAAATTACAGTGACCTATTTTACAATTCACATAGTCTCTCTTCAGTTTTGCTAATCTGCAATTAAACCGTACATTGCATTTTAATCTTAATGATGACATTTGTTCATTTTTAGAAAAAAAATTTCAAATCTTTTCCGTTTTTTCATAATGCCTAATATTTTCTTGGAGTTTTGGCCTTTTTTGGAGGGGTCTATATTTAGTCATTTCAAATATTTCTTTTAGAGTCTCTTTCAGATTGATGTTCTATGCTCTAATGCCTAATTCTTCATTTTGTTTTGTTTTCTCAGTCTCAAAAATGGTGGGTTGTTTCCTTATGTATTTTATAATATATATTTTAAATCTAATAGAGATTGTGTGTGTGTGAAAAGCTCCTGTGGCATGGATTTTGAGAACATCTTTCTCATGGTTGCCTCTGTTTCTGCCAAGGACTCTGGGTATCACTGGCCCAGAACCAGGTCTTTACATTAATTCCTGGACTTAGGGTTTTCTAGATCACACAGGTAAATTTGAATCCCTCATCTATGCAAGACACAGACTAGAGTTCCTGTTTTTCAGGGGAGACTTCATTTCCCCAACCAGAGTCCAGCCAGAAACAGAAAAACTTTCTTGTAGTATCTTGGTACTGATGGGTAGATTTTTCTAGTCTATCTTTTACCTGAGGAGGGAAGTCTATTAGGGTCCCGTCTTAATGCAGGAATTTCACTTCCCAGCTCCACATCTCTATCAGACTCAAAAAGCCTTGTTGAAGTCTAATACATTGGCTAAATATTTACTTTATAACCCAGTGCTGCACCAGGGACCTCCAGCAGCATCTTGGAGGTTGTTAGAAACACAGAATCTCAGTCTCACCCAGAGCTATAGAATCAGAATCTTCATTTTAACAAGATCCCAGGTGATTCATGTGCACATTGCAGTTTGAGAAGCACTGGATCACCATGTTATATAATGCTCCTTCTTCCAACCCCTCCCCTAGAGAAGGGACAGTGTCAGCTCATGTGTTTTCTGGTTTTGTTTTGTTTTGTTTTGTTTTGTTTTGTTTTGAATTTTCCTCCGCATTTTTGGGAAATGAGAATTTCACTGTCTTTCTTGGGAGCTCACCTATGCATTTAAAAACACTTGTGTTAAAACCTTCTTAGTCTGCCGTATCACCAGGCCTGGAAGGCCAATCCTACTGTCTTCACAGTCCGGCATTGAGTATTTCGCAGCTTCCTATTACCAGCCCCTTGCTTACTGCTTTTGTATGCAGACAATCAGTAACTGTAGCTGCCACATTCCAATGATAGGTTAGAACTGGTCTTTTGAAAGTTGCAGAGTAAAATGGATAATTTTTGCTTAGTTTTCTTCCCTTGCATGGTGGTCTCTTTTTTATATACTAATGCTTTTGAGACAGGCTGGGACCTGGGACCCTTTACTGCAGTGCCTGCACCTGGACAAACGTCTCCTTGAGCAACACAATACAAAGAAACTATAAGGGACTAAAAATAACCGTGTGCATGCGCAGTTGGGGCAAATTGTGAACAATAAGACACAAAAAGGCCAAAACCTAACTGCCACTTCTGAGGTGCCAGGAAGCAAAAGCAGGATCTTGTGCACAATCCCTGCACACAGCACCACCAAGGGGGTGGGCAGACCACCTAAGCACCCCTCTGGCCGGATCCATCTATCTGCTCCCACCCTCATCCCACTTAAGGAACCAGGTCACCCACTGCCTGGGGGAGTGAACAAGGGAAACTGTTACTTGTTTTCTCTCCCTCCAGTCCCAGTAAAGCCTTGCCTGAATTCCTCATCTGGCCTCTTATCAATTTCTGTTGGTTGATAAGTCCAAGAACCCAGGTCTGTAACACTTTGACCCATTACATCCTCTGGTCCTACTATGTACTTTTTTTTTTTTAAACTTATTTATTTTTGGCTGTGTTGGGTCTTCCTTGCTGCGCGCGTGCAGGCTTTCTCTAGTTGTGGTGAGCGGGGGCTGCTCTTCGCTGTGGTGCGCGGGCTTCTCATTGCAGTGGCTTTTCTTGTTGCAGAGCACGGGCTCTAGGTGCACAGGCTTCAGTAGTTGTGGCACATGGGCTCAGTAGTTGTGACTCGTGGGCTCTAGAGCGCAGGCTCAGTAGTTGTGGCGCACGGGCTTAGTTGCTCCAAGGCATGTGGGATCTTCCCGGACCAGGGCTCGAACCCGTGTCCCCTGCATTGGCAGGCGGATTCTCAACCACTGCACCGCCAGGGAAGCCCCCTACTATGTACTTTTTATAGAGCTGGGTCCGGCTCAAGGTTAGGCCCCCTCTCACGCACCATGGAGTCTCTGTAGTGAGAGAGGAGAAATCGGTTGTGCTCTCAGAGTCACAGACACCGAACTACACAGCAGGGGCCACTTTATCAGCAGACGCCCCTTTCAGAGCCCCAGTTGAACAGTGGGTTATCTCAGCCCGTGCCCAGTCAGCCTACATGTGCAGGCCAGTAAAAACAGCTGTGGAAGCAGCTCTCTCCAAATTCATTAACAGGCATTAATTATGCACTCGTCTATGGCATTGCAGTGTCTCACACTTTAGGGAAACCTGAAGGGGAGGAGGAAGCAGCCCCTGACTTTGGGCAGTTTATCATCATGCGGTAGTGAGGCATCCATACCCAAAAGAATGAGAAGAAAAATCTCGAGATGTTAGATAAGCAAGTGCCTCCTGGAGAGGTAGGGGCTGTACAGAAATGCTGAGGGAACCTCGATTAAGAGAAGGAACTGCAGAGGATGGCGCAGGGTGACATCATCCCTTCACTTATTAAATTGCCACTAAATCCTTATCCCCTGCCTGCTTCTTCTTGGAGAAGAAATCATTCTCCTTTGTTTCAGAGAGAAGTTAAGAGCACCTCTGCCCTCCCCTGCCTGGGTAATCCATCACATCAACCACAGAGACCTTGGCTTTCTAACACCATTTGGGGGGCTCTGCTTGGCATAAAAAAACATATCTTCCCTGCATGAGATGAGGAGAGATTTCTGCTTTCTTCCCACCTCCTGTAGGGTACATCTGGCCCACAGTCCCTGATCATTGTTTGCAGAGCTTTAATCCAAACGTGTACATTGTTTTTTGAATGGCAAAAGACTGGGCCAACAATAACCATAGGTCTTGATCTGCTCCGTTCATCTGGAGGGCAGGGTTATTATATGAAGCTCCCTTCCAGCCAGTCTGATGTGCTCTTTGTTTCCTGGGGAGCCAGGATCATTGCCTTTGAAACTTTGCTTACAGCGCACCCTCCCCTGGAATCCCTTACCCCATTCCTTTCCAAATCCTACCTGTTCTTGAATGCCCTCTTACACGGGTGACTTTGTATCTGCACTGATTTTTTGAAACTTCACTCATATTGAAGTTCATTAGGAATTGCTTTTTTTGTATCGTTAGGAATTGCTTTTTTGTCTTTCTAACTTATCTCCTGAAATGTATTTTAAGCTTTTTGAAGTCAGAGAACTTGTATCATGCAGCACAGTTGGCAGGCATAGAGCAAGTTCTCAAAGATCTCAAGAAAGTCTCTTGATTCCAAACTCATAAAATGACTCATTTTCAATATATACGATTATTCCCACGCTCCAATGAAACATTTCTATATGATGCCCAGGTTGTTGTGGAAATCATACCAAAGAGTGGCTAAGAACATAGGACTGTCTTGTTCATAATGGTTCTAGGAAATGAGCCAGGTTTTCCCTTGTAGGAAGTGGATTGCCTCACTAGTGCTTACCTAAACATAGTGCCCCCCTCCACCTGCCATCAACACTCCCTACCACCTTCTTTCTCATAATAAAATGAGAGATCATAAAATGTCCCATCTTCCTCATTTTATATATTTGGAAGCTCTGTTATTAGGTGCATACACATGGGTAATTGTTATGTCTTCCTGATAAATTGATACTTTTATCATTATGAAGTCAACTTCATCTGGTATTACTGCCACTTGGCCTTGTTATGCTTACTCTTTGCATGGTGTGTCTTTTTCCATTCTTTTACTTTACTTTTGCTTGCAACCTATCTATCTTTACAGTTACAGTGCCTCTCTTGTAGAAAGTGGGTATTTAGGTCTTGTTTTTTTTTAATCCATTATGACAACCCCTGCCTTTTAATTGGGATGTTCAGTCCATTAATACTTAATATAATTTTTCTTATGGTTGGGTTTAGGCCTACTATTTTCTACAGGCATACTTCAGAGATATTGTGGGTTGGGTTCCAGACCACTGCAATAAAGCAAATATCATAATAAAGTGAGTCACGCTAATGTTTTGGCTTGTGGATATAAAGGTTGTTTACACTATACTGTAGTCCATTAAGTATGCAGTAGCATTATGTCTAAAAAAACAATATATGTACATTAATTTAAAAAATACTTTATTGCTAAAAAATGCTAACCATCATCTGAGCTTTCAGTGAATCGTAGTATAACATCAGAGATCACTGATAACAGATCACTATAAGAAATATGATAATAATGAAAAAGTTTGAAATATTGCAAGAATTACCAAAATGTGACACAGAGATACAAAGTGAGCAAATACTGTTGGAAAAATGACACCTGTAGACTTGCTCAATGCAGGGTTGCCACAAACCTTCAATTTGTAAAAAGCACAATATTTGCAAAGTACAGTGAAGTGAAGCATAATAAAATGAGGTCTGCCTGTAATAATGACAGTTCATATATTCTTTGCTAGGCACAGTGCTAAATGTTCCATAAGCATGATCTCATTTAGCCCTCTCCAAAACCTTTAAATTCAGTATAACTATTACTCTCATTACGCAAGTGAATTAGCGAGACCTAAAATGATCAAGTGATTTGTCTCCAGTCACAGAGCTGAAAGTGTACGGAAGAAGGACTAAAGTCTGGATGTGCCTAAATTTAAGGCCTCTTTTCTTGTAAGCATAGAGTGGATATGGGTTTTACTTATCCTTCCCTGTAGACAAAACATGGTAGCATAGTTCGCCATGTAAATATATACCCTGAATATTTACTTTTCTGATTCCCTTGTCTCCTTCCTAAGTAGAGAGAATATCTAGGTCCAAGGGGCCCCTGCAGTGCCAGGAGCCCAAAAGGGAGGGAATCCCTGTGGATGGTGAAGACTTGCTTTCATCTGAGAGACGGGATCTGACTGCAGCCCTCATTGTTGCCAACTTCCGGTATGAGGTTGGGCAAGTCATCGTGCCTTTTTTTTTTTTTTTTTACCTCTGCTTCCTCATCAGTAAGTCTGGAGGAACTCTGAGATCTTTCCCAATACTACTTAGCCTAATTCTCAGGTTTATTTTTGGTGCCACGAACTAGATAGAAGACTCTTGGCAAAGTTTTGCTTGTGGACCATGAATTTAACAGTATCCATGGTAACTGTCCTTGATATCTTTAATACCCAGATATCTTCCAATAACTTAAATAATAAAACCAGGATCTCTCATTCTTAATATAGTATTTTTCAATCTCTGACTCCATCTAAAGCCTGCCTCCCCACCTGCATCTGTCATGTTCCACTTAGTGCTGTTGGCCTATCTGTCATTGCTTGGGAGAGCCAGGATCCTGGCTGGGTCACTTTTTGGTTTTCAGGCTCTAATTCTTACAGATGAAGCAAACTTAAGGGTGCAGTAGCCATCCATCTTGGTAGCCTGTGCTCTGGAGTTGAGTGGTTGACCTTTCCACCTAACAGAAAAAAATCCACCTGCTTAACCTACTCAGGATGGGCGGAAAAGGTTGTTTACTTTTTTCCAGTTCCCTCGTGGGGCTCAGTTTCCATGCCTGTACTTCAGTCACCACTTGCAGCCCTAGACTCACAACACAGTAGGCTGGATGTGGGGCCTGTTCTCCGAGGACTTCATCAATCTACAGGTATTCATTAAGTACATTAAAGAATTAAAGTCCTGACTGAAATGACTCCCTGTCACCAGCATTGTGTCAGTTTCTGGAATCAATAAGGCCCATCTCCCCCCTTCCTCACCCCCACGTTGCTTTTTTTTTTTTTTAAGATTTATTTGTTTTATTTATTTATCTGTTTATACTTATTTTTGGCTGTGTCGGGTCTTAGTTGCGGCACACAGGATCTTCACTGAAGCATGCGGGATCTTTCATTGCGGCGCACCGGCTTCTCTCTAGTTGTGGCGTGCGGGTTTTCTCTCTCCAGTTGTGGCGCGCAGGCTCCAGAGTGCGTGGGCTCTGTAGTTTGTGGCACACAGGCTCTCTAGTTGGGGAACGCGAGCTCGGTAGTTGTGGCATGGGGGCTTAGTTGCCCTGCGGCATGTGGGATCCTAGTTCCCTGACCAGGGATTGAACCCGCGTCCTCTGCATTGGAAGGCGGATTCTTTACCACTGGAAAACGACAGTTTGGGCAAGAGCTGGTGGAGGCCTTCGACTTCCTGATCTTTCCAGAAATGGTTCTCATAGGAGGAGTGTAAACCATACTTTCCTTTTGACTCACTGTGTAACTGTGGGAAATGAATTCAACCTTTCAGTGGTCCATGAGTGAATGATAGGTGCCCAGGTGTTGCCTCTCATAATTTTGTGACAGTGAAGACCCTTCAAATATTAGGAGAGTCTTAGAGAAAGAAAGTGACCTTACAAGGGTGACATTTCTGGTCACTGCTTAAAAGGATAACAATATTTAAATAGGACTTTCTGGTTTGTCATCAATTTATGGTCTCAATTTGCTCCGAGCCCGCACTCTCCAGGTCATTCTGGGGATGTCTAAATCAGATGTTGACATTTTACAGTCTGTGTGCCAGACATGGCAAGGACGGGACTTTCCCACACGAGGGGCCAGGTGTTGCCACTTTTGCTGATGACTTCTATTTGTCTTTTCCCTCTTCACACTTCTGCTGCTTCCCAGCTCTGCCACAGTTGCTAACCTAGACCTGCTGGGGGTTGGAGTCGCCAAACAAGAAGAGAAAGCCCTTATCTTGGCAAAACTTTTGAAAAGTTTCCACTTCCTTATCTAAAGAGGGAAAATATTCTTGCCTTAGAAGGAAGACTTAAGCTTTCCCAGGGCTGCTGAAGCAACCATCGGTGAATAATTAAATGCTGTCAAATTCTCACAGCAGGAATTTCCCAGAAGGGCAAAACGTATGCCATTTAACTTCTCTAGGCCTTAATTTTCTCATCCATAAAATGAGGCAATAGGAGGCACAGGGGGTCCAAGGTTCTTTCCTATCTCAACAGTCTGAGTCTGTCTTTTTACTATTATTGTGTTCAATTATCATTATCAAAGCTGGTGTTACTTAAAATTATTTATTTTATTACCTTTTTTTCCCCTAAACAAATTAATCTCCGAGCTCCTCTCCTTCCCCTTCTCACACTTTACTTTATAAAGTACTTTATAAAGTACTAAGATTAGTAAAAGCCCATGACTTCCGTCATGTTCTAGGTCAGCAGAAGACAGGAGGATTTCATCCTCCTAGGGAACTATTTCAGGCCTCATCACTGACTTGAGTTTTCCTTGGTATATATAGTATCGTGGGAGAATTTTTATTTCTAGCTAACACATCTCCTCTATGCTAAAGACCCACCCAAATATTCTAGCTTTATCTTCTCAGCAGAGTCCTATTCTTTTATTTCCAGCTTCCCATAGGAAATTTTCACTTAAGAAGAACATCTCACTCTAAGTCAATCAACAGGTATTTTTGAGCAGCTATTATAAATCCAACATTATGAGTAATCTAGAAGGTGCATTAGACATCACCCTTGCTCTTAAGGATCTTAAATTGAGACTGGGGAGAAAAAACTAAAGTACATCCAGTCAGGAAACACTTGTTGAGGGCCTCTTTGTGTGGGAAAACATGACGCCTGATGGGTAGTGTGGCAATATATCTCAATTTTCCAGGAACCGTCCTACTTATATATGTATTGGGATAATTATTAATTATTAATCAACCCTCTGACCTTCAGAAGCATCCTAGTTTGGGTGCAAAGTTATAAGCTTGCCTTAATGTTGGGGAATGACAGGGCCTTGGTATCCTCGCCCATGGGAGTTAGAACAACTGAGACGACTACCAAAGCAACTGAGAACTGTGAAGATTAGTGCTTTGTTAACAGAGGAAAGCCACTGTCACACCCTGGGCATTTTTTAGTTTGGATGAGGCAGTTCCTTTCATTACCTGAGATATTTGTATAGGCTATATTGTGTTGTTGGTTAATGTAATGCAAAAGGTTATTTTCTCCAGGTTAAAATTCTGATCAGCATTTATGTCTCTGAGATGGGCTTAACCTATTGCTGAGATGTGTCAGATCTTTTACTTATGGGAAATAGACCAAGAAGAAGCCTTAAGGAATGGGCAAGAAGTAAATGGCAGCAGCTTGTGTAGTCCACATAATGAAAAGGGGCCTGGGGTCTCATCAGCTCAGTTCAACACCATGCCCGAGTATCTACTCCAAGCCAAACACTGGCTTTTACTCAATAGGGCAGAAGGAATTTTATGAGCAAAGCCTAGAGGTAGGAGGTAGTGTGGGGAATGTGGGGACCGCCAGACAACTTGGCATCGGTGGGAGGTGAGTCAGCAGTTAGCAGGGAATGTGGCTATGGAGGTAGGCAGAAGCCAGATGCTGGAGAACCTACATCAAGAAGCAAAGTGCTTTTTAAGTTTGGAAATGAAATGTTACCTCAGATAGAGCTCCATCCCTAGGGCTCTCACTGCTCCGGCAGCCACCACATTTGCAGCAACGTGATCTGGTTTTCAGGGTTCCTGATGATCACTGAAAACCCTCTCTACCCGCTCCAGGGCTCTGTTCACATACATGCTGCTCATATTTTCAGACTTAACAGTGCTGATGAGATTGTTTCTGGAGATCCAGGACAAGCAATGCTAACCAGGAGGGAATAACCAGCCCGGGGCAGACAGCCCCATGTTTGATGTCACCTGCAAGTGCTACAGAGGAGCTGGAGCAGGAAGGACCATTGATTCACTGGGTCAAGGCAGTGGCGTTTGTGTTCTTCCTGAGTGTGCCACAGTTGCTGACAGTGCTGGGCTGGCACCGAGGATCCTGCTGGTTCTTCCATGGTTCCCCCAGTTGGTGGACGTGGATGGCCCCAAAGGCCATGTGACCCGGCATGGTGCACCACCCCCAAGCTGCTGGATCCTGGAGTCCCTCCCACTCTGAACTGCAGTGTACCAGTCAGATGATCATATTTACCCTGGCAACGCACGTTCTCAGCAGCAGAAGTGGAGCAGTATGGTTTGGTGCATAAACACAGGAAGTTAAAAAAAAGCTCACACCAGTTTGGACTGAGCCAGTAGAATCCACCGAAAAGGCGAAATGTAAAACTAGCAGGAAGAACTGACTCCAACCGTGTGAGAGAGACACGCCAACAGAAATTTTGTTCAAGTAATAGAGTTATTAACAAATAGACGACCAAGAACTTTTAAAATTGAATGCAGATGCTTGTTTTCCAGTTTGCTAGACACAAACACTAAGCATGGTATTTGTAAGAAACCTCCCTTTTAGGTACAGGGGAGGTTTTCCTTAAAGTTTTATGAAACTTTTTCCCTTCATTATTTCACTTAGACATGTTTCCTTAATTAGTATTTTTTCTTCTCCATTGCAAGAATCTAACCAGTGTTCATTTGGTGAAGAATTAGTGATGAACTATGGGAGTATAGAGAGGTGCTCCCTTCCTCTGAGGGCCATATGGATGCCAAGATGGAAACCATCCTGAACAGAGAAGGTCCATGAGGTTGTTGGTACTTGCAGCTTGCGCCGGGTCCCGTGGGTGCTGATCACTTTCATCCAGAATGTTTTGAGGAGTATATTCTGAACCGGACACTTGAGAATTATACGCTTATGACTATTTTTAACTGTGGCTCACAGGAGAGAACTCCAAGGTAACAGCCTGCTTTATGAAGTTTTCATCCATGTTTCACTGTCGCTATGACAGTCTCTGATGACATGAGGGGCTTGGTCCAGAATGTAAATCAACGTACTACTTCCTTCAAGGAGAAAGTCAGGCTTTGAAAAACCCATCAGCTGAACCACAGTGTGCTTTGCGAGGTGGTTGACGTGCAGTGTGGCGCAAGCCCCTTCTGATGTGGGAGGTAAAATCTGCAGAGTGCACTTGGACACGTGCTGACGTACACATTACTGTCACTTAGGTCACCATTTTTTTTTAATAAATGTATTTATTTATTTTTGGCTACTTTGGGTCTTCATTGCTGCATGTGGGCTTTCTCTAGTTGCATCGAGCAGGGGCTACTCTTTGTTGCCGTGCACAGGCTTCTCCTTGTGGTGGCTTCTCTTGTTGCAGAGCAGGGGCTCTAGTTGCGCGGGCTTCAGTAGTTGTGGCACGTGGGCTCAGTAGTTGTGGCTCGCAGGCTCTAGAGCTCAGGCTCAGTAGTTGTGGCCATGGGCTTAGTTGCTCCATGGCATGTGGGATCTTCCCAGACCAGGGCTCGAACCCGTCTCCTCTGCATTGACAGGCGGATTCTTAACCACTGCGCCACCAGGGAAGTCCCAGGTCATCTTTCTAATCTATAACTCTTAATCTGTCTTGATAGATTTTTTTGAAGTATAGTTGATTTACAATGTTGTGCCACTCTCTGCTGTACAGCAAAGTGACTCAGTTATACATGTATATACATTCTTTTTTAAAATATACTTTTCCGGGCTTCCCTGGTGGCGCAGTGGTTGAGAATCTGCCTGCTAATGCAGGGGACACGGGTTCGAGCCCTGGTCTGGGAAGATCACACATGCCGCGGAGCGGCTGGGCCCGTGAGCCACAATTGCTGAGCCTGCGCGTCTGGAGCCTGTGCCCCGCAGCGGGAGGGGCCGCGATAGAGAAAGGCCCGCGCACCGCGATGAAGAGCGGTCCCCGCACCGCGATGAAGAGTGGCCCCCGCTTGCCGCAACTGGAGAAAGCCCTCGCACGAACCGAAGACCCAACACAGCCAAAAATAAATAAAAATAAAATAAATAAATAAATAAATTAAAAAAAAAAAAAAAGTGACCTATTAATTAAAAAAAAAATAAATAAATAAAATAAAATATACTTTTCCATTATGGTTTATCCCAGGAGATTGGATATAGTTCCCTGTGCTGTACAGTGGGACCTTGTAGTTGATCCATTCTAAATGGAATAGTTTGCATCTGCTAATCCCAAACTCCCAGTCCATCCCTCTCACTCCCTGTAACTATTAATCTGTCTTAATTAAAAAAAATAAATTTTGTAACAATTTCAAACTTCAAAAAAGTTGCAAGAATAGAACAAAGAACTGTGTGTCTTTCACACAGACCTTTCCAAGTTTCACTCATAATGTGCTTGGTAGCAAACACACCAGTTCTCCACCACATGATCTAGTCTGTTTAGATCTTGAGTTTCATGCCCTTGACCTTTATGAAGATTACATTTCCTAGAATGACCCTTGGCTTAGGTTTATCCCGTGCTTCTTCATGATTAGCCCCAGGTTATGCACTTAGAGCAGGATTGTCATGAAAGTGACATTGTGTTCTTATTGTACCCTGTCAAATGGCCTGTGATGTCACTTTGTCCCGTTAACTTTGTGTCCCAGTGGTATCTCTGATCACTCGATTAAGAGAGTGTCTGTCCCATTTCTCCACTGGAAAGTTCCTTTTTTCTTTTGTAATTAATACATATCATGTAAATATCCCATTACTCATTCCACTTTCACATACTTGTTTTAGCACCCATTGATGTCTCTTGCCTGAATTTATTACCGTGATGTTTGCCAAATGGTAATTTTCTAATTGTATCCTTCTTACACACTGACTAGTTGGCATTCTATTGCAAGGAGGAATTCTCATCTCCCATTTGTAAATGTATCTGTTTATAAACAAATGAGTTATTATTCATTATAATCTAGTATTCAATGGGTTATTATCTGTTACTTTCATTAATTATTTTGATGCTCAAATTGACCCAGATTTTGACAGTAGGAGCTCTGCAAAACAGGCTTCTGTGTCATTTTGACATGGGCCCATCACTCTTGAGCACTGCCTTCACAACAAGCTGTTCCTGGCTTCTCTTGTACTTTCCCTGCCCCAGCTCTGGATCAGCCAGTTCTCTAAGGAAACTTGGTTCCTTTTCATGCAGAATATTTAGAAGCCAAGATCTGGGTGCTAAGTGTATGCAATGCTACTGGAGTGTTGCTTCTCCCAGGCCCTCCCAGTGGACAGAGCTAGGAAATATATGTTTTTGTTTTTGTTTTTTTAATATAGTTATTTATTTATTTATATTTATCTTTGGCTGTGTTGGGTCTTCTTTTCTGGGCGAGGGCTTTCTCCAGTTTCGGCGAGCGGGGGCCACTCTTCATCGCGGTGCACGGGCCTCTCACCGTCGTGGCCTCTCCCGTTGCGGAGCACAGGCTCCAGACGCGCAGGCTCAGTAGTTTTGGCTCACGGGCTTAGTCACTCTGTGGCATGTGGGATCTTCCCAGACCAGGGCTCGAACCCGTGTCCCCTGCATTGGCAGGCAGATTCTCAACCACTGCGCCACCAGGGAAGCCCAATATATGTATTTTTATACACACACTCAGGCATACACACATATGTATGTATGCATGCGTACCTTTACTTCTTTACTTCTGTCTGTTTCTCTGGGTCCCATTATCCTTAATATGCTTATTTGCTCAATCCGCTGTATGTAGCCATTCTCCCTAACTACATGAGGCTGCCTTTCCACGCTGCTCTGATACTATCCTTGTAAAGGTCATCATTCCTAGCTGTTGCAAGCCGCCCCTGTTACCTTGCTTTAATACCATCCTTGCCCAGGCCCTGTTAACCTCCTGCTTGTGCCTGCCCAATGACTGTTGGACTGAATTAGGAAGGAAGGGAAGAAAAGAAAATTTTTGTTTCTGTTTCTTTTTTTTTTTTAATTAAAAAAATTTTATTTATTTATTTGGCTGCACTGGGTTTTAGTTGCAGCACACAGGATCTTCGTTGCCGCGTGCAGGATCTTTAGTTGTGGCATGTGGGATCTTTAGTTGCGGCCTGTGGACTCTTAGTTGTGGCACACAGGATCTAGTTCCCTGACCGGGGATCGAACCCGGGCCCCTTGCATTGGGAGCATGGAGTCTGAACCACTGGACCACCAGGGAAGTCCCAAATTTTTGTTTCTTAATTAGAAGAAAAAGTAAGCAAAGGCTAAATGGAAATTATCTGCAATGGTTACTTTTTTGTTCGCTAGTACACTTCAGGATTTAAGCTGTAAGAAAGCCCATCTACCTTTATGGTATGACTATTGACATAAAAGGGTCTTAAATGCCTCTAAGTCTACTTCAGGACTGTAATTATGAGCAGGAGGCAGGGGAGAGGTAGGTGCTTGTGCCTTCTGTGCTGTATTTTGGCCTTGGCTGTAATAGCAGGGAAGGGGCTGTCAGCATAGAATGCTTGTCAGCTTGTCTAGACATGCATCATGCCTAATGAAAGAAGAAAAAAAAACGATTGATTTTTTCAGTGGTTCTCACCAAGAGGTTATACTTTTCACCTTCAAGGTGGCCTTGACCTCTGCTGAAATAAGCACCAGAAAAATGAACGTGTTCCCATAGTTGGTAATGACTGTTACCTAACTATGAGTTCACATTTCCTGTCACTTGGGCAATAAGTAATTGCCAGCCCTTCCAAGTTGATTGCAAGCTCCTTGAGGGTAAGGTGCAGGATGGTTACTTATGAAATCTCCCACAGAGACTTGCAGTTAGTGGCTGATTAGTAGTTGATGACTCAAGGTTTGATTCTCCCCACCCTCCACCCAGCCAGACCATTAACCATAATACTGGGCAAAGACTCACACCTATTTTTCTGTAGTGGTCTAGTCACCTCCATTGTTCACATGTTAGAGATTATTCAAATCTGTAAACTTCTGAACTGATTAGGGAGGCAAAAGCAGAAGTCAACCCTTTTTAATTTCATCTTCTCATCCTCCCTTCCTCCTTGCCTCCCTCCCTGCCCCTGATTCAAAGGCTGGCAGAAGTTGATGCAAGAATGACCTTGATCTAGGCAAGAAAATGGCTCCGCTGCTGAATTGTGCTTCTTCAAGTTCAGAGCCGGCCGAGTGGCAGGACATCCAGGCTTGGGACTGCAGTCGGAGCCCTGGTTGTAGGCTGGCTTCTGCTGGGAACGCTCTTGTTCAGCTTTCATCAGGTCTCCCAACCTCCCTGGGCCTCATTGTCTGCATCTGTAAAACTGGAGGTTGGATCTCATGATCTCTTTACAGCCTCTGGTTCTACAGTTGTCTTACTCGGGCCTTATGAAATACTGTGATTCATGGCCACATCCTGAACGATAGCACAAAGGTAGCAAAGTGACAAGGAAAACTGAGAGTGAAAGTGTAGTTTATGATAACACTAGAGAGACCATTCTCCGAAAACTCAAACCTAAACCTCTTTTTCTCAGTGTGTGTGTGTATATTTGCTTGCAATTACAGGAGGAACTATAGAAAGCCACTTACAGTTGCTGCTGGAGATTACTTTTTTTTTTTTTTAATTTTTTTTTATTCACATTTATTTATTATTTATTTATTTATTTATTTCTGTGTTGGGTCTTCGTTTCTGTGCGAGGGCTCTCTCTAGTTGTGGCGAGCAGGGGCCACTCTTCATCGCGGTGCGCGGGCCTCTCATTATCGCGGTCTCTCTTGTTGCGGAGCACAGGCTCCAGACGCGCAGGCTCAGTAGTTGTGGCTCACGGGCCTGGTTGCTCCACGGCATGTGGGATCTTCCCAGACCAGGGCTCGAACCCGTGTCCCCTGCATTGGCAGGCAGACTCTCAACCACTGCGCCACCAGGGAAGCCCTACTTTTTAATTTATATGGAAAACCAGTCCCTAGAATAGCTAAAACAATTGTGAAAAAGAATAACGTAGGAAGACTCACTACCTGGTATTAGGTCTGACCATACAGCTAGAGCGATCAAGGCTGTATGGTATTGGAGGAGGGATAGACAAATCCATCAGTGGAACAGAATAGAGAACCCAGAAATAAACCACACAAATATGCCCAACTGCTTTTCCATGAAGATGCAAATTAATTCAGTGGAGGGAAGAAAGCCTTTTCAGCCACTGGTGCTGAAACAAGTGGATATCTATAGGCAAAAAGAATGAACTTTGAGCTAAGCCTCTCATATAACAGTTAACTCAAAATGAATCATATATTTCAATTTAAAATGTGAAACTATAAAAATTTTAAAGGAAAACATAGGGGAAAATCTTTGGGATCTAGGGCTAGTCAGAGAATTCTTAGACTTGACCACCAAAAGCATGATTCCATAAAGGGGAAAACTGATAAACTGGTAAAAAGTAAAAAGTTTTGCTCTGGGAAAGTCCACGTGAAGAGGGTGAAAAGGCAACCTATAGATTAAGAGAAGATATTTTCAAACTACACATCTGACAAATAGTACCACCACCAAATCTGATAGGTTGTGGAGAAACTGGAAACGTCACCAGTGGCATTGTAAAATGGGGCAGCCGCTCTGGGAGACGCCTTGGCAGTTTCTCATAAAACCAAACACGGGACTACCATCTGACCCTGTAGTTTCAGTGGGCATTTACCCCAGATCAGTGAAAATTTATGTTCGCAGAAAAACCTGTACATGAATATTCATGACTGCTTTATTCCTAATAGTCCCAAATTAGAAACAACGGAAGTGCTCTTCAGTGTATTAATGGTTAACCAAACTGTGGGACATCTATACCATGGGATAATACTCAGCAATAAAAAGGAACACATTTGATCCATGGGACAAGTTGGCTGAATCTCCGGGGAAGTATGCTGAGTGGAAAAAGACAGTCCCCAAAGATTACATACTATATGATTCCATTTATACAACATTCTCGAAATGACAAAATTATAGAGAGGGAGAACAGAAGAGTGGTTGCCAGGGCCGAGGACCTGGGTTGGGTGGGAGGACGGGGTGGGAGGAGGCGGCATGCCTATAAAAGGACATGAGAGATCCTTGTGGTGGTGGAAAGGTTCTGTTTTGACTGCACCAATGTCAGCATCCTGAGTGGGACATTGTATTACAGTTTTGCCAGATGTTCCCATTGGGGGAAACTCAGTAAGAAGTAAATCGGCTCTCTCTATTATTTTTTAAAATTTCATGTGAATCTACAGTTATCTCAAAATAACAAAGTTTAATTTAAAATAAAGAAACATTGGCTTCTCTGTCTGGGCTCAGTTTGATACAAGTAAATGGAGTTAAAAATGTAGAATTTGGGGCTTCCCTGGTGGCGCAGTGGTTGAGAATCTGCCTACCAATGCAGGGGACCCGGGTTCGAGCCCTGGTCTGGGAAGATCCCACATGCTGCGGGGCAACTGGGCCCGTGAGCCACAATTACTGAGCCTGCGCGTCTGGAGCCTGTGCTCCGCAACAAGAGAGGCCGCGATGGTGAGAGGCCCGTGCACCGCGATGAAGAGTGGCCCCCGCTTGCCACAACTAGAGAAAGCCCTCGCACAGAAACGAAGACCCAACACAGCCATAAATAAATAAATAAACAAATACTTTAAAAAAAAATGTAGAATTTGGGAAAAGAAAAGACTAAAATAACCCTTGGAGGGATTGTAAATAGCTTGGTGACGGTGATATGTCTTTTTCTTTCTATATTCCCCAGAGTACTTGGCCCCAATCGTAAGCTTACCCATAGAAGCACTCAGTAATGTTGTTTTATGTATCACTGTTAGTATGGAGTAGAAGTTGCCTTGTCAAGCAGTTTAATTTTTGTATGTAAATGTTAAGACATGCACGTACCATAATAAGCAACTCAGATGTGGTTGGGTGTGAACAAGCCGATGATTTTTTGTGAAAGGTGATAATTAACCTTGATAACATAAACAAAACATAACTAAAGTCCTTTTGCATAATATGGAAGCAGGGGCAGTGTAACTCTGTGCTCTAAGGCAAAGGTTCTCGCCTCTATTTCTGGAGCCCAGGGCTCTTAGGAAGTGTCTCAGGAGTCTGGGGTTGGGGGAGATGGTTGTGGTCCCCTACTTCCAGCAGTATCCACCTTAGGCAGCTCTCTCTCTTGTCTATTTTGCAAATTGGGTTCTTGTAAGATTTGGTTTAAGAACCGATTCCGATGCTTTGTAAAACCTTTGAACCACCCGTCGTTTGCCGTTTTGCAGGGCTGAGGTTGCAGTTGGAACCCAGTGTCTCCAAATCCCCCTTCTGGGGAGATGGTGGAGAGGCTGAGCAGCTAAGGGTGAGGGTGCTGTGTAGGGGTGAAAGCACCAGTGGCATCTGGCATCACTCTTTCTCTCCTGCTGCAGTCACTGCCAGCAGTGTTGTGCATTCAGTGTTGCCTTTGCCCTGGCTGGGACACCACCACCTGCAGAAGCTCTGAGGCAGAAGCTCCCCATTTCAAAGCAGAAAAATGAACCAGTGTGAGAGGGAAGTTTGCAGAGAAAATACTTTTGGATTTTTCTTTTCAGTCTGTGTGTTGTGTATGTGCGTGTGTGTGTGTGTAGTAGTAGTAGTAGTAGTAGTAGTAGTAGTAGTAGTAGTAGTAGTAGTAGAAGTAACACACAAGTAACGTAAGTCATGAAGGACCCAAGGTGTGAGGTCATCGATCAGTTGATGAGAAAAGCAGCTGGGGACTGGAGAATTCAAACTAACAAATGCTTATTGCATGCGGAATGTGCAAAGCAGTGTGCAAAAAAGAATTTATGAAAATATTTGGGGGATATTTCAGTGTTTGTTTCAATAGGTAATTGATTAATGGCGAATAATTAATACTAAAATAAACTTTAGTAAAATGGTGTGATAAGAAGATCAGCAAAATGTCACTTGGCTAATTCCACATTCACATGGGACCAATATGTCCACCAGAGGGCAACTAACTCGGTGGCCCTGGGAGTGAGCCCAGCAGGTGGGGAGTCGCTTTCTGTCTGCAGTGCAGGTTGTGATGTGTGGTGTATCCATGTTCTCTGAAGAGGGATGAACCCGGGGAAGCTTAACCCACATCTGGTGGTGGAGAGCTCCCCTTGGATGTATCAGGGCTTCGTAAAACTTTTTCAAGTCGCTGCAGCACTAACACTGGGGTCCTCTCCACACTGCCGCCCCTCCTCCAGCACTGGGTGATGGTAAATGCCAGCCGTAGGAGGTGACAAAACTTAAAACGAAGAGCATGTGTGTCCACATCGCAAAGATGGCCATCAGGGAGGAAGAGGGGATCTTCAGGGCTGAGGCCTGGAGCGTTTTGGAGATGAATTTCTACTTCTTTGGTCTCCTGTGGTGCTTAAGGCCTTTTGAACTTGCTGGGCCGGAAAGAGATGAGCTGAGACCCTGTAGTTTGCAGAATTCCTGGGAGCACTGAAGTGGTACTTTCTGGGGACTGGGGCTTGGAATACTGCGAGATTCAGCCTGTGTCCCAGTCCACAATGAACAACTTTCTCTGGGAGCTTCGTGATGCCCTATTTTTGGGCACAAGGGTTGGGGTGGAGAGGTAGTAGGACATAAGCCCAAACCATTAATAACCCCTTTCCTTTTAAATTCTCTACTCTTAAGAGTGAATTGGCTGGGGTTTCCAGAGGGCTTTTGGCCATCAGCACTACAATTAGGAAGCAAAACCTAA
Source organism: Balaenoptera acutorostrata (assembly GCF_949987535.1). NCBI lineage: Eukaryota > Metazoa > Chordata > Mammalia > Artiodactyla > Balaenopteridae > Balaenoptera > Balaenoptera acutorostrata. Next base: position 17,014,359 of record NC_080084.1, on the reverse strand, counting down.
CCAACAAAAACACATCTAAACCACAGACAAAATCACCACTCTGTTATAACCCATCCACCCAGAAGCTCTACCCAGCCACAACTGATCCTGGCCCATGACTGGCCAGGGCTTTCTGAGCTCCCTGAGGGTCTAAGAAGATCCCACAGGCCCGGGACTGGTGAGCCCGACAGGCCCGGCACAGTAGGCTTGGCCCAGCTGCTGGCTTACACGGGTGTTCCAGGGTCATTCCGAGCGCCCCTAGTCATTCTCAAAAGCGTCCCAGTTTGGACGATAAATTATACGGTCTTTAAACAAACAAACTAAAAAGTGGACTCCAGGCCTCAGCTGAGGGTCTACAAGTCACCTCTGAAGTCTCACTCTTTCTATGTGACTCTTCAATCGGGGTCAGCAAACTATGGCCAGCAGGTCAAGTCCAGCCCTTGGCCTGTGTGTGTATGACCCACAGCAGAGAACGGTTTTTACATTAAAAAAATTTTTTTTTAAAAAAAGAAGAATATGTGACACGATCAAATATGATCTTCAAAGCCTAAAATATTTACTATCCGGCCCTTTACAGAAAAAGGTTGCCGAGCCCTGATCTAGCCGCCTGATCTTGCGTTTGGCGTAGAGGGCCAGGGGCCTGGATCATCATTGTCTTTGGCTCCAAAGAAAAGAGTATTATGTATCCCCATCCTACCTTGGCCAAACTCAAGTCCGGCAGAGGGCCTGGTGCCGGGGAAGTGCGTCAGTGTCTGTGGAATGAGTGTCAGCTACCAGAGAATCCCATGTGGACGAAGACCTCTGTTGAGATTCCCTGTCTCCTCTCCAAGGGTGGGTGATGGCAAAGCGGGAGGAACAAGGGTTGGGGCGTCCTGTGCTACAGGTGAAAGGCAGTGCTGGCCCCGCATCTAGCCCGTCTCCTCGAACACATGGGAAGCTACGGGGCCCTTTGGTGGTTTCCTTCCATCAATCACATCCTGCTGTCCAGCTGGGCCCTAGGATGCCCAAATCATTTAATGTTGACCTTTATGCTTTCGTGTCGTCAGTGGTCCTTGCCATGTGCCTTTTGTGTATAAAGATGCGTGTGTTCACCCCTCCCCTGGGGATCGCATCTTTCTAGCATGAGGAACTTCTTTTCAGAATCACCATTTTAGTCTCAGTTCTGTGAGAGAGACTCCACTTTGGGGTGACAGTTCTTGGAAAAAGAAAAGGAGACCCGCGTGTGTAGTCCTCTCAGCTTTGTCACCGACTGGCTCTGTGACTTCCGGGAAAACACCGAGTGCCTTCAACTCTTCACCCATAAAAAGTGCGCCCTGACAGCGCTTCCAGTGCGAACACTGATGGTTTTGTGAAGTCCAAGCTGTTGTCTGGAATGCTCTTCGTTCCTGTGATCCTTACAAAGAATGCAAATAGTGAATGTGGCACTTCTTACAAGTTTATATTTAGAACCATTTTAAAAACAAACACGTTGGCCAACTCTGAGAAGTACTCAGGGCACCGCCAGAGCCCCTAGTTACCTTATTCCCGCTGAAAACACTCAGAGCCCCGTCAGAGCAGTTGACAGGGGGTGGCAGGGTCAAGGCCAGAACCCAGGCTTTCTGACTGCTGATGCCTCTGGTAGCACCACCCACCACTTTACATGGCTCCCAGAGGACTCACCTAAAACATGACTGTCTCTTACAGGGTTGGGTAGAAACAGCACCTAGAAACAGCCTTGCGCACAAGCAATAAATGTTCCACTGAATTATTTGGATATTTGCTATTCTGGGGACATTGCTCTAGAAAAGTGGTTTGGTGGTTTTTTTGTTTTGTTTTGTTTCCTTTTTACTCCAGACATCTCTGGGATGTCTGTCTCACAAGTTAGAATTATGTAATGATTATGAAAACCACACTGAATTCTAAGTAGACATTCATAAAACCAGTGTTATTTTTTTTCCCCTTCCCATTTCTGTGGAGGCAAAAACGTGGGCAGTGTTTGCCAGGCTTGAGAAAGGCGGTCACGCATGTAGCTCACTTTGGGCGCTTATTGACCGGGTGCTAAGATTTTAAATGCTCTGACGTTCCACGGCAGAACCACCGCTGCCTTTCCCGGCGTGGCCGAGACTGATTGGCAGGAAACATCTGGCAGCAGTTTACCTCCCCTGCATCCCATCTTCTGAACTTGGAAATAAAACATCTCTGAAATCTTACTTAGGGTGAATGTCCTGTACCCAATGGAGACAGGGCCCCAACCGGGAGCTGCATGGTTTTGCCGGCTGCAGAGTTTGTCTGATCAAGCAGTGCAAAGCTACGATAGCTGCTTAGTGTTCCCACTGCTGCATACACACTAAGTCAGAAATATGCTTCAAGAGCAAGTGACACGGTAGGAAGAGACCTGCCCTTGGATCATTAAAAATGATTCAGAACAACACGGGCCCCTGTACCACTTCCCTGGCAATCACTCTCTTAGGTGTACTAAGCCTTGGCTGCTGTACAACTTAAGCAATTACCCCCCCTTCCTCTGAAACTTACAGCTTTTCTACTTAGCCATTAATTGTGTCCTGTCCCTTTTGGAAACCGGCATTCTAGATGTGGAAATACATAGACTGAAAATGTTCCTCCCCAGCCTTTAACTCTAAGAAGAGAGTCAGTTTTAAAATAGGACACTTTCAGTTTTGTTTTCAACCTTTATTACATTTTTGCATTTGAGATTCAAACCACTCTCTTATACCACACAAAAGGCATCCATTCTTGTGATTTTAAAGTGCATTTCCCCTTTAACTTTGTGTACAAAAATATGTATTTTTTTAAAACCTGTGGAACTTTCTCAACAAGGCACTTTTAGGCATGAAAATGAAGATGAGTCTCCGTTTCTACATTCACACACATAGAAGGAAGAGTGGACCACCACCATCACAGCTGCATTCTTGCTTGGAGTCTTCACGGGTCCAGCCGACTCGAGGAACTGATAAACAAGACTGTAAAAACATTCACAACCTTACAACCTGGGCTGCAACGCTTTACAACCATAACAAGGAAAAGCTGCCCGTCAGCACAGCTGTCCTTCCGCGTCCAGAGGTGTCCCACTTCAGGAAGCGAAGATACGCTGGCAAATCGTCTTCGATGACCCTGGGAGATCCCACTGTGTGTGTAACATCTTAGCGCCAATGTCAGTGATCATTTCGGGAGAGACAGGCCGTCAGGACCTCCCAGAGCCGACAGCCATGTGCTTTCTCCAGCACACCACATCCATTCGAGGGATTTAACATGAGGAAAACAGGAAAGACACCGAGGTTTCCACTCAGTGTCCATTGAGAGGGAAGACCTAGCCAACGGCGCTTCTGAAAAGTGAGCACTTTTTTGGTTTATAAACATATATATACAAGCCATTTAATGTCCCAGTGACTACAAGTAACGCTTGTTTTAAAAAAAGCAAATTATATGCAAAGATCAAAACCACAAAACATTCTTTTAGCAGTTCAAGATTTACATCTTTAAGAAACATTGAGAGAGTAATGTTTTGCCACCATTAAAATTAAATCTTAGAGAGAAATAAACTCTACCTTGACTCTGAAATTGTTTTCATTTCTGGAGAACTACATAACTCCATTGTTTCTCACCAGCTCTCCTATAACAAGAATACTTAAAAAAAGCAAACAAACTCACCCAAATGCTTCACATCTTCCAAGAAACACTGAAAGCTTATTGTTTAAAACCTGTCTTTAGATAGTCTAGCTTATTTATTGCACCTAATTTGCAAATGCTCCCCAGGACATATGGGGGAATAAATATGAAACAGAAATGGAGCTGCCTCCCCATCCATGGACAGCTGCACCAGCGGCAGAAGGCTGGTCCTTTGGGGGCAAGTTGGGAAGGGGGCCACGTGTCATCATAACCAAGAGCTGTCTGAGGGTCAAACCTACAGGTCAGGCTGCATTCGTATCTCCAACTAAGAAACCTGTCACTTTCCACGGGGAGGGGGAAGGGTAAGCTGGGACCAAGTGAGAGAGTGGCATGGACATATATACACTACCAAATGTAAAACAGATAGCTAGTGGGAAGCAGCTGCATAGCACAGGGAGATCAGCTTGGTGCTTTGTGTCCACCTAGAGGGGTGGGATAGGGAGGGTGGGAGGGAGACACAAGAGGGAGGACATACGGGATGTATGTATATGTAGAGCTGATTCACTATGTTATACAGCAGAACTAACACATCATTGTAAAGCAATTATACTCCAATAAAGATGTTAAAAAAAAAAAGGACAGCTGCAAAGCTCATTGGTGAGCCTATTTTTGGCTAGGTAAATGAATCATGGACACAAACAATATTAAAGTAATTCAGTTGAAAGAAAGCATACAACACACAAACTTGGGGGTAGAAAATGATTGTGGCCTTGAATTACCCACGTGCACAATCTCCTTTGCATGGAAAATTCCCTTTCTCCCTGCTCTTTGTCTGCTGTTGACCTGCTGTTATCAGTTCTGATTGGTTTTTTTCCCCACCTTTGTTTAGTACCAGTTGTAAGAATTATCAATTGAGTTTCAAGCTATTTCCACTGGAAGAAAAGAAAGCTGTATTTCTTAATTAAAATGGTGACATTATGACCTTGCAAGTGAGGAAAAAAAAAAAAAGAAACGGGTCACTTTCTGCAGTGTGTCACCTGTCTACTGCCGGTGAGCTAGGAACAAGGAGAAGGCCCGTAGGAGGAGCAGGTCCCGAGGCCATCTGCTGATTTCCTGGGACAGAACCACCCCAAAAGGAGACAGACTGATTGGTAAAGAGGAGACAGTATTTTTCAGACGCTGCAACCTCATTGCATTACGGTGCTGACGGGGAACTCGGGCGGGCACTTGCTTTAGTAGAGAAGGGTCTTTGCCAGCGGGTGAGGACTTGCCTGGTGGGGTGAGCAACCCAGGTGCACCGGCAGGGGGCTTGCAAGCAGTGCCCCTGGCAGAAAAGCAGGGGTCAGCTGGGAGGAAAGAGGGGTGGGGGAGCGTTTGTGGTGTGTTAAAAGACATACTTATCACTGAATTACCGTATTTCAAATTCTGACATAGGAATGCCTTAAGATCCTTATTACTGAAAACCATACAGAAGTCACTTGAGGCATTTTTCTTACGAACAGAGAACGATCTTGATACCTTTGGTCTGTTAATAGGGAAAGGACAGTACACCTTGTACCCTTCATAAACTGGAGGAGGAGGGTGGGGACTTCCTAAAGCAAAATAAATTCATGACCTATATAAGATCAGTTTTGCTCCCCATGGTGTAGATTTACACTATTATATAATAGTTCTGATCACCAGATTTGTAACACAGGGAGTACTGTCTGTGTACTTGATGTAAGACATGCTTAGATAAAACCCAGTTCTGCCCAATGTCAGCATAAAATAAAAAATGTGATTGTCCCATAAATTATCATGTAACCCCCAGTGCTGCCCACCTAGAGAGACATAAAAAATAAAGCAGTAGATTGCAGACTAGTCACAGCCAGATTTAGGAACAAGAACTCCGTGGAACACCACTTAAGAGCATTTAAAAAGTCAAAACTTTTTAAAGTTCAAAAAAGAAAAAACCCAACCACAAAACTCTAGGAGCCAAGACACTCCAGACCTGCTTGATACTAATTTACAAAGCCACAGAAGCTGGGAGGTCTCTTCCAACTGATCTGGATAATGCAAGCGAAAGAAGACTCTTTGCTTGCAGAGTCCAGGAGCTGTGCCCCCAAATCCAGGCAGTGGGGCATCCCTCTTCCTTCCTCCCTGAGGAAGACCTCACTTTAGTAAGGTCAGGCAAAAGAAAAATGAGGCAGTCATTTAGCTAAGCTCCAAAAACAAAAACAGAACAGAAAAAGACCCCAACCTTCTACAAATACACATGTAAAAATATTTTTAAACACCCCCAAGGACCAACCAATTTTGCCCAAGAAAAGTCACAGGGTTTGGGGGTCCATCTGACAAGGAAAGTCCCAGGAGTCTCACAACAGTATGAACAACAGACTTTTAATGCTTTAGTCCAATGTGGTTAAGAACAAATAATCTCTGGTATTTCAGAGTTGGCAAACAGCGAAAACGACATCTGAGAACTCGGTGAGGTTCTTCTCCCCTATCCCTTTACGTACCCACACACCATAGGTAAGAACAACCAAATCAAAGTCCGTGAGGGCTTGTAAGGTGCTGTTTACAACGTGGATATTGTAAATCACAGTCAAGATACAACCAAGCACTTCCTGAAGGTGCCGAGGATACACTTAATCTGCAAATCCAAACGTCCTGAGCACAGCGTAAAAGATGACTCTCCAGGAAAAGAGATCCTAAAATCCTTTTGTGAAGAAAGAGACACGGGCAAACCAGCTTGGCAAGTTACAGCAAGTCTTGTAATTGAGCCCTCGGGTGACTCAGGGTAAGTAAGAGTGCGTGCTTAGAAAGCTCCCCCCAGCGCCAAGAGGTGGAGCTAAAAGTGTCCCACTCCTGACTGTCCTGCCTGGCATCAGCCTGCCATGGGTGGTGACACCGCACAGGAGCCGGTTGACTTTTCATAGCTGGTGTGTTGTCCTCTGCTGGGATATCTAAGTGGGGTCAGAAAAAGGAAATGCTTGTCTCCGTCATGAGCTGATCTGCCTTTATTATCTTTTCCTGAACTGCAAATGAACTGTGGAAGAAAATCAAATGCACAGAGATAAAGTGTGAAGCCCACGTAGACACGGGGCAGCTGCAACAGGCAGGGAGGCCCTGGGTGGCCGGGGAAGACCACAAGAAGAGGGGGCTGGGGGCTTTCCAGGGGACTGACTTCCCACACCCGAGGGGAGAGGGGCTCCTCGTCACTGAGCCACCATCCTCCGGCCTGGCCAGCGCTGCCTGCAGGCCTGGGTCCTGTCCAGACCGTTTCCAGCACCATCCTGCTCAGACCCTCGCTGCCACCACGCGGGTGCCAAACAGACCGGCACACCCATCTCCTCTGAGTGTGAACCCAGTTCTGTGATCTAAGCCTGGCTGGCTTGGCTGCTTGAAGAAAAAAAGTGACTAGGATCCTTTCTTTTAGAAAACTGTGCCCGATGGCAGTTCAGCTTTTCTTTGGGCTTCCATCTCCATCCTGGGGTGATGCAGCTCGGCTCCATCCCAGGCCGTCACTAATAGTAGGGCCCCAGCTTCTCGTATCCTAAATAACTAGGCCACTCCGGAAACAGACCATAGGAACACCGAGGGCTTCCAAACTGGTCAAAGGCTATTCCAAAATCTGGTCCATTTGGTGGCTGGGCTGTTCCCTGGGTGGATTTCAACTCTGCCCGGATGATCCTATAGTTTTTGCCTTTATTGCTGTCCCAGTACGTCTGTCCGTTGCACTCATAGCACACGGCAAACTCCATCCTCTCATAAGACTGAATTTTTTCAGGCAAGCTGATTTCAAAGGAGAACGTGTCCTTGTCTGAACCTGCGTACGTGTCCTTCACGTACCAACAGGGAAAGTCTGTGAAGCTTTTCCAGGTGTCGAATGTCATTCTGACTTTCACCATTTTCTCGAATGCGAGGTTCTGCACCTTCACCGTGCCTGCAATGGCTCTGTCCTTCAAGACGCAGTTCTCCAGGCAGACGTGGTCGGTCCGAAGCCGATTTCTGAAGTCCAGGTAGTCTGCAGAGGGCTGTGAGAAATCCAGCACAAAGCTCTCGCTCTCTGCTGTTGTCAGACTCACAATGCTGTCCAGGAGCTCGGTGATGTTCAGTGGAATATCTAACGGGTCATCAAACTCGGAGAACACTTTGACCATTGTCAGGGCCAGCCCTTGGTTGTCTGCAAAGGACACCCGCTTCTTCACCTTCTTCTCCTGGACGGTCGGGGCCACCGTCCCACTGGCTTCATTCTTGCTGCTCAGCTGAATACAAGGCCTCAGGGGTTTGCTTGGCTTCGGAGAGATCTGGAAGGCAAACCGCTCTCTGCGCAAGGAGGGGGCCATGCAGCTGTACCTGCACTCAATGTCCACAGCCATCACGGGGTTAGAGCAGGCTAGAACCCTGGCCAAGGGGAAAGAAAGAAACAGCAAGGAGGTCAGAAAGATGTTCAGACTCATCCCAGGGACCAGCGAACTACGTTTGCCTTCATCGTTGCCCACGTGGCTACAGCTCAACATTAGCTCAAGTGTGGTCCAGTGTGACCTTGGTTTCAGGGGAGATTAAGAGTGTAAAGTGGGGGGCGGGGGGAAGAGGCCCAAGGTTAAAACAAACAAAGAAGTATGGAACCACTGGTTTTAAAACTAGTTCACGGGTTTCCCTGTCAGGACTTGTTGGGGCCTTCAGTATACTGATGGGCCATGGGGAATAATGAAAACAGCGTGCTGTTTGCAGAATTTCCTAAACTTATCCCAAACAAGGAAAGTCTTTTTTTTTTTCTGGTGGAGCACCTTGCTGAACGCAGTTTGGCAAATACTGCTTTCCTCCGATAAAAAGAAATTAATTCATCCCACAAATACTGATTGGTGTTTGCTATGTGCCAGGCATGGTGCCAGAGACTGGGAATCAGGAGTGAAGACAGACCCACACCTGCTTTCATTCAGTGTACAGTAGATTTTTAGATTCTAGTATATCTTACTTTTAAAAAGTGCCAGCAATTTAGTATTTTTAAATCTTTTATATCAGTGAATAATTGTGTTTTTCTACAGTGAAAATAGCCTCTATAAGAATAAAAAGCAAAGAGAATCATGCTAAAGATTAAATTAAATCTGACTTCATAGAAACAATGTTTTTCTATAAGTGAAAAGAATAAGTAAAACCAAAAAACCAAAGACTGGGAAAACATTTTCCAAAAAGCATAGCAGCAAACTGTTAATACTTTAATATATAAAGAGTTTTTATAAAATAATAACAAAGTCAAATATTCCATGTAGAAAAATGAGCAAGGAGCATGAATAGACAATTCATGAAAGAAATTTAAAAGTGCCTCATAAATATGCAAAATGTCCAGAATTACAAGTAATTTAAGAAATTCAGATTAAAAAACAATACCTGTTTTTACCTAGTGAGTTAGGAAAGAATTTTAAAAGATAATACAAATAGCTGTATTAGTCTTAATGGGCACAACCTTTCTAAATCATCATTTTGGGTTCTAATATCACATACAGGTATTAATCTTGGAAATAATTAAAATTGCACGAAGGTTAATGTACTAAAATGTTCAGTGCAACATTATGGGGGGAAAAGGGGTGAGAAAATAAACTAAATGACCAATAACAGGTATCCAATTAAATCAAGTACACCATATCCATGTGATACAATTTTATATCATCATTAAAACCATTATGTGGAAAAAGATTTAAATGGCATAAAAATTTATAATATATGATTAATATAGAAAATGGAGAAGATAAATTGTACATAGAGACTAGACTTCTAGGGGAAAATATTATGTATATGCACAGAAAAAAGACTAGTGATATAATTAAAACTGTCATAATTTTCCAGGTGATGGGATTTCAGGAAATTTCTGTTTTCCTGCTTTGTACTTTCTTGTATTTTCTAAAATAATAGACCTTCTCTAATCAAGAAAACAAAAGGAATCTAATAAAACACCTCAAATATTTTAAGATTTGCCAAAAACTCACCCAACACTATTGCCTCACTAAAGCCAAGCCATTTTTATTCTGATTACCATGGCAAATTGATATTCTGATTTGACAGTTCCAATGGGCTAACTGAAGAAGTCAGCGATGAAATCAGGATTAAAATCTCTAGTCTGAGAATCACAGAACACAGATCTGGATTAGCTGCCAAACACATCTCCCCTCACTACGGCAAAGGTGTCGGTGTGTGGTGGTGTGCTGGGGTACCAGCTCTCAGGCCTCCCGATCCCCCCCCTCCTGGGAGGTGCTGTGGGGTGATGGTGGTAGTTCAGGAGAAGGACAGGCAAAATGTCACTCATCATCTGACAAGAGTGGGGACCACTGGTCCAACAAATAATATCAGTCCAATAAATAATATCTCATTTTCAACTTCTGATTTCGTTTAATCAAATATATTTAAAAAATGAGAAAGGATGAAGACGTATTGGGCTTGATCTCATTTTCAAATAAAACCACCAAAAAACCCAGCACTTCTCCAAGATTCAGGAATCACTTAGTGATGACCAAGGTGGAGAAACACAGACATTCAGAGACAAAACAATAATAATACAAATACCTGTATTAGTCTGAAAAGGCCCAACCTTTCTAAATGTTCTTATCTTAATTTATAGCCATAATGTAGTTATCTAGACATGCATTTTAAAGGATATCTTATCCTTTAAATAAGGATATTTAAATATCCTTTAAAAATAAAGGATATTTGAGGATATTTAAAGGATAAGATATTTAAATATCCTTTAAATATCTTATCCTTTAAATATCCTTAAATAGCCTTATAGTTTCTCCTCTGACAAAGTTAAATGAGTAAAAATTTTAGGAGCAAATTGGCTATTATCTTTTCTTTTGTTTTTTAAATTTATCTATTCTTTTATTTATTTATTTTTGGCTGCGTTGGGTCTTCGTTGCTGCACGTGGGCTTTCTCTAGTTGCCACGAGCGGGGGCTACTCTTCGTTGCGGTGCGCGGGCTTCTCATTTCGGTGGCTTCTCTTGTTGCAAAGCATGGGCTATAGGTGCGTGTGCTTCAGTAGTTGTGGCACGTGGGCTCAGTAGTTGTGGCTTGCGGGCTCTAGAGCGCAGGCTCAGTAGTTGTGGTGCACGGGCCCAGTTGCTCCGTGGCATGTGGGATCTTCCTGGACCAGGGCTCAAACCCATGTCCCCTGCATTGGCAGGCGGATTCTTAACCACTGCGCCACCAAGGAAGTCCCTATTATCTTTTCTTATACCCATTCAATTGTTCTGGAAAGGAAAGTTCTGACTGAATTGGGCAAGAGAGATTTTAAAAAAAAAGTCAGTGGGTTCAACATAAAAAAACAAAACAAAAAACCTATACTTACAAAGTACTTGAATTTTTCTTTTCCCCGTTCATTGCAAAACTTTGTTAGAATGCATTGGAATCACACGTTCAGTTCTACTTTTAATACAGGTAGTTTTTGCTTTTTAAATTAAATGTTAATTAAAAATAACCAAACAGCAGGCAAAGCCTTGCATCCCAGCCCCTCCCATTCTGCCCACCCCTGACAACCTGGGTGTGAACTGAGGAAGGAGGGGTTCCTCCTCTGCCGTAGCCGCTTCCTCCCTGCCTGAGTCAGCACAAGGTCAACTGCAAGCTCTCTAAGAGTGTCCCGCAGGCCTGCAAACCACCCTCAGGCATGCTTTCCCACCACCTTAAAACAGCTCATTAGAAAATGACTGGGAAACTCGCAAGCTATTTTGGAAACAGAATTCTAAAACAAGGGGATCAGGCAAAGAATCTGCACACTTGCAGTCGACTACAGTCACTCTCAAGGTCTAATCCTGCAGGTTAGAAAGGCTTAGTTGAAGGCCTTGGTAAAGTTTCACTGTTTGGACCCAGCAGTATAAACGTGCCCCTGAGATCCCTTTTATCACCAAGCTTTAAGGACTGGGGGTGAGGAGGTGAAGCTGGAGTCGGAGCCAGAGGTAATTAAACAATTCCACTGGCACTTTCTGGAGCCGAATTGGTTTTGCAGCATTCTCCATGAAAGGCAAAAGGAAGGTGAACCACCTGGCGGCCCAGGCATTCTTCCCAGACTCCTGCTCCAGGCCCATTGCACAAGCACCCCTACCCAGAATCCCTTCACTTTTTTGGTGTCACCAGCACTGGCGGGGAGGTCACTAACCCCGATGGCTTCAGAAGAGGGTGCAATCTGACTCTTGGCTCCCTTGCCTATCCTCACAGGTAGATTCCAGCTTTTATTAACCAGATCGGTCTCCAAGAACTGGTGCACCGAAGTGCTGGTTTGGTGTAAGCCTTCCTGATCCTCTGCTCAGAAATTCCCACGTGGACCATCACAGGGACGACCAACACCCAGACGTACTCCTAGCCACGGAGACATGCAAGGTAATAGTTTCCTAAGTCGCTGAAAGGAAGGCACCTGGACGAGTGTTTTGTCCTCAAATGGCATGAAAATTATCAGTTCCAACACAGGACGCATCAGGCTGTACCTCAGGGCCCCTCTTGTGACAGACTCTTTGGCCACTCTGCCCTTTCCCACGCCCAAGCCAGGGAATATGAGTCACCAAGGTTGGTCTGGGAGAAAAACCAGAATGAGATGTGGACACACAGTTGAACCAGCACAGCATGACATGGGACCTGGATACCAGTTTGTTGCAGGACAGGGTCACGAGACTGTGAGTAGCTGTTACTCAGACCAGTATGGATTCTCAAAACCTTTGCTTCCAAATAGATGCCTAGGAGATCAATTTTGCCCCATGAGAGCCTGGACATGCCCAAGGGTAGATTTCAGTGTTTCTGGTCAAAAGAGGGCAAACCCTAACACGCCATACAAAAACAGAACATGGATAGTTTTGCATAAATGCTTTCCGTGTTCCTCTAGTGACAAACAACAGACCCTCTCAACCAGGATTAGATATTGTGGTGATTTTTCTCTAAAAACTATCAACTTGTACAGAAAATAACCCCATGACCTTCACAGTTCCAGGCGGCTGAGCTACTGACTCTCTGGCTGTGCCTTTTATAGGAAGCAAATCTTTCTCTTTTGTATTGAGGCCAACACATTGCCTCCTCCATTCTCTTGTACTCTGATAAGTAAAGACAGAAAAATCAGACGCACCAAGAACCCACCAGGAACACTGAAACAGCGTTAGGTAAGCGTTCGCAACCAGGTTACCAGGTATAATTTTTTAAAAGACAGGGCCACTTATCCCTTCGGCATTTCTTTATTCCCTCCAAAAAGGTTTGGCTGCCACAGTATGAGTAAAGTTGGCATCTTTCCCTTGGTACTCAGACCATGGGGCCCTTATTCACAGCCCTAGAAGCCACTTGGACTCCTCTATTCTGTCACCATCATCCAAAGCATCTTTGAGATAAATATCTGTGGATGAGGCTGCATATTATAGGAAAGAGATAAGTAAAATGGCAGTGTCTGCCATCTAAAAATGTCCAATGTGAGACACAGCGCACTGGCCTAGGAATGCCTGCACCTGGCTGTGCCACTTGGGGCAAGTCACTCAACCTCTCTGGGCTTGAGCTTTCTCCTCTGAGATCCCTTCCAGCTCTGACATTCCTGGTTGCTAATACTGCCTGATGGTTCTCTTCTCACTAACTTTTCCCTAAATACCTCAACTTTACTTTTGTGGTAAGTCCTCCAGCTGTCTTCACTTTAGTCTTGGCTCCTGGATAACCCTGCCAAGTGAACCATTTCCTCTTCTCTGCACCCCAGCCCCCAAAGCCCTAACACTCTCTTCTCCTGGACCCTGGGTCTCCCAAGGAGGCCTGACCACGCAGACCACAGGCTCCAACATCTTCTAGCAACTCTCCAAGTCCTCAAGTCTCTCCTCAACCTTCTCCTCCTCTGCGGGAAACAATACCAGGACAGAGCCCAAATCTTCTAGTATGTTCTGGGCCCCCTACCCCCTCTTTTGCACTGAGTCCCTTCCACACCCCTTTCTCTGGATTCAAAAGGGTGGCACGAACAGGACACAGGGGCAGACCAGAGCGTCCTGCCCTCTGTGTCCTGGTCCCACCAGGCCCGGGCTGCACCCCGCCCCCAACCCCTCCCCGAGGTCCTTCGCCTGTCCGGAACCCACCTGTTGGGCCGCGGGGAAGCCCCCTCTCCAGCTGTCTCGCTGCATCGGAAAGCCCGGAGGGAGGTGGCAGGGGAGGCTGCCGCTACCAGACTACGTGAGCCTCGGTGTGTCCGGGAGGCAGGCCTTGGGCTGGGTTCCCGGAGTTGTGACCGGCAGGGGGAGGAAGACGACGAGGAGGAGGAGCCCTAGTTATCACACCAGGGCGGGGCGGCAGGGCCACCCGAGGCGGAGCGGCGCCACGAGAGCGTCCCCGCGCGGCCACCTCGCCCCCGCTGGCCCGGGACAGCCCGTCTGGGGACCGGGAACCGGAGGTGGCTCTGCTCCGGGAGGCCCCGGCCGCCGCAGCGCCCTGTGTCCCGTCGCCCTCGGCGGCCTGCGAGATCACCAAGTGTGTTTCCCTACGTTGTACCGGGAAATCGAGGCCGGGGGAGCGACGAAGCGACTTTCCCTTGTGCTGAGACCCCATCGCTCAACTCCGGGGACACCCTCTAGAAGTGTCGGGTCCCAGGTGGAAAAGCCTTGTGTCAGGTTCGTACTCAGCACAATAGGGAGTAAGAGTATCTGAAGTCCCAGCCCCAGCCTCCGGGCCGCCCGTCGCGGCCGGGACCCCCACCTCGGTGCATCACGTGGGTCCGGCCAGGCTCCATCCCACCTCTGGTCCCTGGATTGCCCTCCCCACGTGGAAGCAACAGCCTCCTTGAGCCCTTCTAAAGTGTCCCACTCCCAGAGTGTAATTGCAAGTTGGACGGAGAAAGTGTAGGTGGCACGACCAAAGAGGGTCCCCGCTACGCGCCCTCGCCGCCGTTTCCGCGGCCGGGCAGCCGGCCTTGCGGGCTTGGGAGGGACGTACCTGGTACAGCTCATAAGCCCCGAGGTGCGGAGGCGCCAGCCCGCGGCAGCATCCGCGCCGGGGTGGCAGGGGCAGCGGCGGCGACGGCAGGAGCGGGGGCCGGGGCTCAGGTCGGCGCCCTTCACGGGCAGCCGCATCCGTCCGTGCGCGAGAGCTGCCCGCCCGCCTCCTCCCTGCGGCCCCTCACCCGGGACTCGGCCTCCCAGCCGCCGCGCGGCTCCCTTTAACTTTCCGACCACCTCTCCCCACTCGGGATGTTATCCCAGACCCCCTTTCACGTGAACGCCCCCCACAGCCAATGGGCGCGCCCGGGACGCGCGCCGTCGACCAATGGCCGTGGAGCCGCGGTCCTCCAGAGCACCGCCGCGCCACGTGATCGGCTGCGCGCCCGGAGTGATAGGGCTGGCGTCCAGGGCTTGCGAAGAGGGCGGTGGGTCACAATTTCATCAGAAGCCCGAGGACCGGCGCCAGGGGGCAGAGGCACTTTCCTACAGCCTAGCATCCCGTTACAGCAAGAGGGCTGGACGCCGGTGGCTGGCAGAGTTCCCTCTCCCTAGGCAAAGTTCTAGCCGGGCAAAGTCATCCTACACCCGCGGACCTGGTTGCGGTTGCATTCAGCCGTCCCGCCGCCCCGCCTTTGTCTTACACTTCAGCTACCGGGGGTTCGCAGATGACCGTTACTTCCCCCATCACACGTGGAGCCCAGAGGAGCCCCGAGAGAATGCCAAATGCGTTCCCCTCCGTTTTAGGTGGAGCCTTTTTGGGATCAGTATCCCCAGGTCCAGTGATAGTGTTGGAAGTAAGTAATTACTGAACGCTTGCTTTGTGCCCATCACGGTCCAGGTGTTACTGTGAAAGGAATACAGTAAAATCCTTTTTATGAAGTTGTTATTGGGGCAAAGGACCAATACCCATCTCACAGAATACCGCATATATAGTTGAGGGTTTCTCAGGTAGGTATATTTTCGAGGAAACTACCTGAATTGAATCTGTATGAACAGATTCAGCCTGTACCACAGGGCCTCAGTGATCTCTGTGCTATGCCTTGAGATCTGTAGAGAATGAGGAGCTTAGAAGAGAGCTTAGAAGCCCCTTGTCCCATATGAGATCAATTTAAATATGCATGTATATAGTCATATATATTATCTCCTTGGTGATCAGCTCTGTGCTAGCCACTTCAGGGATGAGAATCCCAGTTTTCCAGTTTTAATGAATTTTGGAAATTAACATAGGATTGCCAGCTTTCTAAAGTGCCAAGTAAAGACACTAAAACAAACAAATCCTACCATCTTCTGTTACCATCTTTTATTTTTAAAAGAAGTACTCTTTAACAGCAATAACAGTAAAATGCAGGAAGGGCATAATCTTGGAGTAGAGGCTAATCCTTCACATTGCATATGTTTAGCTTTATGAAAATTCATTACATTGACTATGGCATATGGGAATTTCTGCTGTAAGAGATTTTAAAGCAGCTTCTAATTTTACTAGGAATGTAAGACAAAAACGCTAGTCCATACAGTAATCCAGTCGAAGCCTTCAGCTCCGTGGAGAGCTTCCCCAGACTCAGTCTTCCCGTCTGAAGGGTGATCATTAGTCCTCTTCCTTCTCCTTCAATGGACAAATCTGATAAAGGACCACCTGTGAAATTAGCTATTGGTAGGCGATTGGCAAATAAAGTTTCTGTGCAATATTCCCTTTGCCAACTCTAAACCCCCTTTTATTAGCTGATGAGTAGGTTGAAGATTTATGATGCCAAGTGCTGGCTATGTTTCTCAAGTGGAGGGAGCATGCTGGAGGAGTGGGCAGAGATAAAGAGCCAACAGGTATTGCAAAACGTATGCAGGCAAAGGGCGATCTGAACCAAACTGGGAACGAGTTGGGACAAGTAAATACGATTTTATAGTGTTAGGTTTTGGAAGCATCTTCCTTACATAGATCTAGGAAATCATCCCTGTGGTTTAGGTGACTATTTCAGACCGGGAGAGTGGGGCTAAACTTAGTTGTGGCACACCACAGTCTTGGCAGGTAGGAGTGTAGCGTCTATGAGTTTGCAAAGAGCGCAGTCTTTGCTATCAGAATAGAGCTGGGATGCAAGCTCTGGAGAACTGTTCCAGTAGAATTCACAGCAGTCCCGAGTCCCAGAACCTGAGAGCTGGACTGGCCCTTAGACACAGTCTTGTTTCACCCTTTCATTTTATAGCAACAAAGAGGGAAACTGAAAATGGAAAATTTCAACCCTTTAGTCAATGCATACCAAGTTCCTTTTCTAATATGTGGCTTTGAATTGTAGCCTTAATTTCATTTAATAAGCCAACCCTCCTCCCCACAAAAACCAAGAAGCCTAACAGTGGCTAAGCATAGCTAATGATCATTTTGCCATAAGCTGTTCTTTTTCATGGCTGTTAGTAGCACTGTCTTCTTCTTGCGCTTGGGCTCATCTGTGACTTTTTCAGTTCTCTCTTACACATTTGTTCATTCATTCAACAGCACACTATTAACTACCGTAAACCTGGGTGCTGGAAATGGAAAAATGAGTGAAATATTATCTTACTCTCGAGAAGCTCTTAAGCTAATATATAATGATGTGGGATGAATGTGTGAAAGGCAAATCTCTCTTAGGGGAGCTAAGAGGAAGACTGTGCATGTCTGGCAGTGGGGCAGGGGAGGGGAAGGTCTGAGAAGGCTGACCTTTGAGAAGTGACCGTTGAGCAGGATCCTGAAGGGGGAGTTAGAGTTTAGGGGTAATGGGAAGAGAGCATGGCAGGAATTGGAAATGGCACAGAGTTCTATATGTTCCCCCAAAGAATTTCCACGCCATTGATTAAAAATTAGATCCTCTTTCTGGCTTAAATATTGGACGCTGCTTCCTTCTGCATGTGTAAACAGCAGCTTTTTTGCTCATCCAGAAAGTTTGAAAATATATTGTTAATGCCTTATCTCCTCCTCAACTGAACACATTTCAAAAACAGCTCAAATCATGCAAGATTCTGGAAGGGAAATCTTTTTCTTTCTTTTTTTCTTCTTCTTCTTCAAATTCTAACATTGCTTCTCTTTGAATGAAAGTGATTGCAAAGTGAATCTAAATAAAAATAACCAGCATCGAGTCAGAACTAAAGAAGAGAACATTCTTTTGCTAGATCAGAATAGAAAGTGGGAAAGACTGTTTCCAAACTGCTTAAATCCATTTATATTTAGACGAGTGGAGTTGTTTGCACCTGTCAGAGCTGCAGACGTGCTCTGGGTGCATCATGTTACCTGGGGCCCTCTGCCCCTCTTTCAGACTTGACTGAAAGGGACTTGCTAGGTCATGTTTTATGGGACAGGCGGAGGAATACGAGCCAAGGGATTCTGTAAGCTTCTGTCTATGGAGAATGTGTCCTTAGCATGGGGAGAAGAGCTCGAGTAATTTACATGTCAAAGCTCCTAGAGCCCATCAGTGATTTACATGGTTGAAGGCTTCTGAGTTTCTATATGCTGCTGATGTAGGGACCACTCCTTTAAAAGTTACATATACAGAGCAGCTTTTATTCCCTAGCTTTATATCTTGTGCAGTGCTTTGTATGATCCAGATATATCTTTAATTTGCATTGTGTATTATTCTTATGAATATAAAATGAATACAAGATCACTGTAGACACTGTATTTTGTGGAAAATACAGAAAAATATAGAGGTGAAAACAGAATCAGTACCACCCAGCCATAACTACCAATGTAACTCACTGTCTTTTCTTTCAGTATTTATTCTGTGCATAAAACAGGATCATAGTATTGATACATATAAAATTTAATATCTTAATTTTTTAATCATGACTGCTCATTTTGAGTGTATTAGTATTATTATAATTTTTCTGACATGCTTTTTAATGACTGCATAATATTCCTTCATATAAAGAGACTATAATTTATTTTCTTATTGTGGGATACTTAGATTTTTTTCCAAATTTTCTCTATTGTAAGTAAACTTTGATAAGAATCTTCATATTTAAATCTTTGTCCACATCCCTGATTATTTCTTATAAGTCTGTTTCTGACAGGGTACAGATATTCTTCAGACTCTTGACTTGTATTGCCAAATCATTTTTAGGAAGATCAGTATTGACTTTTTATTCACTACTGGAGCAGTTTAAGAGTTAAGTAATCCTAATTAGGTCTTGGTTTGTGGACTTTGGACAAATTATACCTCATCTTACAAAAAAGCCATATGAGAATTTTCACTAATGAATCATATACTCTGTGCCTGGGTGAAAATAGCTACACACTTGTAGCTTTGAGTCTCAAAATACACAGCCAATTTGTGTTATGAATGGGGACTTCATAACCCATATTATTGACTTAAATGATATTAAGTGGTGGCTGGTCAGAGAGAAAGGCAGAGGCTGAGAACGTGGGGTACCACTTTGCCGCAGGCTTAAAAGGAACTAGGCAGAACCCAGTATGTATTTATATTCTTTGCTGATTCATCCCCCGTTTGTGACTGGTATGATCATAAATTATATTTGAACATATAACTATATACATGTGATGCAACGTGTACCATCCAGAATATCATGACAAGTGGCATGCGCTTTTGTGAGAATGACATGTCAAGCTGCTTTGAGGGTTATGACAGGCTGTTTGGCCTTGTGTGCCTTGGATCTTCAGCCTGTTCGGCTGCATGCCTCTGCCTCAGATACTGCAAGCACTTGGGGCTTTTGTGTAAACGATTGTATTTTGGCTGGTTCCATCCTGATCTTTACAAAACTGGCCTGGATTGTCCTCTTAGAAACAGGCAATGATATAATTTGTATAAAGAAAACAATGACTCACTAGAGGGGTGAGGAAAAAAGACTATTTAGGTACAGTAATTTCTAAATGTACACACTATGTTTTCCCACAACTTTACATTTCTATCACTCCTCTTTTTCTTTGAAATTTAGAGTCAGAAGCTGAACTGACTTCATGGTTTTCCTTCTGATCATTTGATATCCTCTAGAGAATTACAACTTAGAGACTGCATTCTTCCTTCTCTAAACTCAGGGTAATGATCTCTCCACACAGAGCCACAGGCTGTCGGGGCAGTTAAAGCTAGGAAGTCACCACATGTTGAGCATATTCTGTCTCTGCCCTCTGCCTTGCTCGCGTTCCCAAGGAGGCACAAATCTCAGGGAGCAGTGGGAGAGCCATCGTCTAACGTTGTTATTTCACCTACTGCATAATAAAATGCAGGGGACAATAGTGCATTTGTTGTAAAGGCTACTCAAGCTTGTTATAAAATTACACTTCACCAAAAACAACAACCTGATAACTATTTGTATGTCTTACTTGGCAAGCAGCCAGGGCGATAAAATATACAAAGCCAAACTTTGACATCTAAGCCTTGGAAATTGATATGACCATATAGTAAACCTTAGCAAAGATATCTGGCATGATTCCTATTTTCTTCTGTTAATACTTTGGTCATCTTCAAATGCAGAGCCCCTTATAAGTAGGGTCTGTTGTTTCCTATTTTTCTTATTAATCCAAAATGTGTAATAACTTAAGCTTTCTTCCCTGATTTTGACCCCGGCTCTTTTTCCTTCCTTCTTTCTTTCTTTTTTGGTATTGCTTTTTAGTTTGTAAAAATCTAGAAATTTCTCTCTCCTAAGATTAGTCAAGAAGCATTTCTCTTTTTTATAAATCAGCATTATCCATCAACTTTCAGGAACAATCCAAAGTCATAGGTGATGAGAAGAAGGAACATATTACAAAATATAAGAGAAGGTTTCTGGCTTAACTTCCTGTAAAGATTCCTAGGAAGACACATAAAAATATAAAAACTCATATAACCCTCATGCCCTAGACACAGTAAAATGTAGTTGATTGAGAGCTCGGTCATCTGGTGGTCCTGGATTTGAATACTGACTCTGCCACAATGAGCCGTGGACCTTGGAAAAATTACTACCCAACTTTGTGCTTCTGTTTTCCTATCTGTAAAATGGGAATACTAATACCTGCCTGGCAGGGTTACTCGGAAGATTTCCCAGAACACTTTCTGTGTAACCAGGATGACTCGTTCCACAAAACCCAAGTGCAATGAAAGTCACATTTCTGGATTATTCTAAATACAGTAAAATCTGGATCTGAACCCTCTACTTACCAAGTCCAGTAAGAAGCTTAACATCGGTTGTTGTGTGCAGCTTCTCAAAACTGGGAACAGGCCCTTTGTTCTTAGGCTCTGCGGTCACTGCCTGCTCCTTTTGCAGCCCACCTGCTGTGGAGGTCACATCCTCACCACCCACCTACTGCAGCTGCTGCTCAGGCAGGCTTCGGTGAGGCCCCCTTGGCAGGCCTGGCATGAAGGTCCTGCACTCCCGGATCTCAGCTTTTTCCATGTGAGCAGGATGTCAGCTTCCATCACCTGTGGAAACTTCAGATCCCACAGCTCCCAGGCTCTGGGATTCACCTCCTCTTCAGGGTGGATCTTTCTGCAAACCCATAGAAGCACCAGGCACTATACCCTCCCAGTCTTAGACAGTTCTGAACCCTTTCTGTAGGAGCCAGAATTCCCAAACAAAGGGTTGTATGGGGGCTATTTCTGCAGATGCTCCTGAAACTTGAAGGAACTGTTAGCACCTTGTTAGGGCTAAGAGTCAAGACTTTAGGGAAAAAAAGACCTACCCTTTTCTCTGGTGCAAGGTGTTGGGATATGTTAGAATAAAGCACAAACATATATGCTGACATATTTGTAAACTACCAAGCACATGGTAGATATTCCAAGGACATCACTGATTTGCCAAATACTCCCTCATTTGAGGGTAGGTGAAGAGAAACTACTAAGATATAGCTTAGGAAAAGGGGAAAGGGATATTCCTAAAGACTTGGGAAAGGAGCAGACCTCTGAAACAGGCTTACTACAGGAAACAAAAGAAAAATTTAAGGTATCTTTGATTACAAAAAGACATGGTCTTTGTAAATTACATAAAAAACTCAGATGAAAAGTTAGCAAGCTGATTTTTTTAAAATGTGCATTTGTCCTGTATGGTTCATTGCTTTCTTAGATAGTTCTGCCATATAATAATTTTTGTAGTAAACCCTTAGTAAAGTATAGCATGCACTTTGAAAAGTCAACAAATTTTAAGTGTATAGATTAATAAATTCTCATTATATCCATCCTCTAGCACCACAGAAACCCCTTTTATTCCCAATTCTTCTCACTCTTCCCCACAGGGGTAAGAATTATACTGATTTCTAACACCATAGCAAGATGGTTTCTTACAAAGCTAAACATACTTTTATCATGCAATCCAGCAATCATGCTTCTTGGTATTTACCCAAAAAACTGAAAGTTGAAAAATTATGTCCACACAAAAACCTGCACACGATTTTTATAGCAGCTTTATTCATAATTGTCCAAACTTGGAAGCAACCAACATGTCCTTTAGTAGGTAAGCAGGTAAATAAACTATGGTACATCCAGGTAATGGAATATTATTCAGCACTTAAAAGAAATGAGCTATCAAGCCATGAAAAGACATAGTGGAAACTCAAATGCATGTTACTAGTGAAAGAAGCCAATCTGAAAAGGCTACATACTAGATGATTCCAACTATATATGACATTCTGGAAAGGAGAAGACTATGGAGACAATAGAAAGGTCAGTAGTTGCCATGGGTGGATCAGGTGAGATGAATAGACAGAGCACAGAGCATTTTTAGGGCAGTAAAAATACCCCGTATGATATTATAATAATGGTGGTATGTGATAACACATTTGTCTAAACCCATAGAATGTACAACACTAAGAGTGAACCCTAAGTTAAACACCCTATTCATTCTGGTTGATTGTACTATGTCAACATTGACAGTACTATGTCAAATGTACCAAAAATGGGACATTTTTTCATCGTTGGTAAAAAATGTACCATTCTGATGAGTGATGTTGATAATGGGGGAAGCTGTGCATGTGTGGGGCGGGGGTGTACGGGAGCTCTCTGTACTTTCGTCTCAATTTTGTTGTACACCTAAAAGTTCTTTAAAAAAATAAGGTTTTTAAAAAAGTTAATAACATGAGATATGAAGAGAGATGAGATATGAATGGATGGCAAAAATGCAATCAAACAGTTAAACTCCATTGTGGAAGTGGAAATAAGCAAAACTGACAGTGTAGAAGAGGGAATCAGTGAGGGACTTCCCTGGCAGTCCAGTGGTTAGGACTCTGCGCTTTCACTGCCGAGGGCCTGGGTTTGATCCCTGATTGGGGAACTAAGATCCCACAAGCCATGCGGCTCAGCCAAAGAAAAGAACAAAAAAGGAAAATCGAATCAGTGATTTGGAGGTTAATCTTGACAAGTCTACCAGAATGTATAGGAAAAGAACACTGCGTTAGAAATGATAAGAGAAAAAGGAAGAATTGTTGAAAAAAGAAATAGATACTATGAAAGAGAATGGGAATCCAATTGAAGAATTACAGCACTATTAATGAAAACCCCAGAACAGTAGAAAAAGAAGTTATAAAAACTTTTATTGAAGAAAACATTTCCAAGATGGAAAGAGACCATAGTATATAGATTGAATGGGCTCACATATTTCAGATAAAATCAATTTTAAAAGACCCACATTTTTGAATTCCAAGGACAAAAAAAAAAAAGGTGCTAGAAGTATCCAGGTAGGAAATAACACCCCGTGGAAAACAAATTATTGATGGAAGAAAAAACACCAGACTGACTTCTGACCTCTTTGTAGTAACAATACTAACTGTCAGAAAACCATGGAGAAGCATCTAAAAGAATTTTATACTCATATACATTTTTATATGTGTACATGACCTCTCTTCCTAACATTTCCCAATTTTCTTACCAGATTTTCCCTGACATTACAAAATATACCAATGAGACTGAGTAGTACTCAGAAAAAGTTCTAGCTTATCCACCATGCGGATTTAGTTCCTTGATGAGTTTCTCACACTACAGGTAAAAGTCTATTTTGTGCTCCTCACTTCTCCTTGGTTTTAATCATCATCTTACCTGGCAGTGGGAGTGTTATTTGCTGCTGAGAAAAGAGGTCTGTCTCCCAGTGACGTCTTGAGCCTCCCCTCTCCCACTCCAAGGGCGGCCTATTGTTTTCCTTACCAGTGGGAATTTACACTTTGTGGGCGTGGTGTTTGCTCAGGTGGAAGAGCTTCATGTAAGTCTTGGCTCCTGAATTTCACTCCAAATGCCAAGACTTTCATTTGTAAATTATACTGAAAAATCGTAGACTACTGGAGTTAAAAGGACTTTGTGTTTTCTAGTTCAGCACCCTCTGTTTACAGATGAGAAAGCAAAAAACCCAGAAAGGTGCCGTCGCTTGTGTAAAGTCATAGATTCAGCTCCTGTTTGAGTTGGGCGAACTAGGCTCCTGGTCTCTCTGCATCCGCCTCCAGGCAGACTGATGGGCAAGATCTATTGAAAGGCTCACGTGAGCGAGTCTTTACAATGAGGGAGGGGCTCCTGTAGGCCAGTGGTCAAAGCCCACGGAATGGCCAAGTGTGAAACTAATGCCCACTACTCAAAAGGCCAGTGAGTTTCCAACAATCAGTGGAGACACACCTTCAACATGGCACCTTGAAGTAACCAAAAACCAAAGGTATTCAGTACGGAAGAGTCTGAGGACACAGGCGACGTGCCTCCAGCCAGGTCTTCCGAGTTCTTCCAAGTTTTAACTTTTAAGGGCTGTAGTAACAAGAACATTTCCCTTCTAAACGAGCAGACTTGGCTCATGATACCTGACATCCTATCTTCAAACACTGACCAGAGTCAAGGGTCAGGATCAGAGCCTGCACTTGTGGATCCCATAGCCTTTCGATTTGGTACTTGGGTGAGTCAGGAACTCATTAGACTGCACAAGTGGGAAGCCCCACTCCAACTAGCTTAATCAAACCACAAAAAGAAGAAGTAAATTGGTTCATATAACCAAATACCAAGAGGGCAGGGGTGGGGTTGTTTCTAGGATAAACTCGGCATCGTGGGGAACATGCCTGCTGGCTTCTGGGGGCCAACACCAACCCCACTTAGAGTGCAGAGAGGAAGGAGGGAATCTCACCTGATGCCGGCATACAACTGTACACGGGAGGACCAACAACTCTAGTCAGAGAGGTGGCCCAGCCCGGCTCCGTGCCCACTTCTCTGTGGAGGAGCATTTTCTGTCACTAAATTAAAGAGAACGGGCAGGAAATAGGTACAAGGCTGATGTAAACAATAGCCATTGTTTCTATCATTACCCATAGCGGGTTTGAGAATGTGGAGAAGATAGCACGCGCTGTCTTTCTGATGTTACTGCCACCTTGGATTTCCAAGAAGGAAAGAAAGAAATGAATAATTCCCTTCCTTTGTCGTCCCCTTCACCACCATCACCAAGCGCGCTGCGGGAAGGTACAGGATGCTGTCTCCTGGTCAGGAAGCGCTGCTGAGGAGTGCAGGAGCTCAGCACCTGTGCTGGGTAATGAGCGTCTGCAGTGCTTTGGGGAGGATTTCTATCCGCTAGCAAGAGCCACTTCCAGGGGTCTTGGTGACGCTCTCTCCCCTCCCCCAGATAAGATATTTGCCAGCAGGGAGAGCAGGAGAACAGGTTTACTTGGTACCAGGCAAGAAACAGACTCAACGTGGGGTCGTTTCAGACAAGGCGGAGACATCCACGCTGGAGTTTCCGAGATGATGTCCTTCTGCCCTGTGTGGGTGGTGGTGCAGTCCCGGTGACCCGGGTTAACCCTTGGCTCCATCACCGTCCAGCTGGCTGGTGCAACTCTAGCAAAGTGACAGCTGTGACCTCCACGGGGGAAAGCCTTCTCGCCAGCTCCTCGGCTTCATTTCTGTTTTTTATACTCCACAGGCCCAATCTAAACAGTAAGGACTTTCCTTCATTGAGCATTCCCTCAGTACCAGGCACTTACATACTCTGTACCAGTGTCCCAAAAGGTAGGTAGTTCTGTTATCCCCTTTTTATAGGTAAGAGGCTCAGAGAAGTTAAGTAACTTGCCTAAGATCACACAGCAGCCAATAGCCGAGTCTTGATTCAAAGTCAAATCTGTCTGATTTCCAAAGTTCAGGCTCTTTCCAGCACACCAGGCTGCAGCTCACAGCAACCAGATGAAAGAGGCTGAGAGTCCCACCTCAGGGATTTCTTGTCTTGCTCCCCCAGTCTGCTAAATTGAATTTTAGGGTCTTCACCCGGGCCCCAGCAGAATAAATTGTGAATTTTGCAAGCATAGCCCTTAATTTAATTTGGCCGCCAGGACAACTCCCTCATTCACAGGCAGGCAGTGAGGAAGGGGTGATTGGATTACTGTGGCTGGAGGAGGAGAGGATTGCAGTTCCCCTGGCCAGCTACAGCACAGGGGCAGGAAGGAAATCTGGGGAGGTGGGGCAGGAAACCGTAGGGCTGGAGAAAAGAGAGGAAGAGAGGGGACACATGGGGAGGAAGGTTTCGGAGGCTTGTGCGGGGTAAAAGGGAAAGGCCACACAATGGAGGAACATATGCCAAAAATCCCTGTTTTTGGGAAAAAGCCAGACACAGAAAAAAGTTCTCCTACCCCAAACAATTCTCAAGTCCACCCCACATCCTGAGACAGCATACAAAAATAAGTAAATGAAACTACCTGCTAGAAATGCAGTGAAGGTAGAAAATTCCATAGTAACCAGGAAGGAGTTAAATCTATTCAACCCTGCTTTGTGACAGTTGTTCAGGCTGGGTGACTACCTCGGGGCAGGGCAGCTAGAAATCTGCCGGCCTTTCTGGCTTTGTCACAACCTGGGGACACAGGGCTGCAGTGGGTGAAAGGGGTGTCACACTTGGGTCTGTGGTGTGTGGTCGGGAGAGGAGGCTCCGGGTGACTGACCCCACCCTCTCATCTCTGGGCCCCCCTTCCATGGCTCCCAGCCAGGACTGGCACTTGTCACACTGCATCTGAAGTGAGTGACTCTTGCAAGACGTCAAGAGAGGGGTGGTCACTGGGGAGGGGGACAGTTTGCCAGTGGGTCGTCTTGGACATGAATTTTATGTTCTCCTGATCTTTGTGCCTTGAGGACTCCTGAGATCTGAAAATAGACCATTTTCTCAAGGCGGTCACATAGCCTTAAAGACACCCTGCCAAAACAAAAATTAACTTTAATTCTAATTCACTCCAATTTAAAACATGAATGGGTGCCATGTGGCATTTTTATGAATAAGAAGAAACGTTGTAGAAGCAAGTAATGAACATTTTAAGGCGCCAGAAAACACTGGGGAGTTATAAGTTAGGGCTATAAGGATTCTGGAAAAACCTTCACTGGGTTAAGTGTTTCTAGTGCTTTTCTGATCACTGCCGGCTGTGGCACAACATCACAGAGGCACTTCCAGACCCTACAGTCATGCTGCCTCCTGGCAGGGAAGCCCACCTCACCCTTTCCTGGGGAAGGCAGAACACAAACTGTGATCTCCCTCCTTATAACAGCACTCAGGGAGGGGCCTGAGATTTCCCAAGCTGCTTTCTCTATTTGCCAAACACTTAAAGGTATTTAATTTAATTTTAATTGCAAATGTGTTCAATACCTGTTTGTTTAAGTCAGACTTTTTGATTAAGGGACAGACAAAATTGGATAGAGGAAAAACCAGGAAAAGAAAATCATTTTATATTTAGGGAAGCATTGGTGAAAAAATGTGATAATGTAAAGAAACAAAGGAAAAACAACAAAGAAGTTATATACTATTGTTCCCCAAAGTGCCTTGGGTGAAACACTAGTCCCAAGAGAAAATCATCACTAAAAGGTTTCTGGGATCAAATAAATCTGGAGATTTTGACAAAGTGTCACCCTCTTTGGAGGTTCACAGTGCTTGGGAGCATATTGAAGGCTGACAAATCCCGCAGTGAGGAAATCTGGCTGTTTATTTAACCCGGCACTTCCCAAACTGCCCTGAGAACTCGTGTTTCCTGCAAAGTTGTATTTTACTGTATGGAAAGGAGTAAAGACAAAAAAAAAAAATGAACATAAGTGAGCATAACTGAAACTTTAGAAATTCTAACGGAATGGGAACATGTATTATGCATGATTTAATTCTATGTAATGTTAGCCCTCCATCTGGAGCAAGGACAGGAATAGTTCCAACAGACATGCACTGAACCCCTGTTCCTAGAACAGGACAATCAGGATGCCTTCTTTCACCCAAGCACAGAATCGAGTGACAGTGCAAGAAACAGAACCAAGTGGAAGAGATTAAATCAACCAGTTCAAGGCTTATCGGTAAGGAACGAAGGCTTACAATGCAGACACACAAAGACCGGACGCAGGCTTCCCTGGTGGCACAGTGGATAAGAATCCGCCTGCCAATGCAGGAGACACAGGTTCGATCTCTGGTCCGGGAAGATCCCACATGCCGCGGAGCAACTAAGCCTGTGCGCCACAACTACTGAGCCTGCGCTCTAGAGCCCGTGCTCCGCAGCAAGAGAAGCCACCGCAATGAGAAGCCTGCGCACCGCAACTAAGAGTGGCCCCCCTCGCCGCAACTAGAGAAAGCCCGTGTGCAGCAACGAAGACCCAACGCAGCCAAAAAAAAAAAAAGACGAGATGCAGTGCTTCACTTGAGATCAGCCCTAGTCCTAGAAATACAGCCACCCACATTAATGTTTTGTGTGGGTTTGAAAGGAAAAACTCTTATTTCTTTTAAAAATAGAGGATTGTGGACAGAAACATAGAAGAGAAGGCCATGTAAAGACAGAGGCAGATATTGGAGTGATGCAGCCACAAGTTCGGGAACACCTAGAGCCACCAGAAGCTGGAAGAGGCAGGGAAGGGTCCTCCCCTAGAGCCTTCAGAGGGAGCGTATAACAGCCGACACCTTGATTTTGGACTCTAGCCTCCAGAACTGTGAGAAAATAAATTTCTATTGCTTTAAGCCAAAAGAGAAAAATAGGGTAGTTTTTATCTTTGTAGGATCAAAATTCACTCATTCATTCATTCATTCACTTAGTACAGTTGATTGATTGCCTGTACGTGTCAGTCAGGGCTGAGGATGCAGGGTGAGCGAGTTGGGCTCCCTGCTGTGTTGGCTTTCACCATTGGGCAGAGGAGAGATGGAAACGACTACAGGCCAGTGGGATGGGTTCTTTGATAACGTGATGACTAGGGCTGCTGGACTGAACCCAGGATGCAATTTTAATTGAACCCAGCATATCCACTTTGATCCCTAGAGCAGTTAAATGGTGCTTTCTCAGTGGCTGAAACAACCCAACAGATGGTTGTTTGTAAAACCAAACATTAACTACTGCGCTTGGTAACATATCTCTTCTGCTACAGGCCCTGGAAGCAGATACCAGACAACACTCTGGAAGGTGCTAAAAAACATCCAAAGATAAAATGTGGAAATTAGGATTTCAGTTTTTTTTTTTTTTAATTTTTTAAAAATTGAAGTATAGTTGGTTTACAATGTTTCAGGTATACAGCAAAGTGATTTGGTTATACATATATGTATAGCCTTTTCCAGATTCTTTTCCATTATAGGTTATGACAAGGTACTGAATGTAGCTCCTTGTGCTATACAGTAGGTCCTTGTTGTTTATGTATTTTATAAATAGTAGTGAGTATATATTAACCACACATTCCCAATTTATCCCTCCCCCACTTTCCCCTTTGGTAACCATAAGTTTGTTTTCTGTGTCTATTTCTGTTTTGTAAATAAGTTCATTTGTATCATTTTTTTAGATTCCACATATAAGTGATATCATATGATATATGTCTTTCTCTGACTTACTTCACTTAGTATGATAATCTCTAGGTCCATCTATGTTGCCGCAGATGGCATTATTTCATTCTTTTTTTATGGCTGAGTAATATTCCAGTGTGTGTGTGTGTGTTGTACATACCACATCTTCTTTATCCATTGTCAATGGACACTCAGTTTGCTTCCATTTCTTGACTATTGTGAATAGTGCTGCTGTGAACACTGGGGTGTAACTTTGGCACTGCCCTGCTTCTTAACTTCTGTCAAATACGTTGGATGCCGAGGTTGTTTGTGTGGATCACAGGAGCACTGGCCGGAATGGCGAATGGCTTTCAATTGCTGATTATATAAATGGGAAAATAGAAAACTACTCACGAAACCCCTTTCTGGTGAAGGAAGATTTCTGTCAAGTTACCTGTTCAGCCAAAGATGTGTTTGGGGAATTCGACCCCTTCAGAAAGGGAACATATATAGTCTCCTTGTTCCTGGCCACATTTTAATGTTGGCTGCATTTTAGCCTGTAAAGGTTCTCTACACAAATCCGTGGGGATACAGAGGCAACTCAATGTTGCCTTTGAGGAGTTCATGGTCTAGTGGGGGAAACAGGCATTTAAACAGATAAATACAGTGATCTGCGCTGTAACAGAATCTGTACCGGGAACTGGGAGCACAGAGGAGGAAGCTCCTTTCTCCCCACCTGTGCCAAGGAGGTGGAATTTGAGCTGATCCTTGAAAGAGGACATGGAGTTTTCCAGGTGGAGAACATGGGGTG
The DNA here is from genome assembly GCF_949987535.1 of Balaenoptera acutorostrata. Lineage (NCBI taxonomy): Eukaryota > Metazoa > Chordata > Mammalia > Artiodactyla > Balaenopteridae > Balaenoptera > Balaenoptera acutorostrata. The sequence continues at coordinate 16,984,412 of NC_080084.1, read as the reverse complement.
GATACTTTTAGACAGAGAAAGAAAAGCAGCTAGATGTGGGGGAATCTGGAATGTTGAGGGATGCACAGACGTTTCATGTGGATGAGATGTGAGGCATGGAGGAGAGCTATGCGGGGTGTGGGGAGTGGGAGACTGCACTAGGGGTTGGCCTGGTGGTGGGATCCCTCGTGTGCCGCGCCAGGAAGCTTGAGTCCCATCTTCTGGTCAATGGGAAGTCTCTGGAAAAGAACTGCATGACTAGATTTTGGGTTGTTTTACACACACATAGACAAATCTGGGTGGAAGAAAGTATCTAGATGAACACAGGAATGGAAAGTTGGCTTGATAACAGGTCATGAGAGATGCTCGGCCAAAGGAATCTAGACCAAGCATCCAGATCTCCAATACCTTCAGAGACCAGATAATAACAAATGTGTGAAGTCTCTGGGTTTGATTGTTCTGTCTAAAGAATTCAAATTCAAAATGTCAAGAATGCGCTTTGCCAAACCAATCACGTGAGTGGCTGATATGACTTTGTGAGCCTGTGATCCCTGCTGTGGAGGATGGGGCGTCGGAGATGGCTTTTCACAAGGGGAACTGTAGCAGATGCTGTTGGGGCTCTCTGCTCAGAGCCCATTGGTTCACCCTGGGGGTCGTCTGCAGATAGCTCCCTCCAAGCTGATGGCTTCCTGCCTCTTTCTGCCTGAGAGGATCCCCTGGCCAGGGAAGCATACCTGGCCACGTACGGGGCCAGTGAGAAGTGTCAGGGCATTACTGCCCCATGAACAACCTTCAACCAGTGAGGACAGGAGTAGCTAGATAAGCACCCCCCAATTCCTTGCTCCTTGATGGGCCAGTGCTGAAGTCTACACAGTTTCTCAAAGGGCCCCCAGCAGGACTTAGTCTCAATTGCCCATAGCAGTACTTCACTCATTAATGCCACTTCATTGGCTGTTTCAGGAGGGGTTACCTGGAACACAGACCCGGAAGTGGAGATCTGCCTGCAGGAAGTTTATTGGGGAATTCCCTTGAGACCAACACATATGAGGAAGAGAGGAGGCAGGATTGGGTAGAAGGAGGTGTTGAACTGCAGGGCACCTACAGCCTCAGAAGATCCCACAGGCAGCTCCAGAGCGAGGACAGCCCTTCAGAGTTGACCCACTTGAGATCAGGATGGAGGATGGGCCATTATATCCTCACATTGACTAGTCAGCGGATGTAGGCTGCCCCCAGGGGAGGATCGGGGTGCGGCTGCTCTCCTCTGCCCAGAGCAGTTCCCAGGGAGGGACTCAGCTAAGAGCCATCAGCTACCAATCCCCCTAGTAAGCTGGGAGGCTGAGCATCTCAGGCCTGAGGGGGGATCTGGGCAGAGAGCCACAGCGCCCACTATGTCCAGTGTCCTCCCTTCCCTGCCTTTCGTCTCACTCTCTCACCATCCTGAGGTCGTCTCCCAAATCAACCACCTGCACCCAGATTCATGTCTCAGGGTCTGCTTTGAGGAAAACCCAAACAAAGACAGGAATCGTAGGAGCTGCACATGTGTTTCCGAAACCCAATCTGGTAGCAGTGTGTAAAATAGGTTGGAGGGCTGAGAGACTGCCTACATGGACCAGAGGAAAGATGACATCAGTCATCCATGTGAGAGGGATTACATTAAGAGGATGCCTAAGGGAAACAAGCTCAGTGAAAGTGAAACTGGCTCAGTGAAAATAAAGTATGCAAAGAAAGGAATGGTATGCAGATGAGAGAAGTTAATTTGGTTTTGGAAATTTTGCACTCGAGCGGCTGGTGTGCTGTCTGAGTAACGTTGTTTATCAGGCGAGTAGATATTCAGGTCAGAAGAGATAAACAGAAGAGTTGGGTACATGGCAGTGGTGGTTGAACCAATGGAAGATATTGTTAAGGGAGAGAGTATAGACATAGAGAAACCAACTAACAATCTCTGAGCATATACAGTGTACCAGACACTATACTGCGGCGAAGTGCAGATCCGTAGAAAAGACCAACAGATACAAGATTAAAAAAAGGAGTCAGACAGTTGAGAATAGCACTCAGTGATGGCAAAATAGCAGCTCCACCAACCTCCACTCTTTCTCGCTCCACCTACTGCAGACATCACTCGTCGATCACCATGATTTTCTCCAGAGAGCTTGGATTTGCCTCAGCATCCTTCCCAACACCAGGAAGCAGCACTAATCGATCAGATTTGACCCTTGAGAGAAAAACTCTATGCTATCCTTGGCATCATGGAAGCCAAGAGAAGAAAGGCTTGCCCAAAGAAGAGGGTGGGTGGGAGCCATGTTCAGTACTAGAGAGGCAGATGAGAACAAAGCCTGAAAAAAGCCAGCTAAGTGAAGTGGAGGTCCTGAGACTGTGGAGAACAGTTTTAGGAGCAGCAGGACAGCGACCTGAGTTCAGGATTCAAGCAGACGCTAGCATTTCCATCTGTTCTCTGTTCAAGGGAACACTGCACTCGGAGCAGGAAATCATCGAGCTCCTAGTAACCCGCTGTGATGCTCTATTCTTTATCTTGAGAAATAAAAACAATTAGATTTCAGGAAGCAGTTAACAATTACATCTTCTGTCTGGATAAAATTTTACTTAATTCTCCAAACCTGTTTTAAGAATACAATACACCCCTTATTTCTCAGAGACATTAGATTGGCCCATAAGCTGTATGCATTTTGTTTGCATGTTCCACGATTGCAGTGGGTGGGTGTTGGAAAGGGTTTTAAAAAAATCCCTAGTGGCTGCTGATGTGGGAAAAGCATTTGTCAACGATATCTTCTGCTTTCTATATTTATGACATTTGACATAAAACACAGAAGATAAAACCAGAGACGGCGTGGAGATGGCTCGCAGGAGAAAACGAATAAGGGACTCAGCCCCAGGAATCGTCCCAGCTCTGGCTCTAATCTAGGTTTGACCTTGGGCCAGTTGCTTCACCTCTGTAGTCCTTTGTTTCTTCATCTAGAAAATGAGAGTCCCGGCCCTGGGCACTCTAGTTCAGAGAAAGACTATGATTCATCTCTGGCCAACCCACCTTTACCCCCAAATTCATCTGGTGGAGTCCTCATCAATAATTTATACACACCTGCAGGTCAGCTCTGCATTATCAAGTTTCTCCACCTTGTTCTGCTTTCAGTTGAATTAAAACTCCCTGTCCTCTGCCATCTGAAGACACCACCCAAAGTCTGCAATTTTACAGGTCAGAGTTGATGACATCTAAGGTGCTTTCAAAGTCCGACATTTCTAGGAAGGGGCCATCCATATTAATTAAGTGCTGGCAGATCTTAGGATTCCTCAGTATTCTAAAATATGGGTAAGCTCACTCATCTGTGTACGCACGAGGAATTTGGATATAACTGCAGATCTGGTTACTGTATCAATTGGGCTGCATCCAAAGGCCACAATGCTCTGCTGCCTGAAATTCAAGTGTGTTCTTACACAAAATGTTGATGAATACCTAAAGAATTAAACTCCTGGCCAAAACCATTAAAGTCATTGGGTAAACTTAAATGAAAGAACAGGGTATTATATTGTTGTTAATGATAAACCAGATGTCAGGGTTTCGTGCTGGCCCATGCATTTCTTTGAATCCTGTGCTATGAATCGCTGTGAAAGGATCCAGAGCAAGGAAAGCAGGGAAGCATCTAGACTCCCTCCAGAGATGCGCTTCCTTCAGAGCTGTGCCTTAGCCCAGGGACAGGTAAGCTCTCGACTCTTGGCTCTTGGACTTGTCTTCTGCTTCTCTGCCCTCTCTTTGCACTCTTGTTCCTAGGGTCTGCTTCCTCTGGCCATCCCTCAAAGGCTGGTTCCTTAGGATTCTGTCATCGCCCTCTTCCTTCATTACGGTGTTACTCTTCCAAGATGCACTCATTTTCTGGACTTAAAATGCCCGTGTTGCTGATGAGACCTGTACATCCTCCTGGTCCCCAAGCATCCCCACCGGGAACACAAGTGGAAAAGCATGAGTTCACCTGCCCTCCACACAACTTGAAATCTAAGCTCTGTGAATGGCATGACCCAGCCTTCCTATGTTCTGACCTAGAAACCTGAATCCACCTCAGACTTCTTCTCTCTTACCTCTAACCGGTGACCGGGTCCTTTCTGAGCCACTTCCCTTCTTCCCGCTGCCGTTTTCTCTCCACGTCAGCTGCTCCTGCCTTGCTTTGTGCTCTCATCATCCCTCAGCTGAGCTCTTTCATGGCACTGACTGACCTTGACCTTGCCACCACCACCACCCCGCCCCCCACCCTCTCCACTGGTCAGAGTGAGCTTTGTCAAAAGAAAATCAGATCGTGGTCTCCTCTCGCTGTGTCCTTCCTTGGCTCCACAGACAGGATCCTTCATTTCCACCCGCAGGAATGTCTTGCATCTTCCTGTGGCTGTTTCACACCTCTTCGCCTCATCTGCTGCTGCCTCTGCCTGGAGAGCCTGCTCCTTTGTCTGCCTGGTGGGCTGTTATTCATCCCTCAAGATGCAGCTCAAGTTGTACCTCTTCACCCAGCTTCACCGCAGCCCACCCTCTTCTCCACAAGCCACGCTGTCTCATTCTTGTCTCCAGCACGTACTGGGGGTCCTCATGTGATGGGACGCAGACAGTGGCTGCGACTGGAATCATCTGAAGACTTGCTCACCCCCATGTCTGGCACGTGGGCTGTGAGGTCTCTAACAGCTGGGGCTCCTCAGGAGGCCTCTCTCTCTCTCTCTTTCTCTGTGTTTCTCTGTGGGAAAGTAGTGTGACTTCTTACACGGCAGCTCAGAACTCAGAAGGTGTATGGAGAGAGACAGACAGAAAGAGAGAGAGAGCCAGGCAGAAGCCAGTGAGCCTTTGATGACCCACCCTCAGAAGCCTCACAGCATCACTTCTGCAACATTCCCTTGGTCCAAGCCGTCACGAAGACCTGCCCAGGGAAAGGGGAGATGACAGAGACTCCATCTCTTTTTTTTTTTTTTTTTTTATCCATTTATGGCTGTGTTGGGTCTTCGTTTCTGTGCGAGGGCTTTCTCTAGTTGCGGCAAGTGGGGGCCACTCTTCATTGCGGTGCGCGGGCCTCTCACTACCGCAGCCTCTCTTGTTGCGGAGCACAGGCTCCAGACGCGCAGGCTCAGTAATTGTAGCTCACGGGCTTAGTTGGCCTAGTTGCTCCGCGGCATGTGGGATCTTCCCAGACCAGGGCTCGAACCCGTGTCCCCTGCATTGGCAGGCAGATTCTCAACCACTGCGCCACCAGGGAAGCCCAAGACTCCATCTCTTGATGGGAGGATGGCAAGATTCTGGAAGAACACATGGGTCTGGAAATACGGTTGTCAGCATTTTTGGAAAGTACCATCTACCACACTCTGTTAACAAGACTTCTTCCTCCTGCGAGTTCTTCGTGGTTGGCATTCCTTTGAACAAACACCCTAGTCACTAACCCTTCTGCGTATCTATGACTGATGGACTTTGATGCTGGAAAATGCCATCCAGAGTCACTGTGAGATACCTGAATAACTGCTGAACCACCAGAGAGCCTGAGATTTTCAGAGTCACCCATGGATGCTATTCAGTTGCTCACCACTTGGAACTGAAAGAATTAGGGAGGCATTTTGGGTTCCCAGTGGATTTCGCCACAAAGCAACTCTATGGCCTTGGGCAGCCCGTGGGTTGTGGATTCCTCATGTAAAAACCGGAGCCTGACCTACATCCCGCCTGGAACCGATCTGTGGTTTGATCGGTATAAACGTGGTTCTACCAAGTCCCAACAGTTACCACAGAGACATTTTCCACTCTGTGGCTCTTGACCTGGATTGTATAAGCCCTTCTTTCCTTGTGGGAATCAAAGGAACGAGAGGCCTGCTAACCATGGACACCTGGCCTAGGCAGAGACAGGGAGCAACCAACCCAAGGGAGAGGAGCCACTGGAGGAAGAGGAAAGATAGGGAACAGGCAGACTGATGACAAGGTTGTTGAAATTGGCCTTGGCTTAGCATCACCAGGGCAGGTGACCTCAGCTGGTCTCGGTAGCAAGATAAGGAAACTTTAATAAACATGGCTTCAGCTTGTCTCTCTCTCTTTCTTTTTTCCCCCCAAGACAGGTGTTTCCCCCTCTTCTAGGGTATAGTATTTCACATAAATACACAAGGTTTGCCAAGCCAACTTCTCCCATGGAGGGGACCCTCAGGTGGTTGGAATTAAATCAGAATTTTTGTTGCTGACTTGGCTTGAGTTGATATTTGCCACATCTGGTTGAAACGAGAGGCAAATGTTTTCTGTTGTGCAAATGAATAATAATAACAAAAAAGCTGAAGAATCAAAAATCAACTTTTCATACAAACTTAGGTGGTTCAAAATTCCTGAAGGATTTTAGGAAAAAATTAATTTCTATGTTGTCACTTTAAGTAGCATCATGGTGTGTTCTTCAGGTTTTACCTTTTTACTGGACGAATGGCCAGGAAAATAATTATATAGAGAAAGAATCTAATGAAAATAGTTTTAGAAGAGGAGGAGCAGTCTTCTACCAAGTTGGGTTGATTCATCGAAGTGCTGTTGACAAGCCTGGTATCCTTATCTCTTCCTATGGATTATTCATTTCAATCAGCATATTTTTAAAAAAATTTGTTGGAGTATAGTTGATTTACAATGTTGTGTTAGTTTTAGGTGTACAGCAAAGTGATTCAGTTATACATATATTCATTCTTTTTCAGATTCTTTTCTCATATAGGTCATTACAGAGTATTGAGTAGAGTTCCCTGTGCTATACAGTAGGTCCTTGTTGGTTCTCTATCTTATATATAGTAGTGTGTGTATGTTGATCCCAAGCTCCTGATTTATCCTCAAACAGCATATTTGAATGCTTTCCAGTAGGCCAGGTACTGGGGATGGAACCACTAATAAAATGTTCTCCCCTCCCAAGTTTATTATGTCTCTTTTATATTATAAAATAACACATGTATATTAAAGAAAATTTGGGAAAAAAATCCCCATTCTAATGTAATTGCTGTTAGAACGTTGATGTATTTTCTTCCTGGGTACATAAAATATGTATGTGGTTGTAATAATACTGAATATAAAAAATGTTATCCTCCTTTTTCTGAAAAAGACCATTTTATTAACGCTAGCAACTAGGATGCTAAAAGGCAGAGGGAGAAGTTTCTAGGAACATTCCAGAGTCAGGAGCAGGTGGATAAACGAATGCAAATGAGGGTCTTGGGTGTTCTGCGAAATCACCTTCAGGGTTTTGTTTGTTTGTTATTGTAAGATGTTCACCACCCCTCTCCCTCATTCTCTGCAACATACACCCAAAGCAGTATTGTCCAGGGTGTCAGAACTGAGGAGATGCTAATAATTTAGAGGCTTACACCACCCCTTAGAGCTACATTATGGCCCCAAAGAGCTTATCTAACTTTTAATGTCTTGTCCCCTGGGCTGCCTGAACCCACGTGATGAGTAGCCCCTAACTCCGTGGTCTGAGGGAGGAGTTGGCCTGCTGTCTTGTCCTTTCCTGGCATCACTGCAAATTCCTTTTCCTGTTAGAACTCAGAACATTTATGGATTTAAACTTTACAGAGGTTCTGTCCCTTCAGGTGAGTTTCTGCTGAGATCCGCAGGTATTAAATGGGCTGGTATAAGTGAGGTGCTTGTAACAGTGCCCGGCACCTAGGAAGTATACATGTGTTTGTCATTATTCTTACTAATAGTCCAAGGGTGGCAGGGCTTGGTGATTCATAAAAAGGGCTTTCGATGGATTCCACATTCACCCATCGGCTCTGAGTTTTCTTTCCAACAAAGTGAGAACTATGCTTTTAAATGTCCATCCCCGAAGGGTGCAGAGCCCCAGAGGCTGACACCATATATTAACACACAGAACAAACAGTCCAAACAAATGGTCAGGAGTGGAGGTGGTGGTCTTTCAGAGAATCTCTGTTCTTGGCAACACAACCTAAGGTCTGTTCTATCAAGGCAATTCCTGTAGGTCTTACCCAGACATATAACATTTGAGATTTCCTCTCTGAGACGATCAGGCTTCTTTTAAACCTAGTGCAACACATTGATTGTAGCATTTACTGAGCTCCTACTGTGTGCAGGGCTGTGGGCTAGGGGACAGGTGAGGTATTTGAGATCATTGTAACAAGACCGAAATTACATGTATCCATTAAGTGCCAGCTCACTATACCATCAGCTAATTTTATGCTCAGAGCAGTCTTCAAGGTAGAAATGATTAACCCCATCATATAAAAGGAGAAACAGAATCAAAGAGGTTAAATAATTTTTCCAAGGTCATATAGTAATGGCTACCGAAGGTAGGATTCAAACCTTTATCCCCTGGTTTAAACTGCACTTTTCTTATTTTTTAAACCACTATAGATTTCTTCTCTATCCTTAAGGGGGATCATAGCCTTGGAGAAACAATCAATTGCTGTCTTGTTACTTCAGCATCCCTATGTGTCCTTAATTTGAAAGGTTTTGAATCAAAATAAGTAACTAGATGGTATTATTTCCTGGATTGAAAAGCAGATGGGATTATAGATATTTCTTTGTTATTTCCAATTGATTTCTACTGAAGAAGCAGTTGATGCTCATTGAAGAAAATCTTTCAAATGCAGAAATTTATTTATTTTTTTTTAAAGTTTTTTTTTTAAATTTATTGATTGATTGATTGCTTGATTGCTATGTTGGGTCTTCGTCTCTGTGGTAGGGCTTTCTCCAGTTGCAGCAAGCGGGGGCCACTCTTCATTGCGGTGCACGGGCCTCTATCGTGGCCTCTCTTGTTGCGGAGCACAGGCTCCAGACACGCAGGCTCAGTAGTTGTGCCTCACGGGCCTAGTTGCTCCGCGGCATGTGGGATCCTCCCAGACCAGGGCGCGAACCCGTGTCCCCTGTATTAGCAGGCAGATTCTCAACCGCTGCGCCACCAGGGAAGCCCCAGAAATTTATTAATACAAAAATAATTAGGTAGCCATAATTGGAGGTAATAATTATTAACATTTTGGTGTATACCTCATCTTATTTATGTCTGATAATTTGTTCATTAAGTTGATATCCTATTGCATTTTTTTCTAACTTAACATTATATCTTAAATATTACCCTGATATATCAATAGTTAAAGAATAGTTTGAATATTTAAATATTAAAATACCATTTTGATGGCTTCCTAATATTCCATCATATGGATAGACCATAATTTATTGATCTGTTCCTTAATTTCTTTACTTCTAGGGCCAAGGCCTTCATAGAGGAGTATACATTTTGGTTTTGCACCAGGGTTTCTGTCTGAGGTGGGGGGAGGCTGGAATCCAGCTGGCATTCAGCTCCTGAGGGCGTGTACCTGCACAGACTGCAGGGTGGGGTGGAGGAGGGGGAGTGAGGCCAGAGAACATCCTTCTCTAATTAGCACAAAGGCTTCAAGAGGCCAGCGGCAGCCTTGATGGTAAATAATACTCTGCTGAACTGAATACAGAAAGTTCTCGAGTATTATCTGCTATTGGCAGTTGCTCCCAGCAGAACTTTCTATCACCTGCATGAACATCTGTACCTCTTTTTTCAAATGAAAAAAATTAAAAGTTCATATTACTGCAATTGATTTTTTTACTACTAATTCGACTGCACCATTTTTTCCCAGAGCTAGTTACTCAGAATCATGGTTCTACAGGGAATGAGAGATTTTTCCATTCCCTTTTATTTCCAAAATGCAATGCCATAGGTACTTTAAATGTGATAAAAAATATACCCCCATTAAATATCATTTTTAGCAATGGCAATTATTATTGACTGAAAGTGTACTAAAAAGTATACACAATAATGCCAAATATTCAGGTTTCTGTAATTCCAGGGAATTGATGGGACTTCTGTACCTTTGAGAGATGTGATTGTAATGCTGAACAGTGCGGAACTTTCCCTAAAACTGGTATTGGCAAGGGCAGAGGTCATCCCAGTTTTAGAGTGTCCTGCTCCATTAGAGATGCTAATGCAGAATTGTAAAGGGGAAAACTAGTGGTGGTTATGATGATTCTTTTTAGATTAAGAATTGAAATGACATTTATCTTGGAAGTGTTTCTCTAGCTGCCTTCGCCACGAGAAACTTGTTGGACGATAAATCACCTAATACGTTTTACATGTCCCTGAGTTTTGGCTAATGTACCAATCTCTTTATTGAAACATCCATTTACATGATATAAATCAGCTCTGAGCACAGCTTGGAGACCAGACGCCCTGGTTGGGGTTACTGCCGCTGTCCAGCTGGCATCTGGGGGCGGACCTTGAATCCTCTGCTTGGAGCAGAGGCTGCAAGCATGCGGACAAGGGCTTGGTGCTTGCCTGGTGTCAGACTTGCATTTTCAACCAAGAAATGCCAGGGAAATAGAGATGAGTCATGACTTAATGGAAACGTTAAAAGTATGGACACTTGCCAGTAGACTGTAATGATAGCTACTTCATCTTCCTTTTCCACTAAGGAGTGTGAGTTTCAGACATTCCTAAAAGTTAAAGAAACACATGGCAGTAACAATAGTCTGAATCAGAGTGGCGTCATGTAGTGCTTTGAAGAACTTCAATTTTAATTCAATTTGCACTGCAAGAATAAACGTTGGCCTTCACATAGAAAATTGATGTAAGATAAGCATTCTGAGTACTGTTCAATTGTTTTAATAGTGAAGTGTGGTGTGTGTGTGTGGTGGGTCAGCCTCACTACAGCTTGTCAAGGGTTATAAGGAGCTTTCTGTATGTTTTCTTTCTTTTTATCTTTGTAAGGTTTACGTGTATGTGTCGTGAGCAGACCTGTGCCTAGGGTCTATTTTTCAAGCATTTGACAAGGCAGATAGAGGAAGCAGCAGAGTAAAATTTAGTGTCACTTATGAGTCAGGTGACTGTGATGAGTCACGTCAGCTCTTGAATGCAGTTTCTGCATCTGTAAAATAAGGATGCAAGTTATCAAAAGTATTAAAAGGTCAAAGTCCTACAGCAGTGTTGTTCACCACTAAATAGGGACAGGACATATCTCCATAACTTCCACAGGACAGGACTGGGAGTCGGTTCTTGTCCTCACACCCCAGCTCTCGCTGTTGTCACACATTACAGTCATAGAGCCAGGAACCTGGGGCTCTGTCGCTTCGTTACCACCTTAAGACTGAGAAATTCCTAAAACCCCAAGACCTACCGGGGCTCAGCTTTCTCAATAGTAAATGAGAGGGAGGGACTGGGCACTGTTCAGGGTCCTTCTGGAGACAAACTTCTGAGTCTGGAAATCAATGCAATAGAGCTAACAAATGGGATTCTGCTCCCTCACCTCTGGGGATCAAAAGAGATAATGACTTAGCACTTGGCATTTTGGCCAATTCTGCTGGCTTTTCCCCAGCCAGTGTTCTTCTCCTCTCTGGTTTTCCCCTTTCGATTTTGAGCTGTCAGACAGTTGATCAATGATATATACTTTGTATGTTTCGTTTTGTCAATAGAAGGTGATTTTAAAAGGCCACTTTTTCTTTTCCTGTAAACAAGCGCTTGCTTATGAGTCCAGAGAGGATTGATAGGAAGTATTGTGTTCTCTCAACATACACCACCCCCAATCCCCGTACCCACACACCAACAGTGATGATGTGCTTTGAAAGTCCAAGAAGGAAGATGAGTTTTATTTATTTCAAAACTGCCACTCAGGCCCTTGGGCAGGGTCACTGGGGCTAACTCCTCAGCCCATGGGGTGCTGGACCTTTTTCCCCTTTGCTGTATAAGGCTCTGATTCCATTTCAAACTTTCTGCCTTTAATGACGTCCAAGGGACCTATGCAAGGTTTCAATAGTGTGACTTTTCCAGTGCTTTGTCCTGGGTGCCTGTGATGGCCATGTTGTCCTTGCCTGGACTTTCTAGGGGTGGAAGGCAAGCATTCAAAGTACTGTTTTATTCTTTTAACAGTTAAGTGTGTGTGTGTGTGTGTGTGTGTGTGTGTGTGTGTGTGTGTGTGTATCTGTGTGCTTTTCCAATCACAGAAAGTAGAGACTAAGTAACTCACCTTGACTTCCTCCTAAAGTAAAGGTCATTTACTCATGATCAGGAGCAGAAAATCCTTTGTCTATTTCCTTCCTCTGTCCATGGACCTTGTTGCCATCTGATAGGACATTTCAGTTGCAATGGTATGTAAATAGCTTTTGCTCTGACCCTGTCCCATCCACGTGGGGATGCAGGAGAGCCAACTCCTATCCCAGAAGAGCCTCCTGGCCCAATGCGCTGCTTTCAGCTTGCCTTTGACCTTGGGAGCCAAGGGCAGTCTGCCTTCTTCCATGCCTCCAGGATCCAAGATGCTACAGTGTTTTCCCATCACCTGCTGCAATGTCGAATGGGAACTTGTGTTTTTGAAGTGATGGTTTGGAAGAAAATGTTATTTTCTCCAACCCTGAAAAGACCATCTGAGCATTCCTAAGCACTTAGAGATAATTGTGCGGATGAATATCAGTGTAAATACCGCGTCTCCAATCAAGTAAGAAATAAGGGCAGGGGAGTAAAAGATGAGAACATCTTTCCACATAATAAACATTTTAAAAAACCAAAAACTGTTTGAAAAAAAATGTAAAAAAGCAAGACTCACCTGCCTAGCTTCAAATCCAGGATTTGAGCTGGAAAATCAATGGTAAGTTTTCCCAGCAACCGTAAGTCAGCCTCCTTCATAAAACTCCTTAATCCAAAATGCCCCTTCTGCTCCTGCCTGTACCGTTTACAGTAAGACCTTTTATTACAATTATGAGCATAGGACACGGGAATGTGTCTTATGTTTGGCAAGCAAAACTGTAATACTGTACGCAAGAATTGTCTTATTAAAATGCACATGCACTCAGACCTGAGATTTATTGGTCTTTTTTCTGGTTGCATTAAGTTCTTAAGCTGATTTTTGATATTACTCCTGTGGCATTTTAAAGCTTTTGTGCTTAAACTGCACATTCTGCTCCAAGCACAGATATTTCAAGATGAAGTAGGCAGTGTTTCATGGAATTTCAAAGAGATAGGGTGGCTAGATGATGAATGAACGTATTTACCATGTAACAGAGGAATGAAATGGGCCAAGATTTTTCTCCTGAAACCAGGCTTTTTTACCCTCCAATAATATATTTTAATATTTCCTCTTCTTTGGGACAATGTATATATGGCAGACTGAGCTTTACTCTTTTATTTTTCTTGACTTAGGGTCAGAGGGACAACTCATATGAACAGGGTCACCAACCTCGGCTACTTGGCTTTCTGTGCCCTTTCCTGTCTGCTGGCATCTGTGTTACATTACTCCTGGGGACGTTTCAATGGCTTCGTTGAAGTTCTTCCTCTCCTTTTTGTTCAGTTTCCTTCCTTTAGCAGATCACTTGGTAATGGCTTTGAAATCTCTATGTTATTTGTTCTCATCCCTTGACCAGCCTGCAGTGTTTCCGGAGGTAATCTGATGAATTGACTTGAATAGCTCAATTTGGAGAACAGCTAACAGGCAAGGGAAGAGATGGGTATGACTAACAGAGATGGCGGAGGCCCCTCCTTAAATCAATATATACAGTGAGGGAGGGGCCGGGTGTCAGGAAACAGGGGGCCGCTAGGACTAATGTTGCTGGGTATTAAGTGTTGCCATTCTTAGAACTGAGGCAAGAAGAGGGAATGAGAATCCATGTTGCCGTCCCAGGCCGTCTTGTAGGGGGAGGGCTCTCCATTTATTGTTTCACTGTTATTACCCTTGGAAAGAGGAAGTGTTGTCTGTGCTTTGCCTGGTGCTGCAAAATCAAATTAACATTGACCTGAGCCCTGCTACAGGCTACAAGTGAAGTGGAGGTGCATCTAGGGGTGCAGGCGAGCACTAGCTCTGGGTAGAAGAGGTTTAGAAGCAATTGGTAACTGCAGTGGAATTTCTAACGCAAAGTAGCCTGTGATCAATTATCTGATAAATGTGACCTTGAACAGGCCTTCCGAGGTCATTGTCAGCAAGGAGGGGACAGAGCTGGGGCCCCAAGGATGGGAGGACTGAGATGGTGAAGGGGGGACTGAGACATTCTGGGTAAGAGGGTGGCAGCAGCAAAGTAGAAGGAGCCCCAGCCAGGGGTTAGGAGACCTGACTTTCACCTGTACTCCATGTCTGTGCTCCAGCGTCCTGTGTGGCACGGGGCAAGCTACAGACCTTTCTGAAGTTTTGTTTCCTTAACAGTAAATGGAGTAGTTAGGTGATTCATTCATTCAAGGGATATTTTTTGAGCACCTGCTGTGTATCAGACACCGTGCTAAGCACCAGGGGTACAAGAGTGAGCAACATTGATTCATGCCTTCAAAGCGGGTAGTCTTCTGGGGGAAAATCACAAGTCATCCGGCGCTCAGATTACTGGGAGTTAAGTCCCGTGACTGAGAACAGTAAGATACGATGGGAATACTAGGGGGAGAAGCCTCCCAGGGAGGAGGCATTAGAGCTGAGATTGAAACGTAGGTAGAGGTTGGGTAGCAAAGGTGAGATGGCGAAGGGTCTTCTGAACCCGGGAGCAACACTCCTGTTTGACGGGAACATAAAGTTCAAAATGGTAGAAGCACAGAGCTCTGGCGCTCTGGAGTGTGTGCAGGATATTGAGTATAGCTCCCTGTGCTATATAGTATGTCCTTGTGGTTAATCTAGTGTGTACAACATAGTGGACGCTGTGTAATGTTAAGAAGACCCAGCAAGTTCTACCATGAACAGAAGTGCTACTAACTAGCTGTGTGAACTTGAACATCTCTCTTTACCTCGTAAAACCTAGTTTCTTAGTCTGTAAAATGGGGTACTAATGGCATGTACCTCATTGGAATATTGTGGATTAAATTAGATGATGTAGGTTAAACTTTTAGCGTAGTGCCTGGAATGTAGCAAAGTTTTATAAATATTCATTGCTGAATTCTCATTGTCTTTATCCCTTCGGAGCTCCAGGGGTCCTGTGAGTCACCAGACGCCTTGCCCCTAGGGCCAGCTCACGACTTTCCCAATCACTGCAGCCCTCCCTGGGGAGTCGAAGTTCTCCATAATATCAGCTTAAGAAATTTCCGTGGGATTAATTCAGGAGCAGATGCTTGCACTGGCTTAGCTTTCCCCCCTGTTTCTAGGAGTTACTGATTTAGGTTCATTTTTCCCCAGTATTTTCTCTTGTATTATTGTACCTAGGCATTTTCTATGTGGAATCCAGATAAAATATTGGTATATGTAGTTCTATCCTTATGAATAATATGGGTTTCTATCTCTATTGTTTTGACACAATGACCAATGAATAATTAGAACAACTGGGAAGGCTTGGAAAAATAAGGTACTTTCTGCTGTTTAAAATTATTTTTGTCATCACTTTTCTCCTTGGCACTAAGGATAGAGTTATACCTGTATCTGCCTTCCCTCCCCCAAGTACAAATCTTACTTTTAGGTTGTTTGAAAGGTTAATTTGGCCTTTAAATGTGTTCCTTTAATTTTTTACTTCTACCACAAGTGATTGCTAAGATCGTCCTATCAGAGAAATGCAGCACTCTTAAAACTCTACTTTATTCTGGATAGACCACTTCCTATGTATTTGTGGAAAATGTGGCACAATTTTTAATCGAGTATGTACATTTTAAGGAACTGCAAACATGCTGTAAGTGTGAGCAGTTTTGAGAATCGAATCGTATTCAAAACTTAAGGACCCTCAAAGACATATTCAACGCTTTCTGGATTTCCCGGCCCTCCATACTCTGACCTTGAATAGTTCTTCCTTTACAGTTGACCCACGATCCAGCAGCAGCAGATGTATGAAATGTTGCAATAGCAAAAGGGATTTACAATGGTTTGTGCTCTTTATCAGTGACTTGAACAGCATTCATTCATAAGGATACACCAAAATTCAGTAATGCAGATCTGGAGGAAGCAGGAACTGAAACAGGCAGTTTTATCTGAGGCCAGGTGGCTCTGTCTAGAATTTAGACACACACGGGATTTCTTTAAATGTGGCGCATGTGGTTTGATACAATCCCCACTTTCTCCTCCATCCACGCCATGGCCTTCTAAATGACTTCGGTTAAGCACAGTCTACTGTTCCTTCAACAAGAAGAAAGGAAAGCAATGGAAAATCTGGCAAGATGAATTGAATATGAGTCAATGCTTGGACTACTGGAAGTGAAAGACATGTCCAGAAATTTAAAAAAACCCTTTCAGCAAATTGAGAGCATTGATTGAACTTTGCAAGGAAGTGTTTCTTTCGTATTTTTCTTTTTTGATAAATGTCAGAGGTATTGAAATCAAGAGAGTAAATAAAAAACATTGAGCAAGGATGATGGCTATGGATGGTGGCATTAAAAGTCTTACTTGTAACTGAGTGTGGAATAATCAGGGTAGAAGCCTATGGGGGGTGGTTCTCTTAGAATCCATCCTAATGGGAGCTAGGCTGGGGGCACGGGGCTGTGGGCTTTATAGGCACAAAACCACAGAGCTACGCCCCAGCTCGGAATCAGAGTTAACTTCTTCTTGTGGTTTGGTTTTCCGTTTCAGTGCCCATGCCCAGTTCCCACTGGTACCCACAGGATCGTCCCTTCTTATTGGCTTGGTTGCTTGCAGCAGGTCTGGCGCCCGGGACCAGCGGCCCCAGGTGGGAGTCTCGGCAGGTCTTTCTAGGAGGTGGTGCTTAGCTTTTCTTTGTTTTCAGTCTCCATCTTGATGAAAAGCTAGTAATGTTTTCACTATCAAAGAACACCTAGAGCCATGTGTTATAGACTGGTTCCATGTTCTAGCATGTTTTGAAAAGTTACACTTTTTTCTTCTGGAAGTTTGAAGGGTCACTGGGACATGGGTGTGCATGGGGCGTGTTCCCCTCCCCCATGTTATATTTAGAACCTGTGCTGTTAGTTCATTTCTACCCAAACCCTACAGGCAGTGTCCCTGATTCTGTTCCAAGTGACCTTAACAGTGTTCCCTAACAATTAGCTGCATTTGTGGCTAATTGCATCTCAGTGCTTGGAATAAACATTTCAGTTCACTTCTCAGGGGCTGACAAATGGGAGCTGCTGTACTCAGTTTCTTGTTTTATATTGTCATCAGCATTACCAGGCAGCTTTTTTGGAAGATGGACATGTACTTAGATACAGATCGCTTACCCTCTAGAAGATCGTTGTTTTAGAACTTCATACTTGGAATCCAACCTGGAGATTCTGATTCAGTGAATCTGGGATGGGGCCCAGGAATTTGTAGTTTTAACAAGTATCTTGGGTGATTCTTATCATCAGAGAAGCCTGGAAAACACTGCTTTATTGTATACTCGACTTTCCTGTTCTCTCTCCCACCTCAATCACATAGACCTGCGAAATATTTGCATGTTGTCTTTGTAATGAAGCTGTACGCTTCTATTTGGCAGCGTGAATATAACATGGCGATTTTGAGCCCTTGTGATTTTTTTAAAATGGAGTTTTACCAGATCAGTCTTCTTGACACATTTAATTCACTGCTCGCTCCTTTATGAACTTCGAGTTGTTAAACAACTCTGATGTCTTCGCTTCTGTTTTTGTTTTTTTAATCGGAAATTTAGTTCATTAGAAAAACCTGCTAAGGCAGCTGTTCAAAGTAGTGATTGATGTTCTTTTCAATTAAAAATTGGGGGGAAGGGAGAAAATGGGAAGTTGTTTCATTGCTATAGGGGTTCAGTTTTCCAAGATGAAAAGAGTTCTGGAGATTGATTGCACAACAACGCGAATATACTTAACACTACTGAAATGTACACTTAAAAATGGTTAAGATGGTACCTTTTATGTTATGTGGTTTTTTTACCACAATTAAAAAAGTTTTGGGGAAGTGAACACAGGTTTATTGTCCAGATAAAGGACAGAAAATGAACATGTGTACCTCTGATTTGGCCAGACACTGTGTTAAGACCTTTTCTACTTTTTCAGTTTATTATTTTAGTCTTTAAATGACCCTGTCCCAGTTACACAGATAAGGAAATAGAAGGTCACTGAACTCAAAGGCCAGGGTCACTCAGATGTAGAGCCCAGGGTTCTGCCCAGCTCTGCCCACCTCCACACTCATGCTCTTTCTGGTTGTAAACTTCTGCCCTACCTAGGTTCCCTGACTCTTTCTGGAGCTTCAGAGAAGCATGAGTCCTGTGCAGCACACCTAGGCTGGAGGGGACCTTCTTCAGACACATCTCTGTGCAGTGAGCTTCTCCAATGGATGTCCACTCTGGGTTCCCCAATCTTGTGAGCTGGTAAGATTTAATGTTGGCAAACTAGGAAAGTTTAAGGCTTACCTTTAACAATTCTTTAGCTATGAGCGACTCTCTAAAGGGATGAGTTGAGAATGACAGAAGCCCCAGTTTGGAATGATGTACGTACAGTTCACCAATCCCCTTGACCAGTCCTGGGTGCATAACCGATGCCCACCAAAGCTCCCTGGGATTCGCTGTAGTCCGGTGTTGGCTTCAGGCTCTGGGTACCACTGGGAAACCCTTAGCCCACAGTGGCTAAAGGCAATGTCTCTGTCATGTCCCATTGGGACCTTCCCTCCCTTGTCATGGTTTTCTGTCACTGCCACCCCTCCTCTCTCTCCCCTGCAGGTCAGAATCAGAATGCTCTCATTGACAGATCAAAGCTTTCCTACTATCTGCAAAAGCTTCTGTGCATCTGAGCGCAGTGGCATCAAGTTTAGAATTTAATGTCCTGGTTTCATTAACTATATTTCAATGACTCTAGGGACTGCCTTCCCTAATTATGCCTACTCAGCTCTGTGCCATTGCTGGAACTTCTCTTATGTATTTGCTGCAATATGAGTCTCTTTTTGTCTCCTTTCTCTTTGACGACCCCCCGCCCACTCCCGCCAATAAAAGAGAACAACTTTTAGGCTGAGGGCTTCCTGGAGAATCTATTCCATTGGACAGAAGGATTTGACAAGTCTGTGCTCACCATCAAACTTGACCTTCTGTTTCTATCCACTTAGGACCTGTATCCTGCCTGCCATCTGTTTTTCTACCATGATTTCATCTTTTATAAGTCACTTTACCTCTCTGGGTCCCACTTACTCATTTATTAAATGAAGGTCCCTTCTAGCCTGAGCATTCCAGGATTGCACTAATTTTTCTCTCTATTCCCAAGTTTATCACCCCTGGAATGCCTCTCTTTACTTGGAGCTCTGGTAACAGAGAACAGGCAGTGTTGACCCAGCCCACTCTTGGCTTCTCCTACTAGGACCCCAAAGACACTCTGGCACCTCCCGGGCTCTGGGGCCAAGATGACTTGACTCTTCTTGATGCAGGTGGAGGCTGGAGCTTTGTTTTAGGAAGTGGCTCAGAATGACTGAATCAGAGCTCAGGAAATTCCAGTACTGACCTCACAGTGACTGGTATCAGAGGAGCCCTAATGATACACGCTGCCTCAATGTCCTTATTCACATTCCTTTGCAAGTCCCTACTTGTAAAATGAGGTTACGATAATACCATGAAAACTTAAACTTACCTTCAATAACTTCTATCTTTTGCTGACAATCAATACTTTTCTTAAACAACTTTTCTTCAGTTCCAGCTGGTTTTGAGGAGTAGGGCTTTTCCCCCCACCCCCCCACAGAGTTTTAAGAAATGCTTCCTCAGCAAATTGAGAATAAGAAGGTATATAAAATGTTGTCTCTCACTATCTCCATGACTCGTTCCAAAGTGTTAGTTTAGAAACTTTTGTAATTCAGATGAAAGTTTCAGAAAAATGACAACATATAAAAAAGTCTGCAGGATCATTCCATAGTAGTCAAAACTGAAAACAGTCAGAACCAACATCTTTAAAGATGCCAGTAAAGTTGGTGATGGGTGTAGCTATGTCGTGGGTACCATGATCCATGGGAGAGACTCAGGAGTGTGTTCCTTCTCAGTTATGGACTATTAGAGACCACTCAGCCTTTACATGATAGGAGTGCTTGCAATGACAGAGCATAAATTTTTAAAGCAATCTTTTTTTTCCATTAATGTATTGGGTTAGCCAAAAGTTTCGTTCAGTTCTTTTTCCGTAAGATGGCTCTGGTAGCACTTAGTTGTCTTTAACTTCATTCGAAACAATTTTGTTAGATTGTGACAGCTGTCATATCAGCGTGCATTTAAAAAGAGGCTTATCAAAATCGGTGAATTTTTGTGTAGCCATTTTAATATTGAAGATGGAAGAAAAAAAGCAACATTTTTGGCCTGTTATGCTTTATTATTTCAAGAAAGGTAAAAATGCAAAAAAAGATTTGTGCAGTGTATGGAGAAGGTGCTGTGACTGAAGGTGTCAAAAGTGGTTTGCGAAGTTTTGTGCTGGAGATTTCTCGCTGGATGATGCTCCCGGTCGGGTAGACCAGTTGAAGTTGACAGCGATCAAATCAAGACATTAACTGAGAACGATCAATGTTATACCAGGCGGGAGATAGCCGACATACTCAAAATATCCAAATAAAGCACTGAAAATCATTAGCACCAGCTTGGTTATGTGAATCGCTTTGATGTTTGGGTTCCACATAAGTTAAGCGAAAAAAACCTTCTTGACCATATTTCCACATGCGATTCTCTACTTAAACGTAATGAAAACGTTCCATTTTAAAAACAAATTGTGACAGGCAATGAAAAGTGGATACTGTGCAACAATGTGGAACAAAAGAGATCGTGGGGCAAGCGAAATGAACCACCACCAACCACACCAAAGGCCGGTCTTCATCCAAAGAAGGTGATGTTGTGTATATGGTGGGATTGCAAGGGAGTCCTCTATTATGAGCTCCTTCCAGAAAACCAAACGATTAATTCCAGCAAGTACTGCTCCCAATTAGACCAACTGAAAGCAGCACTCGACGAAAAGCGTCCAGAATCAGTCAACAAAAAACACATAATCTTCTATCAGGATAACGCAAGACCCCATATTTCTTTGATGACCGGACAAAAACTGTTACAGCTTGGCTAGGAAGTTCTGATTCATCCCCTGTATTCACCAGACATTGCACCTTCGCATTTCCATTGATTTCGGTCTTTACAAAATTCTCTTAATGGAAAAAATTTCAATTCCCTGGAAGACTGTAAAAGGCACCTGGAACAGTTCTTTGCTCAGAAAGATAAAAAGTTTTGGGAAGATGGAATTATGAAGTTGCCTGAAAAATGGCAGAAGTTAGTGGAACAAAAGGGTGAATACGTTGTTCAATAAATTTCTTGGTGAAAATGAAAAATGTATCTTTTATTTTTACTTAAAAACCGAAGGCTATAACTGATTCACTTTGTTATAAAGCAGAAACTAACACACCACCGTAAAGCAATTATACTCCAATAAAAATGTTAAAAAAAAAAACCCAAAAAAACCGAAGGCACTTTTTGGCCAACCCACTATTTGTTAATGATTTCGTGTTGATTCTGTATTGATTTATTGATTATGAATTTCATTCATTCCTGTACTTATTCATTCAAACATCATCCCTGAATTCTACCTGCCATGTGTCAGACTCTGGATGGAGCTCTGGCATTAATTAGAGCACTGAACAAGGCAAGGAAGCTCTCTGACTTCACAGAGCTTGCATTTGAGAGGAGGGTTATAAACCGACTAGTAAATGAATTGAATAATAACAGATTTTGATAAATGCCACAAAACAATTAACATGGTATAACATTAATAGTCAAGCTAGAAATCACTGAAATCCTAATTTGCTTACCCCTTTGGTTTTCTGATTCTCTACTTTCTTTTCCATTGTTCCTTCAGACCAAGAGTTCCCTAACTCAAGTTCAAGTAACTAACGGTCAGAAAACAAGCAAGTAAATGCCTAAGGGAGCGGTTTTTGCGGTTGCAGATAAACAGGCCTCCTCACTAACCACTCCTATGTAGTACCTTTCTTGCATTTTGGGAATCTTCAAAGTAGGCCATTTTTAAAAAGTCACAGGATCCTCATTTAAAAAAAAAATTTTGATATATGTATAAAATTACGGTTCAAGACAGTTTAAAAAAAGGTTTATATTTGACATAGCTCCATTCAAATTCATGATGTTAATTTTCTGAAATAACATTGGCAAGAAAAGATGAGAAATAAAATCAACCAACACCTAAATTGTGGGCTTACAAAGAGCTTTATGATTTCACCATGGAAAAAAAAAACTTGTTCCACTGTTCCCCACCCTCTGTCCTTTGTTCTGGCCTGGTTTTCTGGAACTCCCAGTTCTGATCTGGGTTTTCCTACTGATTGGGGAACACCAGCAAAGCATTTACCTTCCGTGTCTGCTTATCTCGAATTTGTCTCATTTGTATACATGTTGCCTGGTTTAGATGAGTCCAACCTGTAACAATGCTCTCTCTATGGGTTTCTGTTATTGTTCTATATCTTAGAATATAAGTTAGAATTGCCTGTGTATTTTAGCACTATCTTCAATTTTTGTTTTTGCTTCAAAATAATTAAAAAATAATGAGATTTGTACAAATGAAATTTAACAATCACGCTTCTCACCATAAAGCCCTTGCCAAGGCAATAAATTATAACGAGTATTTAAAACAACCCGTCTGGTATTGAGGAAACCAAGCGGCTCTTTTCAAGTAGAAGAAAGACAGGAGAGGTTTTCTATATTAATGAGAACTCTACTTTAATTCTGTTGGGAGGGCTGCCGATGGCATACAAGGCTGTGTTTTATTGGGCTGAACATCTGTCACTGGCTTACAGAGCTGTTAATCATTCATTTCATATTCAGACTTATCAGTATTCATTAAAAACTCTCCATTTGAGCAAGTTTTTCCCAGAAGGAAAAAGTACCCTATTTCGGGGTCTTAGGTTTCTTTCTTTTCTTAAAAAAAAAGTTCAATTTTAAACACATTTTTCAGCCAGCAGCAAGCAGCAACTGGCAACAGGAGGTGGGAACTTGTCATACATGCAGATGACCAAGCAGCTTGTCCCTAGGGAAGGTTTAGTGTTGGTAGGAGCAGGATTCAAAATTAAAATTTAAAGTCACCAATTTCCATCTTGATTCCTCACCTCCAAGATAATTTCAAAGTCGGTGCAAATGGCATTCCATTAGCATCTCTCAAGAGTCTTGCATATTTTTCTTGGGAGGTTGTAGGAAGCCTGAGCCGAAGTCCCTGGATGGTTAGGGCAGCCCTCTCATGGCCTCACTTACTTGGGAATCCAGGCACACACACAGTGTCTGAAGGTCTAAACAGAAAATAGGATGTCCTGCTCCAGCAAAAATCGAATGATTTTCCATATTTGCAGCAGAAAACTAATCCAGCAGCGATTTCTTCCGCCAGACCCACTTTGCAGCTCTGGCGTGTATTGAAAATGCAAGAAATATGCACGGTGATCCATGGTTGCTTATTTCCCATTTATGAGACACGACTATTCCTAATGTTACCTGTATGGTCATTACCATACATCATCATACCCACAGTCTCTCAATGATTCAGAGAGGAATTAATGTACACTGCATTTTTTTCATTTAGGCAAGGATATTAGAATAAATCTATTAGGTTTAGTACAAAAGGAGCCCACAACCAAACAACCCATATCAAGAAAAACCAACCATTGGGTTTAGAGGAAACTATTTTCATTTAAATGGAATGAAAGACCAGGCCTTCTGTCTCTGAGGAATGAGGATATAAAGTATAAACTTCTGAAACCTCTAAATCCCAGCAGAAATGCAGTCTTGCAGGAGAATGTGGGCAGCAACCAGACGCCCTCGGAGGGAGAAGGTTTGGTCTCGGCTCTTGGGCGCTCTCCCTCAGCGCTCTTTCCTGCCTTTGAAGCCTCCATGGAGGTGAGCAGGAACCAGAATCAGTTTTATCCTGTACTGAAGGCAGATGCTTGGTCTCCTGTCACAGAACACCTGAGCGTTTATCTGTCCGAATACAGACTTTAGGCCAGCAGAATTTTTTCCAAGTGGGGGATGAGTGGCTGGGAGTCATATCCTGTCCCCCATCCCAGCCCAGCATCCGCAGGAGTCTCAACTCGTGGCCTGAACTTACTACCATAAGTGTCTTGTCAGGCTGTAGTTTAAAAAAATTTTTTTTTTTTAAATTTTGGCCGCACTGTGTGGCATGTGGGATCTTAGTTCCCCGACCAGGGATCGAACCCACGCCCCCTGCGTTTGAGGTGCAGAGTCTTAACCAGCTGGACCACCGGGGAAGTCCCCCAGGCTGTATTTTGAAGAGATTGGCCCTCATCTAGTTTTAGTTGCAGCCTAAAGCTGATGTGGCCAGAAAGCAAAAAGAAAATACAGTGAGGAAAAAAAGACAAGAATTTTGCTTGTCCCAGACTGCGTCTGTGCTGTGTATTACTTCGTCTGGACTCAGTCTTTGGGAGCCTAAACACATGGTTATAACTGCTGTAAGGTGTGGGGATCTCACAGCCCAGCAAATTCCCAAGTTCAAAACCACATGGAAAGGGCAAGAGGCAAGGATGTATTGCCTATCCACAGAAAAGTATTGCTGGGAGCATTTTTTTCCCGTTTTTAAACTCTTATTTTGAAATAATTTCAGGGTTTAAAAAATACAAAAAAGTACTGTATATCCTTCACCCAGAGTCCCCAAATTTAACATCTGACATGGTCACAGCTATGGAAGTATTTTAGTACAACGATCAAAATCAGGAGATTAAGCTTGATACAGTACTAAGATCTAATATTTAGACATTCAAACTTTGCCACTTGGCCCATTAATGTTCTTTTTCTGGTCCAAGATCCAATCAAGGATCTCACCTGGAATTTAATTTTCCTGTCCCCTTAGTTTCCTTTTATCTGCAATGTTTCCTCCATCTTTCTTTATCTTTCATGACCTTGACGCTTCTGGAGAGTACAGGCCAATTATTTTGTGGAATATCCCTCAGTTTGGGTTTGCCTGATGGATCCTTGTGATGAGATTCAGGTTGTGTATCTTTGGCACATGTATCAGAAATGTCCCATTATTGGTGAGGTGCACTTTGGTTGAGGTGGTGTCTCCTGGGCTCCTCCTTTATACAGTTTTCTTTTTTTATTGAGGCATAGCTGATGTACAATATTATATAAGTTTCAGGTATACAACATAGTGATTCACAATTTTAAAGGTTATATTCCATTTATAGTTATTATAAAATATTGGCTATATTCCCTGTTGTACAAGGTATCCTTGTAGCTTATTTACTTTATACTTAGTAGTTTGTAACTCTTAATCTCCTACCTCTGTCGTGCCCCTCCCTGCTTCCCTCTCCCCGCTGGTAACCACTAGTTTGTTCTCTATATCTGGGAGTCTGTGTCTTTCTTGTTATACTCACTAGTTTGCTTTATTTGTTAGATTCCACATATAAGTGATATCATACAGTATTTGCCTTTGTCTGACTTATTTCACTTAGACCCTCTAGGTCCATCCATGTGGTTGCAAATGGCAAAATTTCATTCTTTTTATCTAGTTATTTTTTTCCCTTTGTAAACACTAAGTCTCTTATGAAGAGATACTTTGAGACTAAATATCCTGTTTCTCGTCATACATTCACTTATTCCTTTTAGCATCCTTTGATGATTCTTACCTGAAGCAATTATTACTGTGGTGTTTTTCCAAATGGTGGGTTTCTATCATTCCTTCTATGTTTTTTAGTTGAAATTGTACAGTAAGGAAGAGCTTCCTTTTCTCTCATTTATTTATTTTAAAATTGTTCATATCAGTAAGGGCTCATGGATTCTTATTTTTTTTCTATGAGTTATCAATCCATTACTACCATCATTTATTTTCTTGTTCAAATTATCCCTGGGTTTGGCCATTAGGAGCCCCTTCAAAGAGGTTCCTGTGTCCCTTGTGACATGCCCCTATCATTCCTCGGGCACTTTTTTTTTTTTTTTTTTTAATTTTTATTTATTTATTTATGGCTGTGTTGGGTCTTCGTTTCTGTGCGAGGGCTTTCTCTAGTTGTGGCAAGTGGGGGCCACTCTTCATCGCGGTGCACGGGCCTCTCACTATCGCGGCCTCTCTTGTTGCGGAGCACAGGCTCCAGACACGCAAGCTCAGTAATTGTGGCTCACGGGCCCAGCCGCTCTGCGGCATGTGGGATCTTCCCAGACCAGGGCTCGAACCCGTGTCCCCCGCATTGGCAGGCAGATTCTCAACCACTGCGCCACCAGGGAAGCCCCCTCGGGCACTTTCTTTGTTACTTTCTGACGTATCAAGATGTTCCAAGCTCATCTGGTTCTTTCCCTGCTCCAGCCCTGGAATCAGCTATTTCTTCCAGAAAGACTGTTCCTTTTCTTGGAGAATGGTGTTTAGAGTCTAAGATCTTGGAGATGGTTGTTCTCATTGCCGTTGAAGTGTCATTACTTCTAGGCCTCTCAGTGGGCAGAGCTAAGAAATATATATTATAGACACATTTGTTTCTGTTAATATCTGTACATCTATTAAAAACCGTAAGTGCGTACTATCTCCAATTGCAATCCGAACCCATAGGGCTCCTTCTTTTTTTTTTTTTTAAGAAATTTATTTATTTATTTATTTTTGGCTGCATTGGATCTTTGTTGCTACACATGGGCTTTCTCTAGTTGCGGCTAGTGGGGGCTACTCTTTGTTGTGGTGCGCAGGCTTCTCATTGCAGTGGCTTCTCTCGTTGCAGAGCATGGGCTCTAGGGCACTTGGGCTTCAGTAGTTGTGGCCCACGGGCTTAGTTGCTCCGTGGCATGTGGGATCTTCCTGGACCAGGGCTTGAACCCGTGTCTCCTGCATTGGCAGGCGGATTCTCAACCACTGCGCCACCAGGGAAGCCCCATAGGGCTCCTTCTTACCTTCCTCCTTTCTCATTTGTAACTCCTTTCTCTGACAATGAGAACTCTAGTCCTCGTATATTTACCTACCTGTTCAATCCTAGAATATACATAAACTAGTTTAACATCTTACCTTAAGTGCCTGGACTTAGTTACACAAGTGAGAAATTACATGTGAATTTTAAAATGTCATTTAAAAAATCCTCACTTTTCCTTCTCATAACATCACCCTTAGTAACTTTCTATAGTAGTGCAAATTTTACCTTTTATTCTTCCAGAGACATCACAAGGCTGTCTTATTTCTTACTTAGGATTCCACATTTATTAGAGGCTTTCTTTTCAAGTAACTTTTACAGGAGGAGCGTTGGGAATGGAATAAAAAATATTTTATCTTTTCTTTCTCTGATTTTACTTAGAGTATTTCAAACAGAACAAAAGAGGATTGTTAGCCAATCCATCTGTTTTCTTTCAATACAGTCACCTTGTCTTTTCATCTAGTTTAATTTTCATATTAATAGAATAGGGAACCATCAGAGCTCTCAACATGCAAAGCACTGACTTCTGCCCAATTTCTGAAAAAGTTAGGATGATGAAGAATGCGAAGGGTTTCTGGAGACCTGGAGATTTATTGAGATTATCCTGAGCAAGGATGCCATCCCCTTGTTAAAGAAAGACAGAATTGACAAATGCAGCATTCTCAGTATTTCTCTGTACTCTAATACCCTAAAATCGTTGGCCTGGCCCTTTAAGACAAGCTATAGAACAACATTGCTGCCACAGCAGTCATCACTGCAGAGGAGCTGAGATGCATGGAAATATTGTAAACGTAGTTTTTGCCATGAGAACATGGCCCACAGACCTCTACTCTGTGCCTCTACTTCATTTGCGCATAGGATGCCAACAATAGATCAAAGTCGAGGCAGTTAACCCCTCACTTGCTTGCCGCCCAAATTCACCAAAATCCTACATTTGTTCAGTGCAAAGCTGATCATTTTCTTCAGGACCAGCTCTGGCTAAAATAGGAGACAGCAAGAAAAAATTTTATAGAATATATGAGCCCAAGCCCTCATCTGTCCAAGATATTTGTACTATATTTCTAACAGTTAGCTCAAGTAAGTGAAAGTAATCAACCTTAATAGGTTAAAATCCCTACCAAAACAAAGACTGTTTCAAAAACAATTTAGCTGCATAACTGTTACAAGGTTGTACCGTAAAAAATTCACAATAAGTTTTAAAATAAAGGAGTGGGAAAAGATATACTAGGAAAGCATAATAAAAATAGAGCAGGGTGGGGACTTCCCTGGTGGTGCAGTGGATAAGACTCTGCGCTACCAGTGCAGGGGGCCCGGGTTCAATCCCTGGTCAGGGAATTAGATTCCACATACATGCCAAAACTAAGAGTGCATATGCCAGAACTAAGGAGCCGGCCTGCCGCAGCTAACACCCAGTGCAACCAAATAAATAAATAAATACTGAAAAAACAACAACAACAAAAAACAGCAGGGTGGCAAGAATATCACACAAAGTAAAATTAAGAACAAAAGGATCTAAATGGGGCAAGATGATATTAAAAATGATAAAAAATACAGTAGACAAAACCTATAGTTATAAAACCTCATGCACTGATTAACATAGCTAAGATGTACATAAGGCAATAAAACTATTGGGAGGCTGATAATAATTTAATAGATCACAATATTAGTGGTAGATTTTAATATTACTTTTAATATTTTAAATTATTTTTTAAAAAGTAATATTTAAATTACTTTTAATACTAATACTTTTAGTATTAAAACAGATTGAGTAGTTTAAAGAAATTTATTTATTTATTTATTTTTGGCTGCATTGGATCTTCACTGCTGCGCGCGGGCTTTCTCTAGTTGCCGTGAGCGGGAGCTAGTCTTCGTTGCAGTGCACGGGCTTCTCATTGTGGTGGCTTCTCTTGTTGCGGAGCATGGGCTCTAGTAGCACGGGCTTCAGTAGTTGTGGCACACGGGCTTCAGTAGTTGTGGCTCACGCACTCTAGAGCACAGACTCAGTAGTTGTGGCGCACGGGCTTAGTCACTCCACGGCATGTGGGATCTTCCCAGACCAGGGCTCGAACCTGTGTCCCCTGCATTGGCAGGCGATTCTTAACCACTGCACTACCAGGGAAGTCCCCATAGAGGAATTTCTAAGAATAACGTGTCTGTCCTCTCTCTGTATCTTTCTCCCCTCGGAATGTCTGTTGAGTTTTTGAGAAAAGTCTGAGATTTCTTGGCTCTGCCCTTTCTGGTTTACATGTGCTTACTTGCGAGAGAGGCTCCTTTCTGGAATGCTTTCTTTCCATGTGGTATTGTATTTATCAGGGCAGCTGTGCCTCTGTGGAGGAGGTTTGCTGTTACCTGCCTTGACCCGGATGAGTTTATTTCCCAGGTGAAGAATTAGGAAGCCACCTGAATCCACAACGTCTACGCCACCTTGTCCAATTAGTCTTGCCAATTAAGCTGGTGTTTTGATCTGCTTCAGTCTGATTCTTGTGTTCAGAAAAGGTTCCAGACTCAAGGTGGGGAACAGATAGGGTGTTATTCACTGGTACCCTAAGACCCCCACTAATGCTAATAAAAATTCTCGGTATACTAGGAACCAAAGGAAGCTTCCTTACATAGCAGAAACCAATAGCAACTATCGTATTAAGTGGTGGATTAACAAAGGAATTCCTATAAAAGTCAGGAACAAGGCAAGAATGCCCCCCAATTATTGCCAGCATCCAACCTTGTTAGGAAGACTATAGTCAATGGGATGACACAAACATGATTATTTTCTAATGATATATTTTCATACATAGAAAATCTTAGAAAATCAGCTGAAAAAATATTGAAACCAATAAGTATGATCAATAAAATGTAGAGAAAGTTATGTACAAAAGCCAATTGCTTTTCATCGTATAGCAATTATCTGTTAGAAAATGTAATGGAAAAAAGATCCGTTCACACTAGGGATAAAACTATAAAATACCCAGAACATGCTTAAAAAGAAACGTGAAAAATCTCTTTGAAGAAATCTACAAAACTTCTCTGGTGGAAATAAAAGGAAGAAATGTCCTAAATCAATGGAGAGAGAACTAGCAGAGGTCAATGATAGCCTTATTCTAGTAGGACAATGTTTACTGTATTTCTCATTAGTTAAACAGAAAGGCAAATAAAAGCACTATAGGGTTCTTAAGGAAGTGACCAGAAAATATCATTAACATGGCATCAAAGTTCCATATTAAACAAGTTTCTGAGTTATTCAATACTATTCAACATTTTTTATAGTTTTGGGGATTTGGATGAGGCCTGTGTCACACATGGTCCCTGACAACATTGTCAGTCTCCGGTGATCCTTCCTCAACCCTAAGTGGCAGGACAGACTCATCGTCACTGAGAGCCTGGCACAAAGCAGGAATCATCTACTGCACGGATCTTCTTCTGCTGGAAAATGGCCATGTAGAATTACGTGTGCAGCAAAAAGGGAGTTAACTAGGTTCAGCAAGCAGCATTTTCTCCCAAAGCTGAAGATTGGTTCCTCCCATGGAGTCAGAAAGCTGATTAAGCATCTCTCCTTTGAGATGCATCACCTTGTGTGAATCACCAACAGCTTTGAACAGCCCTGAACTGCTCTATAGAGCCTGTGCCAGTTTGATTTGAGACTCCAGAAAGATTCCAATAATACATTTACTCCTCATTTTGTGGGTCTTTGAGCTCTCAGACCATAATCTCTACTTACTAGATTATCTATTTTTGGTGATGAATGTTTTTTTCCCATCAGCAGTGAATGTGGGACTTCCCTGGTGGTGCAGTGGTTAAGAATCCGCCTGCCAATGTAGGGGACATGGGTTCGAGTCCTGGTCCGGGAAGATCCCACGTGCCGCGAAGCAACAAAGCCCGTGCGCCACAACTACTGAGTCTGTGCTCTAGAGCCTGTGAGCTACAACTACTGAAGCCCATGTGCCACAACTACTGAAGCCCACGCGCCTAGAGCCCATACTCCTCAACAAGAGAAGCCACTGCAATAAGAAGCCCGCGCACCGCAACGAAGCGTAGCCCCTGCTCACGGTAACTAGAGAAAGCCCGCGCACAGTAACGAAGACCCAACGCAGCCATAAATAAATAAATTTAAAAAAAAAAAAGTGAATGTACCAAGACCTACACTTCAAGCAAGCAGATTCCATGATATGTGAAGGTTCTGTGGAAACCAAAATATATGATTAATCAGAGGTTCCAAACACATTCCACTGGAGTCATTGTGACTCTGCTCTTCGTCTCACTCTCCACTGCAAATCTCTAAGTCTATCCGGTAAGCCTTACCTTCAAGATCTATTCCGAGTTCCACTGCTTCTTCACTACTTCTGTCGCAGCCCAAACCACCATTATTTTTGCTTAGGTGACCACAGGAGTCTTCAGCTGATCTCCCTGCTTCCACCAGTGCCCCCCTTTTTTAAAAAAATGAAAGTCATAGCATGTTACTTCTTTGCTTTAAACCCTTCAGTGGCTTTTTCCTTTGCTCAGAGCAAAAGCCAAAACCCATATAATGGTCCATAAATAGAATGACCATATGATTTATCCTATAAACAGGGACATCTTTAGAATGAAAGGGGGAGGTATGACAGATTATCCCAGAACAATAGGCAGAGACAGGGCTATCTCAGGCAAATGAGATGTATGGTCACCCTGTCTATAAAGCCTTGTATGATCTGTCCACCCCCTGCATCCTATCAGCCCTCATCACCCACCAGTATCACCCTCTTTCTCTGCTCTGCCCAAAGAGGCCTCCTTGCTGTTCTTTGAACATGCTAAGTGTGCTCCCACCTCAGGACCTTTTGCACTTGCTCTTCCCTCTAAATGAAATGTTCTTCTCCCAGATAAGTGCATGTCTTATCCTTTCCTCTCTCGTGGACTCAGCTCAAATATCCCCTTATTAGGGAGACCCTCTTTGACCATCCCGTAAATTACAGCACTCTCAGCCCCTCTCCCACTTCCCCAGTGCTCCTTATCCCCCTCACCCTGCTGACTTTTTCTTCTACTTTCCTTATCACCATCTGTCATGTTAGATATTTATCTTTTATTGTTTATGGTGTGTTTTCTCCCGCAAGAATGTAAGCTCTGTGAGAACGGGGACTTTAATTTGCTCATGATTATATCTCCAGCCTCCAGAACTCTGCCCAGCATGTAGGGAGTACTGTGAATATCTATTGAAGGAATGAGTGAGTGGCTGAAGTGAAGAGACATGTGGAAATCATGGTGTTCCCTGGGGAATAGCGCGAAGTATTTATGTTTAATCCCATCATGTGAAGTAGGAATAATTTGTCAGCAGAAAATATGGCCGTATGATCTTCGTAACATAAAATCATAACCACAAAAGTCCACAAGCAACATCAACAAAAATGAAACCCAGCAAACTATTGAACTACGAAAGATGGTCTATTTCCAGGTTTTTACGTTCATATTTGCTTGCATCTTGTTAATTGATTTTGTCCTTTTACTCCTGCAAGTGCTGAAGTTCTTATAAGAGATACGTTGGAGAAAAACATATGATTTTGCACATTTTCTCCTTTAGCTTGACTGTTTCTAAGGAAAGAAAGCCACTGGTCACAGATGGTCATGGAACACCCTGGAGTGTTCTGCTGACTTGGGGCTTAGGAACTGGTGTAATAAATCACAATGAGTTCAACATAAATCGCCCTTGGAGAGCTTCCACATCCTTGCTAATACTGAGATCTGTATAAAATATCAGTCAATTTAATAAAGGAAAATTGGGATCTCATCTGTTATAATTTTGTTATAATTATCATTTTAATTAAATTACTAACTAGGGAGATTGAATATTTTTTCCATACATGTTTAATATTTATGTTTTTTCTTCTGTGGATTTC
Organism: Balaenoptera acutorostrata; assembly: GCF_949987535.1. Taxonomy (NCBI): domain Eukaryota; kingdom Metazoa; phylum Chordata; class Mammalia; order Artiodactyla; family Balaenopteridae; genus Balaenoptera; species Balaenoptera acutorostrata. The sequence goes on along the minus strand of NC_080084.1, from coordinate 16,951,890 downwards.
TATTAATCTCTTATGTCGATTTAGTTATTGTGATAGTCTTTTTATTCTTGAATTGTTCGAGCTCTCTCTGTATGTAAGACCTCTTATGTTGTCAGTGGTCATTTGCCTTGCACTTTTGTTTCTGGTTGCTTTTTGCTACATAGAAGATGGGTACATAAGTAATTTCCTGTATAATATTTTGCCTTTGGTTTTATATTTATAAAGCTTTCTACACCTATGTGTATGTGGAGGGTCAGGGGAAAGGAGTTGTATGTGCGTTAGTGTGTGTATGTGTATCTTTGTTCCTCTTGTTGTCATCAAGTGAGGCAAAAGTCCTGTGGGTAACAGTTTATTACACACACACCACCCTGTGTCTGTCAGTCAGTCAGTCAGGGAGTAAATCACACTGGCTTTCTTTGTGTATGTCAGATTGGTGTGAAACGCATGCTGTGGACCAGCAGGTGTCCTGCTGTGGCAGCCCTAGTCTTCTGTGCTGGGAGACAGTCTCAGAAACAGGAATGATGGGGTTCATCATTGTATGCTTTTCTGCCTTTCTTGTCCTTTCCCCTTATCCTTCCATTTTTCCATTCCAATTTCCTCTCCTTTGTAAGTTGCTGAACAAGTTTATAAGAACGAGGATTGATTTGTCTTAAGAAAAGGCAACTACAAATTACTCTGGAAGTTTCCCAAAGGCAGGACTATATTTTATTCATTTTTGAATCCTCAAAACCCAGAACACAATACATACACTCTGTATTTGAATTAGGTGGCATAATTTCAAACTTGAAGCAAATGAGGAATTTCTTTGAACATAGTAACAAGTATACACATGAAGTCATTGACCCAATTTTAATCAAAGTTGAGAGCGTTGAGTCAGACACAAAACAAAAGTAGAAAATAAACGGTAGAACAGTAACAGAGGGAAGTTTTGGAGTCTCTTTCTCTAAAATAAATAAAAGAAAATGGCTCTGTTGGAGAGCTTCTGCTTTTCTTATTGGTCTTTAGATGGGGCCTAGACCAGCTCCTTCTATAGGGTTCTCCTGGATTTCTGATGCTGTCAAATTTGGCCGGAAAAACTGAGTGAGGCAAGATGCATTACTAGTGGGCATTCAGTCTTTGCAGCGTCCTGTCCTTTTTCTGTCGGAGCATGTGGCCTCCATCTGGGAGCCTGGCCCTGCTGCTGTCCTTCCCCTGGCAATGACCTTGACATAGACAGCAGAGATGGAAGGTTCTAGTACTTATATCAAATCCATTTTTGCTGATGACCCTGCCTTCCTTTGTCCCAAGTCTGGTGACTGACATTTGCCCTGTTTTCTTTTCCTCTGCATCACTATCATGTAAATCCAGGGGTTCTGCAATCTCTTTAAAATCTGGACTCTGATTGGATTGAACTCCACAGGAGTCTTGAACTCCATCTTCTTCTCCATTCAAGGTTTGGGTCTATGCTTCCTGCTGCACTGCTTATCTAATGACTGTCTGCGGGGAGTCAGGACCCCCCCACCCCCGCCCCCAGCGTGTCTGGGGAAAGGATCCCATGCCTCATGTCAATCACAGGCAGCCTCAACACCAAGCACGCTGCTTGCTATGTTCTCTCTACCACACCAAGCTGTTTCCCCACACCTGCAGCAATTTCCCCTCCATCCCTCAGGGACCAGGTCCAGGCTGGTTGTGGCCCCTTCCAAACTGCTCCATGTGACCATGGCTAAGTGGATTGACTCAGCTATGTTCCAGGGTGCTGCAATGGTAAACAAACTAAAGGAGCATGACATCAGCAAACTCAAACTCCTGACTGAGAGGTTTCACAGTCGATAATGAGCAAGATGGTTGCCTTTGACTTTTACACTGAGCTCTTACCATTTGCCACCATCTTAAATACCACTCCTATCTTCTCCATTTCTGCATCAAAATCTGTTCCTCTTTCACTGCAGGTCTTCTAAGGAACAGCTCAGCAGAGTGGAAGGATAAGCAATTTAGAATGTGTAAAGGACACCAATTTCCTGGAGAGGCAGGGGGAGATAGATCATACAGGCTGGCTTCTGCAGCTGTGGAATCTCAACGTAGGATTTATCTCCTAGGCTGGATGAAGCCGGCTCTGTTTACCTGTGTATCTGCCCCTTCAGCACTTGGAAACAACTCACTTCAGTTATTGTAACAAGAAAAGGAACTTATTGGTAGAATATGGGGTAGCTCACAGAGTTAACAGCGAGGATGGAGAATCCGGCAAGCACCAAGGGAAGTTGGGTGGTTAGCACAGGCTAGAACACAACACAACAGGTACAGACTGGTGAGGGTGCTTCTTCCAGCACTACTGCTTGCATGGGTGCCCCTGGACCCTGAATGGTACCACCGGGATGAATTCTAAATTGTCGCTGCCCCTAGGAGTCATTGCTCTAGACTCAAATTATTAGGCAAGAGTCAATCATGGCTGTATTTTGGTTGTAACCTCATATCCTTGCTGCTTTCCATGAAGGCTCACACAAAGGCAGAACTTGAGAAGGGGGTTCAGATGCTGGATGGTCAAAAATATGGCAAATCCTTATTTCTCTTTTGACAACTTCCTTGAGAATACAAATCATATATCAATAGAGGTTCCCAAGAGCGTTGCTGATATTCATCCAGTTGGAAGACTAGCTCCCAATGGCCAAGAGGCAGGAAGTTGAAATGGAACGACCTGGAATCTGCCTCACACACACTCTTGGGCTTAGTGTCTGTCCTCCCCTGGATGGTTGACCCCATGAGGTCAGGGTCCCTGACTGTCTCGGTGGCATTACATCCCCAGTGCCTCTCAGAGGGTATTATAGGTTGAATTGTGTCCCTCTCAAATTCATATGTTGAAGTCCTAACCCATGTGAGTGTCACCTTATTTGGAAATAAGGTCATTGCAGCTGAATTAGTTAAGATGAGGTCATAGTGGAGTAGAGTGGGCCCCCTAATCTGTCTTGTGTCCTTATAAAAAGGGGAAATTTGGACACAGATCCATATACAGGGAGAAACGCCTTGTGAAGAGTGGAGTTATGCCACCACAGCTAAGGAGTTACCAGAACCTCGGAGAGAGGCTGGAAACAGATCCTTCCCTAGCGCCTTCAGAGGGAGCGTGGCCCTGCCTTGACCTCAGACTTGCAGCCTTCAGAACTATGAGACAATAAATTTCTGTTGTCTAAACCACATAGTTTGTGGTACTTTGATATGGCAACTCTAGGAAACTAACGTGAAGGGCCTAGCATAGAAAATGACAAACATTTGTTTGAAAGAAAGTATAAAGAATTGTCCTGTCCCTTACTAGCTGTGAGATTTTGATGAATGAATATTATTCCATGATACGAGATGGAAGAAATGTCTCACTCATTTTATTTCTTTAAATCAAATGTATTCTGCTCCCCATCCCACTGGGTTGGTAGTAAGTTTAATGTTACGATGGGTTCCCTTCTGCCCCATATCCCAGGCCATTGGGAAGGTTCTTGATGTCTTATATCATCCAATACCTTTGGAGAGGACTTTTGTTCCTTGAGCACATGAAGAACCCAGTTTGCACCCGCTGGGCTTCTCACTGAGGCTGGTACCCTGGCCTCCCCAAGAACACCTAAGAAGCAAGCTCCTATGAGTCTTGCCCTCCCTCCATGGTGTAGCAAGTTTCAGCTGATTCTCACAACTCTTGAGACCAGGTGTTCATCTCTCCTCGATGCCTCTCCCCCCAGATCGTCTTCCATTTTCAAGCTTGAGGAATAAAATCTCTCTCCTTAACTCTCACAGCTTCTTCCCTTCTCTTTCCAAGGCACTCACCTTTCTCCTCACCCCGTGCCCTCCAGAGACATCTCACTAGCTTTGGCTTTCTGAAATCCAAACCAGCAAGTTATGCTTGACCTTGGCAACACAAGCCCTTCTTGAGGCTAGTGAATGCAATGATTGGACTACCATCTTCATTGGGAACAGCAAAGTTCACTGTGAATGAAACACAAATTAATATATGTAGTAGATTGTGTTATTGTTCACAATGATTTACTCTCTCTTTCTACAAAAGGGTTAGACACCCCACCCACTGCTATGTGACTTGCCATGCTCCCTTGTGAAAAATATGTATTCCCTGCCCCCAGTGATTTCAGGCTTAGCTTTGGCCAATGGGAGATGAGCAGACAGGACATGATGATGTCTGAGCACTGTTTCCACTAGCCCCCTTACTTCTTCCCTTTGCTATGAAAATAGTATATTCCATACACAGGCGTATCTCAGAGATATCACAGATTTAGTTCCAGACCACTGCAATAAAGTGAATATTGCAATAAAGCGAGTCACACGAATTTTGGGGTTTCCCAGTGCATATAAAAGTTATGTTTACATTATACTGTAATCTATTAGTGTGCAATAGCATTATGTCTAAAAAATATATATACCTTAATTAAAAATACCTTCTGATAAAAAATGCTAACCATCATCTGAAACTTCAATGAATCTTTTTGCTGGTGGAGGGTTTGAAATATTGCAAGAATTACCAAAATGTGACACAGAGACACAAAGTAAGCAAATGCTGTTGGAAAATGGCACCAATAGACATCCTAGACACAGGGTTGCCGCAATTCTTCAATTTGTAAAAAATGCAGTATCTATGAAGTGCAATAAAGCAAGAATGATAAAACAAGGAATGCCCTAGAACTTTCAGCCTTGATTCTTGTGGAACAGACCCACAGCCAACTTGCAGTTTGTGCAGAGCCATAGTCTGGTGCTAACCCACAGGCAATGTGTAACACGAATGAGAAATAAATCTTTGTTATTGTAGTCTACCAAGATTTGGGGCCTAGGGTTGTTTGTAATCACAGGATTATCTAGCAAAATCTTACTAGTAAAATATCTAAATAATTATTCTTCCACATTGGGAAAGATTACTTCCCTTCTCTGAGCCTCAGTCTCATTACGTAGAGTTGATTGGCTGGACCAGGTGATATCTTCGATTCTTTCCAGTTCTAATCTTCTAGGATTCTAAATCAATATGAGGGCTTCCCCGGTGGTGCAGTGGTTAAGAATCTGCCTGTCAATGCATGGGACACGGGTTCAAGCCCTGGTCCGGGAAGATCCCACGTGCCTTGGAACAACTAAGCCCGTGCGCCACAACTACTGAGCCTGCCCCCTAGAGCCCGTGAGCCACAACTACTGAGCCCACGTGCTGCAGCTACTGAAGCCTGCGAGCCTAGAGTCCATGCTCTGCAACAAGAGAAGCCACTGCAATGAGAAGCCTGTGCACCGCAACAAAGAGTAGCCCCCGCATGCCGCAACTAGAGAAAGCCCGCATGCAGCAATGAAGACCCAATGCAGCCAAAAATAAATAAATTAAATAAATAAATAAATAAGACCAACTTCCTTCTGCATCCTGGGTCCACAGGGCTCATCCCTGAGGCATCTGCTAACCTCTTGCCCTCTCCTCCCCACTACAACCTTCATTCTAACCCAGAGGTATATGACCAAGCAGGTAGCCAGCATTGTAGCGTAGAAAGAACTAAGGCTTTGGAAACACGCAGACTCGGTTCTAATCCCAGTAACTAATTACTATCTGTTTGACTGTAAGCAAGAGTTAAGTTTACCTAACCTCTCTGAGCTTTCATTTTCCCATCTGTAAAATGGGAATAATGAGAGGATTGTGATGATGAAATAAGATAATATGTGTAAAGTTTCTAATACAGAACTTGTCACATATTAGGTATGCAATAAATGTTAATTCCCTTCTTCCTTTAAGGGTTTTCTTCACCTGAGAGGATTTGCAACACGTCCTAAGATAAAAGGAAGAAATTCTGAAAATTCATTTCAGATATCAGCTGTAGGTAGAGGAGGTGATGTTAGGAATTCTTTTTTTTTTTTTTTTTTTTTTAATTTTATAGCTACTTTATTTATTTATTTTTTTTGGCTGTGTTGGGTCTTCGGTTCGTGCGAGGGCTTTCTCTGGTTACGGCAAGTGGGGGCCACTCTTCATCGCGGTGCGCGGGCCTCTCACTATCGTGGCCTCTCTTGTTGCGGGGCACAGGCTCCAGACGCGCAGGCTCAGTAGTTGTGGCTCACGGGCCTAGTTGTTCCATAGCATGTGGGATCTTCCCAGACCAGGGCTCGAACCCGTGTCCCCTGCATTAGCAGGCAGATTCTTAACCACTGCGCCACCAGGGAAGCCCTAGGAATTCTTGAATCCCATACATTAAACACATGGAGGGATGTGGCCTCTATCTCTTCCACTTACTTTCCATGGTCAAGCTTGTTGTGTCTAGGTTGAGGGTGTATAATCCTCTCACAGGGATAAGCAGTGAATAGTTGGAACAATGGTACACCTACCACAAGGGGCCACACCCCTTTCTTAAAGAAGCCTAGGGAACAAAGTAAGTCAAGAAATAGGGGGTGGTGAGCTAGATTAAATGCTGTTGAGAGGCTGAGTAAGATGAGGTCAGAGAAGTGACCATTGGGTTTGGAAATACAGAGGCCTTTTGGAAATAAGTCATTGTTCTAGGCTGACATATTAAGTACCTATTAATGTGTACTTTCTGTTCTAGAAGCACGTGGTGGCAATACTCTTGTCAGCTTGCCCCCTGAAGAACAATCTCGCTACATCTATGCTCTGAAAGTGGAGCTGATTAAAGATCGGTGATGTGCTGGAGCAGCTTGCAGGTCCAATAACCAAAGGTATTTGACCACAGAAGTAGAAAATGTTAATAAAACAAGGGGGCCATTAGACTGAGATGGTTCTAATACTTTAGCAGTCTGCATGAACAAACAAAAACCTGACGCTGTAGATGCCTCAGGTTATCCAATCACAAACGGCCACCTCGGCTTTTCCACGTAAGACAAAGGCTTAAGCCACAGCCAGTCAATTAATTTCCTGCCTTTGCTTGTGCCTTTTCCCTGTAAAAGTCTTGCCCCTGGCTGCTCTTGGTGGAGTGCTCCTAACCACTTATGGTTTGGCCGTGTCGATTCCAACCGACGTTTGCTCAAAAAACTCTTAAAATTTCTAATATGCCTGTTTACTTTTGAACAAAGGTAACCTGAATTTTGATTTGCCCATAGTTATATGCATTCTTGGAGAGGAATCATTGGCTAAACAAATAGCAACTAGTAACCTTCTGACCAAATTAGTTTAAGGGTATTTTTCTGAAGACAAAAGAAAGCATTGACCAATAAGTTTGAGTTGCACGGAAGATTCTCTGCACTCAGAGAATTAGTCAGATTTTCCTGGACCATCCCTCACACTTCCCCCAGACTTAACTCTTTGCTTGTTTGCGGGGAGTCTGTGCAGGAGTTTATGGAGTTGGGGGCGGGGGTTGTGTTGGTGAAGAAATGGTAACGGGTGTGGAACTGAAGTGCTGACTCCAGGTATTTTTTTCCCCTCAACTTGCTTGCGGTTGAGGATGACCCTCAGTGTCATTTTGATATTTGGCAAGGTACCTGAAAAACCTGAAATTTCTCCATGTGATCTATATCTACTTTGACATTTTAAAAGAATGGCTCTTTTAAAATGTAAATTCTAACCTTTGAATTTTTTTTTTTTTTGGAGTTTAGAATATTAAGGTTGGTAAGGAGAGCTCCAAGTTTTGAGACTTAATCATTAAAAAAAAAAAAAAAAAAAAAGTGAGAATCTCTATAACCCTGACAAATTTAGCTGCCCTCTGCTTATATCTGGAGATGAGAGAGCTCATTGTCTCACTACCCAAGGGACAAAACCAATTTTCAACTAATGGAATTCTAATTTTCAGGAAGTCCTTTCTGATGCTTAATTAAAACTTGCCTCCTTAAAACTTCCTATCAAGTAATTTATGCTGGGAATAATGTAAGTGTGCATATTAGTCAGGCTTTTCTAGAAACAGAAAAAATAGGATATATAGAGACATAAATGTAAGGGAAGGTTTATTATACGAACTAGCTCATGCAGTTTTGGAGGCTGAGATGCCCCCTTCCGTCTACCTTCTGCAAGCTGGAGAACCAGGAAAGCCAGTGGTACAATTCAGTCCATGTCCAAAGGCCTGGGAACCAGGGATCTGCTGGTATAAGTCCCAGAGTCCAAAGGCCCGAGACCCGGGAGCTCTGATGTCCGAGGATAGGAGAGGATGAACATCCGTGCTCAAGAAGAGAGAGAAAATTCTCCCTTCCTCCACCTTTTTGTTCTATTGGGGTGCTCAAGGAATTGGATGATGCCAGCCCACATTGGTGAGGGTGGATCTTCTATACTCAGTCTACTGAGTCAAATGATTCTCTTCCAGAAACATCCTCACAGACAAACCCAGAAATAATGTTTTACCAGCTATCTGGACATCCCTTAGCCCAGTCAAGCTGACACATAAAATTAACCATCACAACATGGTATAATAATAAATACATTTGGTTTTTGTCCCTGGTGCCCTGGCACAGAGCTCCTAAAACCCCTGGAATTTCTTGAGTGAGAGGAGCGTCTTTTTTTTTTTTAATTGAAGTATAGTTGATTTACAATGTTGTGTTAATTTCTGCTGTACAACAGAGTGACTCAGTTATACATATACATATTCATACATACATGGATACATACATTCATATATACATATGCATTTTTCATATTCTTTTCCATTGTGGTTTATCACAGGACATTGAATATAGTTCCCTGTCCTATATAGTAGGACCTTGTTGTTTATCCATCCTATATATAATAGTTTGTGTCTACTAATCCCAAACTCCCATTCCTTCCCCCCCGTACTCCCCCTTCCCCTTGGCAGCCACAAGTGTGTTCTCTATGTCTGTGAGTCTGTTTCTGTTTTGTAGATAGGTTCATTTGTGCCATATTTTAGATGCCACACATAAGTGATATTACATATAATTTGTCTTTCTCTTTCTGACTAACTTCGCTTAGTATGATAATCTCTAGCTCCGTCCATGTTGCTGCAAATGGCATTATTTCATTCTTTTTTATGGTTGAGTAATATTCCATTGTATATATGTACCACATCTTCTTTATCCATTCATCTGTCAATGGACATTTAGATTGTTTCTATGTCTTAGCTATTGTAAATAGCACTGCTATGAACATAGGGGTGCATGTACCTTTTTGAATTATGGTTTTGTCCATACACATGCCCAGGAGTGGAATTGCTGGATCATATGGGAACTCTATTTTTAGTGTTTTGTGGAACCTCCATACTGTTCTCCATAGTGGCTGCACCAATTTACATTCCCACCAACAGTGTAGGAGGGTTCCCTTTTCAGAGGAGCGTCTTTTGTTATTCATTCTGAGCCCCTTTCTATCACACCTGAGTTTCTGCTAATGCGGTGACTTAAGGTAGGGCCCTGGATAGCTTCAGGATGGGAGCCAGTCAAAAACCAAGCCAACATTAGAGGGTTGGACTTTCAGCCCCACTGCCCTGGCCCCTGGGAGAGGAGAGTGGATGGAGATTGAATTCAGTCACCAATGACCAATGATTAATTAATCATGCCAAATAATGAAACCTCTATAAACACCCATAAATGACAGGGTTGGGGAGATACCAAGTTGGTGAGCACTTCCATGTGCTGGGAGGCTGGGGTACCCCAACTCCACAGAGACAGGCTTCTGCCCTCAGGAGCATTTCAGACCTCATCCTGTGTACCTCTTTGTCTAACTGGTCATTTGTGTCCTTTATAATAAGTTGTTATAATAAGTGTAGCATTTTCCTGAGTCCTGTGAGTCATTCTAGCAAATTATGGAAACTGGGGTGGGGGGCACAGGTGTGGAAACTTCTGAATTTTTAGCCAAAGTCAGACAGAAATTTGGGTCTTATGTTGGTGTCTGAAGTGAGGGCAGTCTTGTGGGAACTGAGATCCTTTAACTTGTGGGATTGGAAGCTAACTCCTGGTAGTTAGCGTCAGAATGGGATTGACTGTTGGACACCCAGTTGGTACCCAGAAAATCAGAGAATAGGGTAAATCTACTCCATCTTTTATGTGAGAATCCTTTGACTCTTCTTTAGTCTTCTCTTATGTCAAACCTCTTTCGTTCTTCAAACTCTCACATGAGGTAATTGACAAACTGCTCATCACCCATATCAACCTTCTCCATGACTCATCAGAAACTCTAGTTTGTAAAAGTCTATCTTAAAATGCTATACTTAAACTTCAGCACACTTCTCTAGCCATGGCCAAAAGAGGAGGCTATATGTACCCTAGGCAGGTTAATAATTTTATGCCTGTTCAAATGGACATGCCCTAAATATGTGTCTGTTACGTGGAGTGGGGCTGGAAAGGTTGGCCAGCAGCAATTCTTGGTCCTCTTTATTACCCTGATCAGTTCAGGTCTTGCCCAATCATGAACACCCTACCTAGCAAATACAAGTCCTATAGATAAGAGCACCCACCTCCTTGAAAGATCGTTAGTGACCCTCAATTATAGCTCAAACATGTCTTCAGAGAACTCAGTTCTCATGCCAGTGAGCTTATCAGAAAGTATCGGATTCAACCAAGAAATCTGGTAAATGAATTTTCTCCATCTTCTTACGCATCCTATGATAGTGAGCATCTTATAGTTTGGAGCCCTGGACACCAGCGTGGTTGACACACTCCTTAATTCAGCACTAGATCTGACCAATTATTTCCTGTATTCTGGGTTACTATATTGACTGGCAATTAAAAAAAAAATCCTATCACAGTGTGGGTCTTAGGAGATTGTGGCTAACTTAAACACACATTTTTTTTGCATGAATTGCCAAGCCAGTCTCCTTCTTCTATATTTATGTTTGACTTTTATGAGCCTGAATATAGAATTTTACATTTAGCCTAGTTGACATTCACTTTGTAAGAGTCAATGAACCATTTTAATTTGTCAAAACATTTTTGAATTTTATTCAAATATGTCAGTATAGGATATTTTAGGCAACTGGATTGCCTCATTAACAAAAACTTGGAGGTAGAAATTTGATCACTACATTAGGGAAATTTCTTTCTTTATGTTCTAGAGCTGTGCTAACTAAACAGTATTCACTAGCCTCATATGGCTTTTGAACACTTGAAATGTGGCTAGTACAAATTGAGATGTGCTCGAAGTGTAAAATACACACCAGATTTCAAAGGCTGAGTACAAAAAAAGTAAACTATCTCATTAATAATTTAAAAAAATATCAATTACATGTTGAAATGATATTTGGGATATATTGGATTAAATAAAATGTATTATTTAATTTTTGGGGGGGCCTGTTTCTTTTTACTTGTTAAAATGTGGCTAGGTGAAAATTTAAAATTATATTTGTGGCTCACATAATATTTGTATTAGACAGTGTAGCTCTAGGGGTGGAAGTGACTTCTAGCTTCCCTCTTCTGGAATTAGATAATTAGAGCAGACCTGGGTTGGGCAGGAGGCAGTGGAAATTTTGATGCCAGGCTCAATGTGTTGGCATGTGAATGGAGGTGAGAGTAGGAAGCAGTAGTGGGCAGCATGTGTATGTTGTGTATATGAGTAGGAGGCTTGCAAAGGGGCAGGAGATGAGAGATAGCGTCCAGCCAGGCAGGGAGAGGACACCCAAACTGAACAGCAATTGTTTACAATTCCCATGCAATACGATATCCCCGCTGTTGTCTGGGTTGAATGAGAGTTTATCCGTATTGCTCCCTGCACAGCTTTGCCCCCAGTCCACCCAATCAGGGAAGTCTAGGCTGCTCAGTCCAGCCTGGTACCTCCTCAGCTAAGCCCACCCATGCTTTGCCAGCAGAGGGAGGAAAAAAGGAGTGGAGACTCGTGCCCTGTTGTGTTCCCTCCTCTCCACCCAGGCAGAGCAGACATTCTCCATCTGTGAGCCCCGTGTGTGGTGAGCATGCATGTCTCTTATACAAACACAAAATTCAGAGTCAAGCTAGAGTTAATGTAGCTAAACCAGCACCCACACCTCTGTGTTGAAGGTAACCAGGTAGGCGCTCACACTAAATGCTCTACATGCTTCCATTAACTGTCAACTCCCATGCAAACAGGAGGTGTTAGTCCTCTCCAAGATGGCAGACGTCTCACACTGGCAGCCTGAAGGCTGAACGTAGCCCTCAGGTAAATTTTATCTGGCTTTCATAATGTTTTAAAAAGTTGAGCCAACCTTGGAAAATCAGAACATCTCACATTAAACTCTAGAGTCTGAGTTTCCCTCGAAAACTCCTAAGATATCACTGGGTCAGTGTTCCCACAGGGTAACAATGGGCTGGAGTAAAGTCACAGTAGCCCCATTACCCCAGGCCTGTGATCAACCCTGCCGGGATCCCTGGGCACATGCACAGACGCCACCAAATCCACACATTGGAGTTGTCTAGCTGGCCCCTGGAGTCATCTGCATTCACTACCCCTAGGTGTTCCTGATTGGAAAGCCAGGAGTATGCCATCAAGAAAGTGACATGACACAGGCTTTATCGTGATGGTTTTATTGCCAGGGAGGTACAAGAGTTAGGTGAAGGTAGAGGTTCTAGAAGGGAGAGAGTAGGATCCTGGACATTGCTCCTAACTGGATGTTTCCAGTAGAGCTGGGAACAAGGGAACCTAGTTAGCCACTAGCCAAAACCCATGCAACTGTTTCAGCTTCCTTACAGTATTGGACTTACCATTTAGAAGGATCAATTTTCCCTACTAATAAAAGGAAAAGACAGTGCAGCAACGGCCTGGGTTCTGTGTGGGTGGAACAGATTGCACAATGGTTTGCTGGTCTTGCCAGCTGGAAGGAGGAACACCCCGATCTCGGAGGGGTAAAGGGCAGGCCGATCACGCCCAGGTGTGCTCACACATTCTGAGGTCCAAAGAGCAGGTCGGTCCCATGCCTGTATGTGGAGGCCTGGGAAAGAGGATGGAGAAAAAGCCTTCCTTGTTTAAAACAGTCATCTCCTATGATATTCCATATACTAGGCTTTTATTTTAAAGTAACAGAATTTAAAAAAATAACAATATCAGAACAGGGATGGTAACCGAAACACAACAGCAGCTTTTTTTTTTTTTTTTAAAGCAAATTTGATAAAAAGATATTGCTTAAGAAAGACCTGAGTTTCATTCACATTCCTGAGGTAGACTCTAGATAGCTTTTATAAACTTGAGTCTACTCTGGTTGCTGATTTTGGCCTCGTTTCCTTTTAGAGAAAGAAAAGACTTTTGAAAGGCCCTCAGCCTGTGGTGTGTTTTCTCTCCTTAGCAATGTCTAATTCAGGAGGCCAATTTTAGCCACACTGGGCAGGTTCCTGAAGGAGGGTCAGGTCTCACATGTTCTGTAATGACCAGTTTATATTGAGGACCAAACTGGACCCTTTTAAATGACTGTGCCCTTAGCCAAGATCTAGTTTCCCACTGACAGGGATCGTAGTGTGAGCTGATCATTAAGTCATATGTTTGTTTGCCTGTTTGTTTGGAGTAGGGATGGGGCTGAAAGAAAGACCTGTTAGAAGCTGAGAGATTGACTGAAATTTGACTTACATTTTATTACAAACGTGTTCAGTGATTTTCCCCTGAATCCCAAATCTGATCCATGCAATCTAACACAAACCAGTGAAAAACAAACAAAAATGGCTAGTCCATTTTATCCCTGTTTTCCAGTTTTGAAGTTTCTCCTCTCCATTTTCCTTGCCCTGAGTCCAGTCTACCGGGATAGCTCTGAATTCACATTTATTGCAGCCTTTAGTTCTAGAAGGATTGAATTTTTTCCTTTAGGGCACTACATGGACATTTATAAACTATCACCCTATATCGCCCTATATCGCCTTTGCATTGCTTATAAGTTTCATGGTGTGGTTTATCTTTTTTGTTGTTGTTGAGGTTAATTTATTTTATTTTATTTTTTTAACATTTTTATTGGAGTATAATTTTTTACGATTACTTTACAATGGTGTATTAGTTTCTGCTTTATAACAAAGTGAATCAGTTATACATATACGTATATCCCCATATCTCTTCCCTCTTGCGTCTCGCTCCCACCCTCCCTATCCCACCCCTCTAGGTGGTCACAGAGAACCTAGCTGATCTCCCTGTGCTATGCGGCTGCTTCCCACTAGCTATCTGTTTTACATTTGGTAGTGTATATATGTCCATGCCACTCTCTCACTTCATCCCAGGTTACCCTTCCCCCTCCCCGTGTCCTCAAGTCCATTCTCTATGTCTGTGCCTTTATTCCTGTCCTGCCCCTAGGTTCTTCAGAACCATTTTTTTTTTTTTAGATCCCATATATATGTGTTAGCATACAGTATTTTTCTGTTTCTGACTTACTTCACTCTGTATGACAGACTCTAGGTCCATCCACCTCACTACAAATAACTCAATTTCATTTCTTTTTATGGCTGAGTAATATTCCATTGTATACATGTGCCACATCTTCTTTATTCATTCATCTGTTGATGGACACTTAGGTTGCTTTCATGTCCTGGCTATTGTAAATAGTGCTGCAATGAACATTGTGGTACATGACTCTTTTTGAATTATGATTTTCTCAGGGTATATGCCCAGTAGTGGGATTGCTGGGTCATATGGTAGTTCTATTTTTAGTTTTTTAAGGAACCTCCATACTGTTCTGTATAGTGACTGTATCAATTTACATTCCCACCAACAGTGCAAGAGGGTTCCCTTTTCTCCACACCCTCTCCAGCATTTATTGTTTGTAGATTTTTTGATGATGGCCATTCTGATGGGTGTGAGGTGATACCTCATTGTAGTTTTGATTTGCATTTCTCTAATAATTAGTGATGTTGAGCATCCTTTCATGTGTTTGTTGGCAATCTGTATATCTTCTTTGGAGAAATGTCTATTTAGGTCTTCTGCCCATTTTTGACTGGGTTGTTTGTTTTTTTGATATTGAGCTGCATGAGCTGCTTGTAAATTTTGGAGATTAATCCTTTGTCAGTTGCTTCATTTGCAAACATTTTCTCCCATTCTGAGAGTTGTCTTTTCGTCTTGTTTATGGTTTCCTTTGCTGTGCAAAAGCTTTTAAGTTTCATTAGGTCCCATTTGTTTATTTTTGCTTTTATTTCCATTTCTCTAGGAGGTGGGCCAAAAAGGATCTTGCTGTGATTTATGTCATAGAGTGTTCTGCCTATGTTTTCCTCTAAGAGTTTGATAGTGTCTGGCCTTACATTTAGGTCTTTAATCCATTTTGAGTTTATTTTTGTGTATGGTGTCAGGGAGTGTGTGCTTTATCTTTGACTTGTATGTGCATTGTCTGCGCAACTAAACTCCCAGCTCATTGAGAGTGGTGGGTATATCTTGTACCTCTTTGTGTTGGCCCTGGCTCTCTGGACAGTGCTATGCACATGATAGGTGCTCAGAAACAATTGCTGAAGGAACAGCACCGTGATTGATTTGGAGCATAGAATTCATACAAAATGGTTATTATCTTTGCTCCTGTTGTAGGTAAATTCAGGGGACCAGGAGATTCATTCAAACAGAAACTCAGAATAGAACATCACCTGTCTTGAGCAGGTATTCTAAACCCACAGCCCTAGTAGATAGTCTCCTCCATGACAGCAGCATGGCTTACACTGGCTTTTCTTGATTCTATTTTCCCTTATCTGTACACCCCTTACCACACACACACACACACACACACACGCACGCACGCACACACACACACACACACCACATACACGTACCTCTCTGTTTTGGTTCTATATTCTTCCTCAGCTTCGCTTCTCTAGAAACATTCAATTTTATAAAAACTAAACTGAGGGCCTAAGGTAAAACCTATTGAGGTGGTATTTCCCGGGAACCACACATTTAGGGAGTGGATTCTTAAGATCCCCAAATTTTTTTTTAGTATTTTTAACTAAACACATCTAGGATTTAAGAGCATCAAGGCTTCATGCATTGTATACATTGCTTTACCTTTTATGCAACTACAAATTTTATAAGCATTGGAAGAGCCAAGAAAGGAGAGACCTCTTGGGAAGGGAAAGTCTATTACACATGCTCCTACAGCACCCTGGGCTGTCTGGGGCATTCTGGACAACGGAGGCAGTTGAAGAATCCACATGAGTAGGCAATACCTTACATCTTTACAAGGCATCTCTGGAACACCCCAGCACTGTGCTTTCAGTTGGTCCTGAGACTTCCTTCCTCTGGCACAATCTTCCCGTCATAATGGGCCATGGTTCAAGATCTTTATGCTGCACATGCCCAGGCAACTTTTGAATTTATTCTCAATGTCTTTTTTTTTTTTTAATTAACATGTTCTAAAAGAAATTTTTGTCTCCCACCCAACAATAGCAACAGAAAAATACACTTTACTTCAAAGTACCTGTTATGGCCTGAATTGTGTCCCCTCCAAATTTATATGTTCAAGTCCAAACCCTGACTGCCTCCGAAGGTGACTGTGTTTGGGGAGAGGGTCTTTTATGAAGTAGTTAAAGTAAAATGAGGTCATGTGAGTGGACCTGAATCCAGTATGACTGGTGTCCTTATGAAAAGAAGAGATTAAGACACAGAGATGTATACAGGGAAGACCATATGAAGACACAAGGAGAAGACAGCCCATCTGTAAGCCAAGGAGAAAGGCCCCAGAAGAAACCAAACCTTCTGACAGGGCTTGTAACAGTCAGGCTTTGTAAAGTCCTATATATATAACACTTTTGTTTTCATTCTACAATTTTAAAAAATTGTTATTTGAAACAATAAACTTGATTCCTGTGGAACAGCAGTTCTCATCCCCAGCTTCACATTACAATCAACTAGAGAGATTTGGAGGAAAATTACTGATATCTGGGCTCTACCTCCAGAGTTTCTGGGTTACTGGTTTGCGGTGGGCGCCAGTACCCCACCCTGGGGTGATTCTAATGTTAGCTAGGGGTGAGGAAAACTGCTATAAAAATCAGTTGATTAGTAAACCTCGGAGAATTTACAAAGAGAATCACTCTATTTCAGTCTTTTAGAAGACTCAGATTTCATAAATCATTGTATGTTGTTCCACCAATATAAAAGAGATTTCTTCCTCCAAATATCTCTCCATCCTTTCAGTCCCCAAATCATTTTAGCGTTGCTATTGCACCATTTAGTGAGAACAGGAGCTATTTAGTAATTTCTTCATCATTGATCAATGCAAGTTACAAAATGGCAGCTAGCATTTCAGGGAGCATTTTTAAATCCTCGAGTTTCAGGAAGCATCTACACCTAGAAGAAACTCTATTGGGCTAGGGGTGCTCTGTATCACCCTAATTAGCAACACAGCAACACAAGCCCTATAGAGAACTGGCCTAATTTGATGGAGCTGGGTTGAGAGCCAGTTGCCTGGAACTTGGCAGTGAGTAGAAGTGCTATGGGTGCCAGTTAGCTGGAGTTGCCTTCAACCCCGAGCTGCTTAGTGGCAGCCTTTTAATGTTTGTTGGGTCTTCATTAAAGATTGATCTGACTCTGCAGATTTCTAATGTCCTTTTATTTGGTAGATCAATCCCAGTCTGGCAGTAACACATACAGAAGATGTTTTAAAAAGTCTTGGCAGAAAGTGACTTTCAAAATTCAACTCTATAATTCCGGAAGAGAAGGGGTGAAAAAAAAAAA